>NC_143562.1:121787765-122114148 GCF_054136105.1 Typopeltis vanoorti | reverse complement strand
TATAAAATAGTTACATTAAATGGTAACTTTTATTTTATTACTGAAGAGACTATTAATAATTAATTAAACAGTATTAATTTTAATAAGTTATTTTTCTCATCATTGAATCTTTCAATTCTTTTTTGCTAGTGCACTTGCCTGCATAACATATTTTACATAATATAATATATAACATGTTATATAACATATATCTGTATGTATGTATGCTTTGCATAATTTTCCAGATAGTCATTACAGATGTATTTCGTGCCGTAAGCAGTTAGTTCAGTTAACTGTTATGACATCTGCTTTATCTGAATTCTTGATATTATTAGGAGTTATAGGAATAGTATTATGACAATAATCTTGGGCACAAAAGAAGTGTTTATCTGTGCCATGCCAAAGTTTTTATAGACATAATCTATATATATGTATATATATATCTATATATACATAATCTATATGTATATATATATCTATATATATATGTATATCTATATCTATATATACATAATCTATATGTATATATATATATCTATATATACATAATCTATATCTTTCAAATATGTATGACAAAAATGTTATAGCATTGTTTCATTTATAAACAAGCCATCTTAAACATCATAATGACTGAAACTTATATAGCAAAACGTACTGAATAAAAAAAACTTGGTTTATTCTGCATCTACACTTTGTCATTAAATTTTTGCATAGTGAAACCTGCTGTAATTTCTAGGCAACACAACAAAATCATATTATTTTCAGTCATTTTCCTATGCCTTACATTAAACTTCTTTAACTTGGCATAATTGTCTTTCCTTATGGAAAGGCAATTATGCCAAAAAAGGCCTGTGTAGCTCATTAGAAGTGACGTTTGCATTTTCTGTGCTAGGCTGCCCAAAGATAGACTTAAGTTCAAGTCTAGTTGCAACTAGAACTTTTTCTAAATCTTTCTTTGACTGGTTCCTGAATTAGTTGATTTCTGGCATGGGAAGAGGGTTTTTTTCTCCCAGGAACTTCGGTTTTTTTATCCCATAAATTCAAGAAATTCAAGACTGGGACAAAAAACCTGAGTTTCTAGGAGAAAAACTATTTTACTATTTCAGACTCTCTATTTTAAACAATAACTTATCCAGTTAGGGTAAGAGACCACGAGATGGCAGCAATTGTTTACCAATCTCTTCATTGATTGCACTTATAATTAACAATAGTCTTGGAATGACTATCTGTGATTGGCTGTTGGTGGAGATTGAATTGCCTGCTACCTATAAGGGAATAAAAGTCATTAGCTGTTTTTTTTTTTGTTTTTTTTTTTTGTGGGGTATTATTTGTCAAGACCGTTGTATGTAATACAAGGTCATCATAATGCATTTCTCAATATAGTGAACTTCTGGGGGGGGGGGGGGGACTATATTAGTTTTACAGTGGTTCACTGTAGTAAACTGAATTTCCTTTAGAATAGCATTATGCCTGTTGGGATTTTTGTTATTTGAAGCAGTTGAGTTTGATATCATTTTTATAATGAACAATAAATTGCACAATAACCACAGTATAACTTTAACGAAATGAAAGTACAGATATTTTGTACTGAAAATAATAGTACATCATCAGTTGTAGAAACAAGCAAATCAAAGGAACAAGAATACAGCAGTTGTTGGTTTGCCAATTAAAAACAGTTTTATTCAGGTGATTGATTGAAATTAGAAGAAAAATTAATTTTAACAAAAAGATATATTTCAGACATATCTTAATCTCATTTGCATGCTTCTATGGTTATTTTCCATTATATGAAATTATTCCCTGTATCCACTATACAATATCTATTTTTAAATCGACTAGTTTCACATGTTCTCTGACCTACTTCCTTATGAGTTGGCTTACTCAAAATATGTTAACTCAGCAGTATACTTTACTACATTGTTTAAAAAAAAAAAAAAAATTCAGACGATCTCAGTAAAACACAGCACAAGCCTTCATGTGATGTCCAATGCAATGGTTGTTGAACATCTGGCTGGAGTATTACCTTCCATATCCTGATCTCTGCTAAATTAAACAGATTTATGAGAGTGGATCACATGTAGTTGAGTGTTAAGTCTTGTTTCTATGTAGATGTAAGAGCATTATTGTATGGATTGCTACTGAATAATGTTATGATCCTTCCTGGTCATACTACATGCTAATCTAGATTTGTGCTTTCTTTTTCAGTTCTTTAAATAGCTTTATCCATTCAGATTTCTCCTGAGTAGCTAGCTGGTTCTTGACCTGCATAATAAATTCTGCAAGTATATCTTAACTCATGTCTTCTTTAATGGAAAATGAGATAGCTTTGTTAATTATAGGATACTAGGGACGAGCCAAGGATTTGGCTGAAGAACCAAATATTCGGCTGAAACATATGAAATTAAATTTTATAAACAAATGAAAAAAAAAATACTCATTAAAAAATTTTAAATTTAATGTATGTGTTTTTTTGTTCAAAACCTTTGTTTATAAAATTTAATTCGGCATGCTTCGACTGAATATTCAGCACTACAGCCCAATTGCAGAATGAAGAAAAGTTAAAAAATGCGTAATAATAATAATAAAATGGAGTATATTGTGGATCCATCCATATTTTATAGCCAAATGTAGAAAGAAATTTGAGTTTTGAAAACTTTCTAGTAAATTTTCAAAAGAAAAATTGTGTACATTTTTTGCTTTTGTTTCCACATTTTGCTATAAAATATATGTATCTGTCTGTAATATTGTCTATTACACTGTGTAAGACAAATATAAGCTTCTCAGTTCTATAGTATAATATTTTATTATACACTCATCTGGAGATCACATGTGATGAATTTAACTCTTTGACATAGCTTATTTACAATGCCATATGACTTTTTGTCTTCATTTCTGCTTGTCAATTTTTTTAAGCTTTCACTTTGAAGCCTGGTATTTCAGGCTAGGGAAACTTACAAGGCAATTGATGTGAAGTAATTAACTTCTATATATGCAAGTAGCCCAGTTGTGAAGCTTGCTTACACTTGGATAAAGGATTAAACTTAGAATATAATTTCTTGGCATTTTTAATTTTTTGTATAACCAAGTGAAAAAACTTTCGTCTATCTCTGATCCGGAGTAATTTAACACTCGGGCGTTCACATCTGATCTGACAGATGCATGCTAATTGTTAACATAAATATTCTTTAACCAATCTATTGTATAGGTTGAAGGTCATGAGTAGCTGCACGTGCGTATGTTACGAGTGATGTTCTGCACTTTTTGTTTTTGCTATCAGTTTGGTTGAGCACCTTTTTTGTAAAGGTTTGTGATATTTATCTGAGAATTGCAAATTGTAGCTGAGAGATACCGCGAGTTCCGATGTAAGTATAGCATTGTTTTAGTTGTTTTATTTACCACTGAAAATGGCTGGAAAAATACGTGTATATCAATTGGATAATCCATCAGATGTTGAAGAGATTTGGCAAATGTTACTGGAGTCCGATGATGAGAATGATTGATTCGAATGTGAAAGTGATTTAGACGATGGTGATTATGTGAAAGTTGTTCAGAAGATTCGGGTACCGAACAAGATATTTCTAGTGAAGAAAGTGAAGATGAATTAAACATGAATGAAGAGTATTTTCTTGGAAAGGATAAAGCATCGAAATGGAGGAAAAATCCAATAAGAAAACAAATTAGAAGACAGCAACAGAATATTTTGCATCAGCTTCCGTTAGTTTGGCCAAATGCAAAACATGCAAAGACAGAACTTGAAACTTTGAATTGTTTTATCAGAGGTGATATTTTAGATCTAATCTTATTATATACAAATAAATACATAGATTCTATTTAGAACCGGTATTCAAGAGAAAGAGATGCTAAATGAATAGATTATGTGAGATTATAGAATAGATTAAATAAATTTGCAGGATTTATGGGCTACAGATGGTAGTGGGATTGAACTTTTTAGATTTATGATGATGACCTTACGGAGATTGATTTAGATTTATTCACAATTGTATCAGTTTGATGACAGACTTACCCGCTTAGAACGCCTGAAAGTTGACAAATTAGCGGCTGTGAGAGACATTTTCTCACTATTTGTAGAAAATTGTAAATTATGCTACTCTATGGGGCAGAATGTAACAATAGATGTAATGTTACCTAAGTTTAGAGGCAAATATGAGTTTAGACAATATATTCCATCAAAGAACTGTAAATATGGAATAAAAATTTTTGCTATGGTCGATTCAAAATTATTTTACACAGGAAATCTTGAAATATATGCAGGTAAGCAGCCAAAGGACCTTACTTGATTAGTAATAAACCAATAGACGTAATGAAGAGTAAATGGGTTCTGCAAGAGACTTGCAGAACCCATTTACTCTTCAGTACATAACATTACAGCCGATAATTGGTTCACTGATATAAATCTTAAATGCTGACTTGAAAAAGAAGCAATTTTCATATGTAGGTGCTATTTCGTAAGAATAAACCCCAACTACCATCTGAATTGTCTCCTAAAAATAGGTCCAAAAAAATCCAACATATTTGCTTTTGGTGGAGATTGCACACTTGTATCTCATATACCAAAAAAGGGGAAAAAACGTAATTTTAGTTTCAAGTATGCACTTTGAAATCACTGTGAATTTAGATTCCCAAAAGCCTGATATAATAGAATATTACAATCAAATTAAGACAGGAGTTGACATTGTGAATAAAATGATTGTTGCATATAATGTAGCCAGGAACACCAGAAGATGGCCT
The DNA here is from genome assembly GCF_054136105.1 of Typopeltis vanoorti. Lineage (NCBI taxonomy): Eukaryota > Metazoa > Arthropoda > Arachnida > Uropygi > Thelyphonidae > Typopeltis > Typopeltis vanoorti. The sequence goes on along the minus strand of NC_143562.1, from coordinate 122,109,420 downwards.
ATGGTTTATATTCTACACAATTTTGAATATTGCAGGAATAAATGCTAAGATTATTCATATTCCAAACAACAATGTGAAAATATGGCACAGAATATTTATTAGAAATCTCGTAATGCAGTTAGTGTCAGAACAAATAAAAAGGCGTACAGAAATCTCTACAGGTGTGAATAGGCCTTTACACCTGAAACTTCAATTTCAGACACAATTTGAAGGAAATTCTAATGACGACATAGATACGGCTCCCTCGACAAACAGAAAAAGATGTTTTATGTGCTATGCATCCAAAACGAGTCGCTTATCAAAATATTTCTGCAAGCATTGTAAAAAGTATTTATGCCTTCAGCATAGCAATATTGTTTGCGATGACTGTTATGACAGTTTTGTAAATCCGACTATTGAAGATTCTGATTAATTAATGTTAAATGCATTTGTTTAGTTTTATTTTCTTTCATTATCAATGTTTGCATTATTTTGTAACAAAAATTTTTATTCTTTATATTTCTTTGTTTCAGTAATTTCTAGATTGTAACTGAAAATAAGTAAACCATCATGTATTACTGAAATAGAGAGCCAAAGGCTTATTTTTATCATACATGTCCTCTAGAAGATGTGCTTTACATTTATGGAAAATACTAAGGAAAGTGGTCTGGAGCTTGATCCACCTTTACTACGAGTTGCCCATAAGGCACTACTTATGCTTGCATCTGCCGAAACTTTTAGTTTCTATATATTTGGCACGAAACTCTTGTTTCTATATTCGGCTATGAAATAATGTTGGATTCAATATTCACTTAATTTGTACCATCATGTACTATTTTTGCAGTGTTTTTTCTTTTACATTTTAGCACATACTAGTAATGAATATATCTCTCAGATATACTGCGCCGTATGCTGCAAAATTACTGATGCGAGCTCCTGAGTGTTAATAATAGTCTTTTCACTACTTGTATATGAAAAATATATGACTTCTGCATTACTTCAATCTTGGTATCTCTTCATGGGTCTGGCTCCTGCTGATGACATTTAACGACGTTCGTCTTTAGGCTAGCTTGCTTTCCGGGGAGTAGAGAAGTTCTATTTGGTAGCAGGTTTTTACCTGTTACTAAGTGGAGCCACCATTCAGTTTCCTGTTCTGGAGTGATTCAGGTCAGGATTAATGAGTTTGGTAGTAGTCTTTTAGGGTCACTCCATGAGATTTTGAGTGATCTTGTAGATCATCACTGAGTTTTTGGAAAGGTATCCCTACTTTAACAGACCTCAAAGGTTGAAACTGGTCTAGGTTGTGGTTCTTCTCATATTGCAAGTAGTCTTTGTGTGCTTTGCCTTATGGCACTAAGGCAATTGAGGTGAAGATGTACAGGTAATCCAGTCATGAAGGTACTTCACACATAAACTGTTTGCTACTTGGATAAAGGATTAAACCAAGAATGTAATTTCTTAGTGTCTCTAATTTAATTTTTCAAGATACTTATCTAAGCAAATCCCACACATTTGAAATACAGAGTTAGACATAAAATATTTCAGGGATTTTATTGAGGGAGGGGAGGGACAATATTTTTGCCCACAGGCTTATAGCCAATCTAGGCATGGTGAAGCCTATTCACAGAATAACAAACTTTGCTACTACAAGCTTTCTCTCTCTGCCCTATCCAACTCTCCCAACACTGTTTAGAAAGCACTTTCATACATTATGACAATGTATGTGCTGATAGAAGGCTTGTCAGTCTGTCTCAGTTGCCAATGTTTACATAAAATAACAAGCCTGGGAAGGATGTCACTTAAATCAAAAATGGATTAGATGTGTTGATGACATTTTCCAGACCACTATTCCAGAAACAGCTTGATGAATCTATCTGCTATTTAAATCTTACAAATGCAGAACAAACTTACATATACAAAAGAAAAATGCAGGAAGATATGTATGTGTAACATCATATCACCACTAGCACATGAATGTGGCATTGTCAACCACTCTGAGGACAACTCATATATATATATATATATATATATATATATATCGAGTGATGGGGACAAAGAATTGAAACACTTAAAGGATATCCTAATTTTAAAATAATGGATAAAATTGAATACAAAAAAATATTACAGGAAGTATCTAGAGAGTCGAGCAAATTAACTACAAAAGTACTATTACTTTACCTTTCATTAAAAAGCTAAATAATAGCCCATTTCTTGAAAAAGCACCCATGTAAATGTTGCCTTCACTCCTCTAAACAACATATCTGTCCTTTTGTGATCACCAAAGCTACCTTATCTGCCATTAAAGAAGCCAAAAATATACAAGATATACTATGCTTGTAGAATGTTATGTAGGTCATATGGGTTGCATGGACCTATCAGAAATATATAGAAAAACTTAGCTGCATTGGTTTAACATTATTTGGCAGCAAACCAAAATGCTCTACATCTCATATAATATATAGAAAAACTTTGCATGTATTAGTTTAACATTATTTGGCAGCAAACTAAAATGCTCTACATTTCATGTAATAATTACATTCAGAAGTTCAGAGGAGTTTTAGAAATGAATCACTTACCATCATATGTTGCATAATATTTCAACCACTTGGTTTGTTCATAACTTAGCATTGATGATATACAAAAGGCAGCGCACTAACAAATCATCAATGCTGCTTGTTTGACATTGTTCTATCAGTTGATTAATGCTTTATATATTTTATATATTCTTTTAAGTGTGCTTTATCTATTAGATATACTTTATGTATACCTAATCCTGAAGAAGCAGACCGAAGAGCCTGTAAACCTATTTAAATTAATATTATACTATGAATATGCTAACTAATTTCACACTATAACTTAATCTCATTTGTGATATTAGGTTGTTGTTTGTTTGTGTGTGTGGGGGGGGGGGGGAGGAATTGTGCTCTTTTTTATATCCAGTCTACCATTTCCATTACTCAAGCAATTTTCTGATTATCAGTACATAAGTAATCCATTTCTACATTCTGGAATAGTTGCCTTCATCTAGGTCCTGGATCCTCACTGTATAGACATTGCTTGTTTACTTTTCCAGTGGCTTCTCGTGTATATGGACTTTAATCTCATTATTTGTTATTTTATTATTTTTTAAAATTTCAGTAGTTATTGTCTCATAATTTTAGAAAGACTTCTTGTACAGAAAACCTGCTCTCCAACTAAGTGGCTATAGGCATGGATGTTTGACATTGTCATTAGGTGGGAGATGAATATCACTGTTCGGTGTGAGACCACCTCCCTACTTGTTGGTGGCCTGAAACAGCTTAAAAAAAGTTCCTTTTGGTCTCTAGAGTACTGTTTCTGAAGTATATAAAAATCAATTTGAAAAAATGATATATATATATATATATAAAACTTTGCCAGTTCATGAATGTTTGATTAAAGTTTATATGGCATTCCAGAATCCAGAACACTGGAATAAGTTGATGACATTTATTTACTTATTTACATGACATTTCATCCCATTTGCACAGGATTTCTTCATTAAACAAACTAGTAGACAAAACAGTAAGGACTAACAAAGGTGACAATTCTTATGCAGTTATACAAAAGAGACTGTTATTTTTTTAAAAATCATTTCTAATTTTTCTGGACGTTCTGCATGTTTATGCATTCACATGAACATTCTTGATTAATGAAGGCTAGGATGTTCAGGCAAGTTGATACGTTGGTTAATATTTAAATGTTCAGGATGTAATGCTATTTCCAAAGATTTCCATATTTTTATTTCTGTTATATCATAGCAATGGTGTAATAGTTCTGATTTATTCCATAAAACTTGATGTCTCATTTGTGAAACATCCTGTGGGATCAGCTGAAGAGAGCACGTGTAATGACAAAACTCAGACTTCATTTTTATGGTATTCAGTATCTAAAACATGTTCTTCAATGCATTATTCAGTTGATTTTTCTGTCTGTCCATAGTAAGATGACTGATAATCACACCATAGCTGATAAACATCCAGATACTGAAGTGGACTGTTGAGGTTTCACATATCTCATCCTAAGGGGGTAAATACTACTTTGATTTATATTCCTTAAGTATTTTTGTTAATTTTATGGAAGCAGAGCTAATATATGGGAGTGTGATGAATCCTCTGTTTTCTTCTTCATTAGAAATTTCAGTGGTGTCTCATTTTGTTTGAGTAGTCTGGAGATGGTATGCTCACTATAACCATCTTGAAGGAAAGTTTGTTCTTAAATGTTGAAGTTCTTTGGCTAGTTCATCCTTATCAGTGATGAGTCAGCAAGCTCTTGATCCTAGTGTGGAAATAACATCCAACTTTTGAAATCTATAATGACGAGATGAGGAATGTAGATATCTGTCAATATGTGCAGTCTTTTGAAATATAGAACTTTTAATTTACCCAATTCCTTAGTTAGTAGAAGGTCCAATAATGGAAGTGAACCATTAGATTTTAATTTATAGGTGAATTTTATGTTAGTGTTGATGAATGATTCAGCGAAAAGATGAAGAGGTAGTCTAGTCCTTGGTTCTGGACTAAGAATATATCATCGACATACCTTTTCCATAATTTTGGTTTATGATGGTATTCTTCTAGGGCCTTGTTTTCAAATCTTTTCATATAAAGATTTGCTAAAACTGGCAAAAGAGGACTGCCCATGGTAGACCAGAGTTCTGTTAGTATATTGTATTTTTATATTTGAAGTCCAGATGAAATACAGTGTTTGAGGAGTGCCATATATATATATGTAGAAAGTTTACACACACACACACACATATATATATAAAATTGACCAAAAATCGAAAAAAAATTCTTAGCCCACCCATGGTGCAAAATGTACTATAAGTTTGCAAAATAACCTTTTGTGGGTGAGGGAAAAAAAATAAAAACATTAGTTCTTAGATGTCCAATTAATCTAAGAATGGTAACAAATGATTTTCAATTTCTGAAGTAAATTTTCTTCTGAGGTTTTAGTTATTTAAGTATGTTAAAAACATATCTAATGTGTACTGCCATATGGCTAAGTATCATCTATGTATATACCTATACCTTATATACCATGTATATAGGTATATATACTTAGTATATGCATGTATATACCTATACCTTAGCATATACATAGGTATATGCTAAGGTATAGGTATATACATGCATATACTAAGTATCATATACACATCATCTACGTAGCAGAGACAGGGTTTTAGTGGGGTGGAGCTTGGTATGTTTCAGCAGTTTCTGTGGAAAAAAACTGGAGAGTGGCATTAATCGAATAATAAAACAAGTGTATTGAGGGGGGGGGGGGGCATTTTTCTCGTTAATGTTTCTTGAAGTGAGCTATTTGTTAACAGGTAAATTTACTAACCTAAAAAAAGACTGCACTTCAAAATGACAGGGTTGTTCTAGGAATTTACTTATGCTCTAGTATGCATCTAACTTAAACAATATGGATATAAAAAAAACTTCCAAACATATGGCAGTCTAATTCTACAAATCTTTAAAATATTTGACTTCTGTGTTGTTAAAAACCATCATCAAATTCCCGACATGTACCCTCAAAGGGTGTGCAGGATATTATGATAGTACTACATGAAGAACTTACATCATTACTAACTTTCTATCAACAATTTTTCTCCAAATCAATCTGTTATCTGTTAAGACTCCAACATTATCAGATCTTGTATTTCTATCTTCTAAGGCACTTTTCACCGTATCAATCCACCTATATCTTGGTCTTTCTTTGGGTCTTTTTCCTGCCAAACCTGCAGAGAACACTTGTTTTACTAATCTTTCCCTTCCCATTCTGTTTAAGTGACCATACTACCTGAGATTATCTCTGCTAACACATTCCTGGATGCTAATAACATCACTTTCTTTCCTAATATCCTCATTTTATTTCTTTCTTATTCCATATAAATTTATTCAGTTAACTTCCTACCATACCAGCTTTGTTGATTCTGTTTTCTATTTCTATATTTAATTTACCATCTTCACTAAAAATTGTGCCTAAGTAGCTGAAATTTTTTTCATGTTCTATAGGTTACACAATGCAGTTGATATTTTCAATGCTTCTGCCTATTTTCATTGTCTTTGTCTTGCTGTTGCTGACCTTCATATCTATTACAACGTTTTTTTCAGTTTAGTTAGGGAATCTTATAGATGTGTAGGATTTATTTGGAAGTGTAACATTGTCTAAAACAATGCAAATATTGCTTGATATAATGCCCCATTGACACTATATAACTGTAGCATTTTGAAAGCTTTTTGCTTGGCACCTTGTCATATGCCTTTTGCAGGTCTACAGAACTTAAACAAAATCTATGGTTAATAGATAATACTTAACTATAATGCTTAACCAATAGATTAAGTTCTTAATATAAAAAATAACAAACATTACTATTAATTTTCTGCTTCCATTTTCTTTATTCTTTTCTTCTAAGAAAATTTAGCATTTAAAAGGTAGAATGTATTTTAATATAATGAAACTTTTTACTTGCTATAGCTATGGTTTCTAATTATAATTAGTGTTATATATACATACTATAACATTTAATTGCACAACAATATTTTTCAAAGTAAAATATGGGATTATTGGGACAGACCTTATAGGATGAAGAGTGGAGTGTTACCATGGCACAAAAAAGATGCATATGTTATGAATATCTTTTACATGTGCATACAGTGATTTATGTAATGCTATATTAATAAATTTATAGCATAAATAAAATTTTCATTTTATTTTCTTGAAGGAAAGAATACATGAAAATGCAAATACTCTTGAGTAACTGCATTATAAGTAAATCCATGACAGAAAGCTTGTGATATTCTGTACTCTTTCATTTAGCAGCAGCTTACTGGTCAAGTCCTTGAAAACACAGACTTGTTTTCTAGTAGTTAAGTCCTTTTGTTTTTTTGACATCACTGAGTAAAAATAAAATACTTAAAATATATTACATTATATACTTTTGTAATGTCTACATATAAATACATACACATTGTGCCACATCACACTGTATTTACAGTATTTCTTTCTATGTTTGTATGAATCATCTTCAAAAACCATAAGAATTTTTTTTTTTTAATTTTTACTTTTGAGTCAAATTTTCGAAAAAAAAAATTTTTTTAAATTAAAAAAAAAAACCCTACTTAACTTACAAAATGTGTTAGAAAATGCAAAATTTGTCTCATCAGTATTGGGACAGCCTATATACTTACCTAGATTAGACAACTTATGGAGACTGCAACCATAATCACTTTAATTTCCTGACATTTCGACCTTCATATTAAGGTCATCATCAGGAGTACACACACACATATATACACACAGACATGCTATATTACATTTCAAACAGTATACCAAAGAGAATGATTTCATCAACCATTATTCTTCTGGCCTGACCCTCTAGTGGAAAAAAAAAAACTGCATCCAAGCTATATTCTGTTTATAACATCATTTCATATAGTTTTATTACAGCAAAAGTGATGTCCTAAATTAACATGAGAGTTGTTATATTAGTTAAGACCTTAGATTACTTACTGTCTTATTACTGTCCTGTTTATTTCAAGTAATCCAGTATCTTAACTCAGAATGCACAACTTTTGCTATAATAAAACTGTTTATATGAATTTGTTCTTTGATGTTATAAATGGAATATAGCTTTGTAGGTTTTTTCCTTCCCACTAAAGGTCAGGCCAGTAGAATAACAGTTGATCAAATCATTGCCTCTTTGGCATACAGATACAAGCATAATATAGCTTGTATCTGTATATATATATATTTGCATATACTCCAGATGACCTTAATATGAAATTCAAAACGTTGGGAAATTAAAGTGATTATTTCTAACGCAGTTGTAGTCTCCATAATTTGTTTGAAATGAATGCTGATTCCTGTGTAACACTAAAGGGTTACCAAGATTAGGTTTGCTTTGCATGGTTGGCTGAGTGGATAACACTTCTACTCTCCAGCTAATGGGCCTAGGGTTCAAACCCCACTATGAGTATGGATGTTTGTGGATGTCTACTGGTGATAGATGAATTTTATCACCCAATGTGAGGCCACCGTTCTGATTATTTGGAGGCCTGAAATGGCTTGAACTTTGAACTAGAGCAGGGTTCCTAGAGTATCTAATCTTAGTCTATTCATGGTAGTAATGCATGATATAATTACAGCTATTTATGTGTGAAATTCATATTAAAAAGAGGTGGGGGGGTTGTTTTTTAGTTTATTTTTGTTCTTAGAGATGGGTTATATTTTGAATTAATTCTTTCTCTTTTCTCTGATTATTGACACACTTTCTGATTTGCTTTTCATTCATAGTTTTTGGTAATATCATTAGAAATCTATCAGAATTATTTAGAAATGTGCAAAATATCTAGGCTAAAATTTTTACAATTTTGTAGTTTTAATGTATCGCATTGTTTTATGGAACCTATTTTCAACATATAAATTAGTTTGTTTTCTGTTACTGAGCATGGACTATTACTACTGTGGTGGTGAAAAAAGAAATGCAAATCTTGCTGCATTATTGAAATGTTTGGGATGAACATTCTTTCATACTTTGATATTTTGAAAGATAACAAACTGATATGACTTCATCTGATAAAATTGCTTGATTGGCACTGATGATGCATTATTTCTGTGATGTTTTCTTCATTTCTTAGTATGGCAGTATTAAAATTACTGTTCGATAAACATCTCTATATTGCTTTTGGAAAGCTGATATGATCTTCAGTTGGAGAAAACTAGGTTTAAATCCCATCCAGGATATGACCTACATTGAATGAAGGCAAGTTGTGGTCTTATACAGTGGTACAGGGCTTTTCCGTCCAAAAATTTAAACAGTTACACATGTTGATCTTGGGACTTTAGTTGCCTTCCCTCAAAGATTACAACAGTCAATTGTTCCAAAAAAAAAAAAGAAAAAGTAAAGTTTCCTTCTTAGTTTTTATTCTCTTTCCCACACATGGCACTAATATGCTCATAGGTCTGGCAGCCTTTTGTGTGTGGATCAGATAAAAATTTCAGCTGTTTGACAGGGAGAAAATCTGTTACTCCAAAAATTTAGAAAATAAAACTCAAATTTAAAATAACTAGAATAAAAAATATGGAAACGAATGCATTTTTATTTGAAATATTAATTAGGCTGAGTATTGATGAACAGCCTAGATGATCAAGTAGGTAACTTTCAATGCTCCTATAATGCAGTTGGAAGGATTATATGATATGCCTGTTAGTCGGTAAGGGCTACTATCCAGACCGGTCTGGATAGTTGCCCTTCTGTTTGCTTTGCTTATACTTTGGTAAAGGATTATACTGCCTACTGCCAATAAATGTTGGGAACCTCTTGCAGTAATCACAGTTGCACTTGTCATTATTAATGCCTTTATTGATTTTACAGCAAGTGAGCATGCTTGCTTGCTTGAAATCTCTGGCTACACTTATAAGTGTTAAAAAAAATAATAAAAGAATACAATGTTTTTGAATTTTTTGAGGTGCTGCTCTTATAATTTCCAATGCTTGTTTTGCTTTTTAGATTTCAGTATTACAACCAAAGTTTGATTGTAGTGGTTGTGCCAAAATATTTCATCAGACATCAATGGCAAAACATTGATAAGTCTCTAGCAGTATCCCTATCCAAAGCAATAGCTGTTGTTGCTTTTAGGATATAAAGACAGTAATTATATATCACAGATTATATATTGGTTTGTGCATTCAAGAACATTGCTGAAACTTTGGTAGTTTTTTTTTTTTAACTCAATCTTCAGAATAATTCAATGAATTTTGTATAATGCATCCAACATGTTACCATTTTCATTAATGAATGTCTAAAAATTTATCAAGGCAGAATTTACTGTATAGCTTTGTCACCTAATGGTAGTTGGAATTTTTTCCTTGTATTACTCTGATTAGGTTTCAGAATGGATCATCTGATGTGCACATATCTATTTGTGCCATTTTACGGTGAATAGGTGACTAATCCTGGTCACCTATTCACAAACTGATCACTTGCTGATGTTTTGCAGTTGTTTTTTTTATTTTTACAAGTTCTTTTAGCATTTCTACAAGGTATAGTTTTAATGAAAGTGTCATTTAATTGTAGCATTTTATATTTCTGACTTTTATCTATTGTTGTAAAATTATTTTACAACAGTAAATAAAATTCTTGTATAGATGGCATTATTATTATTATGTCAAAATTTTGTTTTATTTGAATTTACTCATATACAGTCTAAACGTTAATTTTATCACCCATAGTTATTGTATAAAAATACTTTAATTCAATGTGAATTTAATTAAGAGTGGAGCATACTGTACTAATTAATAGTAATTAGTAGCACAGATATTGAATAGGTTTAGCATCTGCAAATGGCAAACTATTTCATGTTCACTTGGTGTTATATCTTATTCATCCAAAAATCAGCTTTCTGTTTTTTAACAATGTAAATAAAGTTTCAGTGATGATTGTTTTGTAATGATATGAAAATAATGGATCATAAAAATTTTATTAATTGCACCTTTAATTTTGTCTCTGATAAGTAGAGGACAGATGCATGTTATAGTGTTCTTTTCATTCTCCCCGTCCCTTGCTCATAAGTTTATCCAACCAACTGTTCTACTGCTGTCCCAAAGGGACTAGATGCTGTGTAATAATCAAATAATTTACTGTAATATTATTAACAGTGCTTCATAATGTGTGATTTCAGTTAAGAAATCATCAAAATATTTTATTTCAGATAAGCAAGTAAAATCAGTCTCCCCCCCCCCCCCCCAAAAAAAAAGCCATATTACATTTTTTCTTACATTAACTTTCAAAGGCAATTCTTTTCTCACTTAACCTGTAGCAGTATACTACAGGACAAATATAATGTCTATCTCACCTTGTTAAAGTTTGTTAAAGCTTCTTTCAAATAGTTTTAGGAATGAAAGATGGAAAAACAAAAGTATACTTGCAAGACATACAGCTTTGTGCATTTATAAAATGATGTGTGCAAAATAGTGTTACTTGTCTATGTGAAGGAAATTTGCTTTGATATCTAAGAGGTGAAATGTAAAGCTTTCTTCACTAACAAAATTACTAATTGATATTATGCACTTATAATGTTACTATGTATATTTGATGCTTTTGTATACCATTTTCCTGTCTTTATTGACATTCATGCTATTTAAACTTAGTTTCAGTTTTATTATGTAATTGCAAACCTAACTTAATAAATTTGCATTTATATAAAAATAAAGTGATGCTTGCATATTGCTCAGAAATTTTATTAAGGAGAAACACTCATAACAATTTATTTTAATTCATGTATTAACATTGCTTCTAATTCTTCTTGGGTACATTGGCTCAAAGTGCACCTTACTTTGCACATTGTTTATCTGCACTTTCTTCATCTCCTTTTCAACCATGCGAACCTCTGAGTTTGTTTGTCAAAATGTTTATTCCGGACAAACTAAACTTGATGGTATTATTAAGAACTAATTTAAACTTGGCTACATGTCTGTGTGAATTGCAGCAACAATTCAACTTAATTTTGGATTATTCTTAAAGAATGCTTTTACTAATCTTTTGAAACAACTGCAAATTTAATATTTTTAGTACTTAAAAATATTAAAATGTTTTTAATATTTTTATAGTGATAATAAAGATGCCATAACAAATCAGTTGGTATGTAATCCACATTACTACCACTAATATAATATGGCTATGCACAGTACAATTTAGATATTTTTTGGTCTGGTTGTAATTATTATTGTGGTTGGCAGGGACCTAACATCTAAGGATAACATGTCCTAAACTGTGATGACATCACAGCAGATTATGGCAATGATAAGGAGGACCTTGGTATAGAGAACCAAAAAGGTTATGGTTCCATTATATAAAGCCTTGATTAGGCTATAGTTGGATTGCTGTCACAAATCTATCTTGTTATTTGATTTTCAAGGGGATGAAAATATAATGGAGAGGATTCAGCAAAGATTGACTAAGGTAATGTTGTTCTATGGAATATTGTATATGAAGACAGAGAAACAGTGCTATTTGCATAGTCTCATTAATAGGAAGGGTACTTATGATGTGATTGAAACATATATAGGTAATGAGTTGTTACCAGTTAAATGTGCAAGGGATTGTTTCATACAGTGGGGAAGTGAGGAAGACAAAGGTAGAAAGAGACCATCCCTGGAAGCCGGATAGGGAGGATGTGTACAGGAGTGAGGAGCAGTTCTTTACATGATTCATGAGTGGAATGCATTGCCAGACAATGTAGTGAGTGCAGAAATGGCAAATATGTTTAAGGCACAGTTCATTGAGTATTATACATGGCATTGGGAATCTTCTATGAGCTTTTTTTATTATCCACAGAGGTCTAATGTCAATAATGTATGCATGTACACTGCAGTGATTACAATTATATATACATACTGCATTTATAAGTGATGTATGTTATTAACATTTACAGTTGGGTAATGAGCTGTTAGAATGTTAATCTAAATATGACATATTGCTTGCCCATAGACCAAGACTCCAAATGCCATAAATGGGAAGGGGGATCCAGATAACATATGTATCTTTTAATAAAGGTCTGTGAAAGTCTAAAGGACTTCACAGACCTTTATTAAATTAGTATAATTAATGCAGGGCATTTTTTACTCTGTACTGTTAGTAAACTGATGCAAGAAAAATGTCTCATTTACCAGCAATCATCTGACAGTATGTAGATTTGCAAATAAAGTGAATGACATGAGGAATCTAATCTTATCCGATGTAAGTTTTTTTTTTTTTCAATGCATATGCACAATGCTTGTTATTTATTAAGCCTGATCCCTGGAATTGCTAACATCAGTACTACTTGAAGCTAAAATAACAGTTAATTTGGTAAGTACAATATGTGGAAAACTAGTGTAGCTGGCTTCAAAAACACATAAGGCAGGCCAGATATTCTGTTCTACTTAACGGCAAGATAGACTTACCCTTTCCACAACCCACTAAATGTGATTAATTTCATTACACAAGATGCCTTTTTAAAACTAATCCTTTTTTAGTTTAGCATGTTTAAATTGTTTTTTTTTTAAAATAATTATATTATTAGATACAACACTGCAATATGCATATTGTTGCAATTTTTCATGTCCTTTTTTAATTATTAACTGATTAATTATAATTAATAGTTATCATGGGAATACTTCAATTATTGCAGATTTATTAATTATAAAAATACTAATGTTGCATATCAAGACATCTCACATCTACAGATAATTTCTCATCTTTAGCGATCAGGAAATTTGTGATTATTCATCCTCTTTTCTTAATTTTGGTTTCTTTGTTTCACTATTTAGTATCTATGGCTTTCAGCTTCTATTTTGATTGGAAAACACACGCATGCATTTATTGTTCCCTTTCCCCTAAAGCCCTGTCCAATCTTGTTCATTTAAATTTCTTAACAAAGAAAACATTGAAAGATCAAGATACCATCATAGATGCATCCAAGTGTACTTTCAATCTTTCTTTCTTTCCTCTTACCTGCTTTAAAATAAGAAAGGGAGTAGGGATAGGAAAGTAGTCATTACACAAGATGCTGCTTATAAACAAAAGAAAGAATTAACATGTATCATGAACAGTTATTCTAAGATTTCAGAAAAACTATTAATTGGAAATCAAGTGATTTGTATTCTGTATTATTTAACTAAGGCATATGTTTTTATTATTATTGTATATAGAAAGAGGAAATTGAAAACATAGATAAGCTTTTTTTATGTAAATTCACTATATAACTTATACCAATTCAGAATCATCACTGCTATGCTGGATAGAATGGGAAGGGTGGTTTATAGTGTAGAAGTTTAGATTTTATTTAAACTGACAAAATATCTCCCTTTCTGATAGTGAAATAATAGAGTAAAAAATAGTTTTAATGGTTCTTTAAATAGACAGAAAATAAATATTTAAATTTTTTAATGCCCTACCCATGAAAGTAAGCCCATAGTATCCATGTTTTGTTAATTACTGATGAAAAATATGTAAAAAGTAACGCACTTTAATAATTAATTGTCAATTTCATACAGCACTTGTATATCTCTTCATATTGGAACAGAACATAGATAAAAGCAGTATTTTCAAAGTGACTTCTGAATTAACAACTAGCAACTTATTTTAATTCTAACATGAGACAGATTTTGAATGTAGGAATGAGATATCAGATGCATGGCTCATTGTTACAAGATATTACATGGCTTGTCTCATAGCCTAGCCAGCAAAGGTTGGTCGATTGGTAGAGCCTCTGCTACTAATGGCTCACGCAAAAAATTAAGCAAGTTTGAGCATGGTCAGTAGTTGGACGGGGTTCAATGCCGTTGGCACACTCTCCCTCGATGAGTCTTTGGACTCCCTGGGGGTGTCACATAATAATTCTTTATGTATGCTGCCCTGAGTTGATTAAGATTAGACTTTGGTTTTTATTACATTGGATCGGACATCATATTAACCTGCTTGCCTTCCTGAATTTATGTGCATAATTATGAAATTCTATGTACAGCAGTTTAGTGAGTTGCCGATTAACTTGTTTTTCATTGTTGGCATGAAAAGCTAGCTTAGATTTTCATGCCAACAATGAAAAACAAGTTAATCAGCAGCTCACTAAACTGCTGTACATAAAATTTCATAGGTTTTGATGATCTTAACATAATGAATACTTGTTATAGCAGTCAAAAGACAACTTTTAAGTTATGTTATTGTAGGATTTTTGCTATTTTGTCTGTAATATTTCTAATATGAGGTAAGGAAGCTGTGCCTTTTGTAGTCTTGAAATATGAGCTGGATAATTCTGATATCATAACCATTTTTTTTAGAAGAATGTGTTTAATATATATTATTTTTTTTATTTACTTTTTTTTTTTTTTTTATCACCACTGGATATTGTAATAGCTCTCTTTGAGAGTTCTGATGATGAGAGATTCTGACCATTATCCCATCCCTGTAGTGGTTCTCAGTAGGATCTGCAAAATACTCCTCTACAGCTGCAATCACCTCTTGATTCGAAGAAAAACGCTGACTGGCTTCTGTGCTAGATAGTGGTGCCAATTAGCATGATGGCTATGACATCAGAACTATCAATAGCATCTTGAATGAACCAGCTTATGCTTCAAGACAATAACCAGACTACAAAGGTGCAGTTTCCTTACCTTACATCAAAAATGTTGCAGACAAAATAGCAAAAAACTTACAACAATAGAACTTAAAAGCTGCCTTTTGATTGCTATGAAAATTATCCATAAGATTGCCAAAAGAATCTGATCAGTAAGATCTGCAAAATACTACTCTACAACTGCAATCACCTCTTGATTCGAAGAAAAGCGCTGACCAGCTTCTGTGCTAGATAGTGGTGCCAATTAGCACCACTATCTAGCACAGGTAGCTTGATAGATACCAAGAAATTATATACTTAGTGTAATCCTTCATCCAAGTATAAGCAAACAAAGCTTGTTCCTGAAATATAATCAGGACTAGGGCAAATAATATATGAGGGTGGTCTGAAAAGTTCTTGGCCTAACAAGGAAAAAACGAATTTATAATTTCAAAATTATTTTTATTTTTCCTTAAGACTAATTTATTACACTACATTTATTTCAGTGCCATTATTCCATCCCTGTAGTGGTTCTCAGTAAGATCTGCAAAATTCCCCTCTATAGCTGCAATAACCTTTTGATTCGAAGAAAAACGCTGACCAACGAGGAAGAGTTTTAGTTTTGGGAAGAGATAGAAGTCAGAGGGAGCCAAATCTGGTGAATAGGGTGGATGTTCCAACAATTCATAGTGCAGATCCCTTAATTTTCCCATTACCAAAACACCTTTGTGGGCAGGTGCATTGTCCTGATGAAAGATGATTTTTTTTTCTTTTGCAAACAGTCTTTTCTTTTTCATCTAGCCTGGTTAAAAGATCAGAATAATATTCACCCGTTATTGTTTTACCCTTTTCAAGATAACAAAATGCCTTTAGCATCCCAAAACACCGATTCCATAACCTTTCCTGCTGATGGAACCAACTTAGTCTTCTTTGGCACTGAATAACCAGCTTTTGACTGCTGTTTGGATTTTGGTGTGTAATGGTGAATTCAAGTCTCATCCATAGTAATAAATCGACACACAAAATCTGTTTTATTCTTGTTAAAATGCTCCGAGCACTGTTCAGAGATTTTCATGCGAGTGCATTTTTGATCTGCTGTGAGCAAGTGTGGCACCCATCTTGCGCAAAGCTTTTTCATTTGCAATTATTCATGCAAAATATATCCTATACATTCTTTTGAAATGCTACAGTCTCAGCAATTTCATGCACTTTGACTCACCAGTCATCCAATACCATATCGTGCACTTGATCAATGATTTCTAGTGTTAACACTTTTTGGACGTCCTTCACGTGGATCATCTTCAAGGCTGGAATGGCCATGTTTAAACTCGGCAGCCCATTTCTTAATTCGAAAATGAAGAAGAGTGCCCATAAACTTTTATGAACTTCAAATGCATTTCTTTTGCTGTTAAACCTTCTTTTACAAAGAATTTTATAACCGCACAATACTCAATTTTATACATTTCAAGGGATAAAGATGACACTTCTGCTTCAGATAACTGCATAAAACAAACACTACTTGATAGAATGACTTGCAATTTCACATGGATACTTATGACAGATGTACCAACTTAGAAAAAAAAAATCTTGCCTATAGTGTTGCCATTTATGGTTGAGGCCGAGAACCTTTCAGACTATACTCGTAAGCTGTAATGTTTGTTGGGCAGACAGGTTGGTCTGGAGAAATCCATCAAAAGGAGCATAGAGATGTGGAGAAAAAAAATAGGTGCATAAATCTAGACTAACTTTTCTCACCACTAGCGAAAAACATAAAGTTAATTGGCAGCTCACTAAACTGCTGTACATAATATTTAATAATTATGTATATAGATTTAAGGAAGGAAGAGTTGATTTGACAGCTGACCCATTATGATAAAAACAATGTATATTCTTAACGATTTCAGCTATGAGATGAGGTGTGCAATATCTTGTAACAATGAACCAAGTGTGTAATATCTTGTTCCTATATTCAACATCTGTTTTGCATGTTAAATGAATTTAAAAAATGACAGTTGTTAATTCAGAAGTCTCTTTGTAAATATTGCTTTTTGTTTGTGTTCTGTCTCAATCTTAAGTACGCTATTGTGCTGTAAGAAACTAGTAATTCATTTTTAAAGTGCTTTACTCTTTACCTGGTTTTGCCATTAATAACAACATGGATACAATGAGTAACAAAAATTTAACTTTGGCATAGATTGTGAATGTGACAGTTTTTGCAAATATCAATAGTCTGAATAATCTTAATTACAGAAAATTTTAAATCAAGATTCTTTAGGTTATTAAAGTATGAAAGTACATCTAATTTAGCAAAAATATATTAGCAATATACAAATATAAATTGACCAGATTTATGTGTAAAATTATGGGACAGTTGTTTATTTTGAGTTTTGGTAAATGGATGCCTGTGATATAAATGCAATGAAATCAAATTTTTATATTTCTAATATATATTGGTAATTACCACAGTATATACTTTTATATGCAACACTGTCATTTTATTAGAAACATTTATGTACTTTACCTGTTTTCCATATGTTATGCAAAACAGGTAACGTATCTGATTATCTGATTTCTAAATTCTTATTTTTCAGTTGCCTTTTTTGAGTTATACCTGCAAAATTAAATTTTTGTCGGTTATAAATCTTGATACATTGATTATGATTATCAAGTTTATATTGATTATAAATCTAAAGGTTTAACCATTCAAATTAGTGGATATTATATTTATCTTGGTTAACTGCTGCTTATTCAGGAATTGTGATGTAGACAGAGATGGAATCAGTTCAATGTTTTTTATATATTCATAGGGGGAAAATGGTGATCAGATGGTTCCTGTTTTGGACTCAAAACAAAGTGAATATTTGATAGAAATGTGTTAAAATGCAGATGTATACTTGCACTTTTCTCAAATTACGAAATTTTTAGTATTCATGATTAATAGGTGACTTGAATCAAGAAGTAAAATAAATTTAGCAGCTAAAGAGAAGTTAGCTGTCATCATAGTCAACTATAACAGGTAACACTAACAAACTCGCTCAGTATAACAGTTTGAGAGTACTAAAAAGTCCCAACTGTGAGGTTCCACGAGCACATTGCTATTCTAAAGAAAATTCTATAACAAATTATTCCTGTAGTTGCTATGATTTTTCTCTCTATAAGTGAAACAACTGTAGAAATGCATAACATTAAAATTTTGCTGTGTGTATGTTCTTGGTTGCAAATTTTATTACAACTATAGAATTTTGGGGCAAAAAAAAATCAAATTAGTATAGCATGATAATGATTATGGACCAAAGCAGGACTTTTAGTTCTTTAAATTGAATCTAGAGAAAGTGAAAAAGTGTTTTTACTCTTTTCAAAAGGACTTTAGTTGTATGCCAATCCAGTCACATTTCTTTTTTGTACTGTTAATCTGCTCATACAGATAAGTTCTTTCAAGTAGTTCTCCACTATCACCTATCCTAAAAATTAAATAGGAGCAAAAATCCTTTCAAATCCAGTCAGCATAATTCTCTCTCCCAAAGCTGATTTTTTTTTAATCAAAAACCTTAAGCATGTTTGTTAATCAGCAAAAAAAAAAAAAAAAAAAAAAAATCAGCTAACGCCTTTTTATTCCCGTATATAGGGAGTAGGCGAGGCCGTTTTTAGCCCTATCTAACTTAATCTTTAACCCAAAAAGTTAATCTTCTCAACCATCATTAGAAAAAAAAAAACATTCTCTTAAACAAACATTACAATATATAATAAACTATTTTAGCACTGAAACATCTTTAAACAAAAGAAAATATCTTAGAAACATTTATTTTGAAAGAAATGTTATATAGAATAAACAAAACATACCAGAGAGAATGATACTTGTGTGCACCTTCATCATTTCCCTACTACTATCTAAATAGGATTAATGTATATAGAACCATATATTCCAGCCTTTTTTTTTTCTATTTAAAAAAAAAAAAAAATCTGATATAAAACACATTCTGATGTATTATTATTAGAAATGTGGTCTCTACGACTACCAACTCAACTTATTTAAGTTGAGTCTTTCATTTTGTAGCAGAACTGTTTTCAATTCAGTATATCGGCATCATGTTTTTTTATGTAGTTTAGCCAAAAAAAAAAAAAAATTCACAATTTACCTTCACTTGAAATGAGCACAATATTTAAAAAAAATTATATCAACAAAAAAAAAATAAAAATAATAGCACCCACTTTCGAACCAATTAAAATTCCTTCTTTTTGTTTGCTATATTAATAGATAATTATTTTTTTATATATCTCCTACCTGCAGAAAGGTTGTAAATGTATAGTACATTAGTGCTGTGTATATATATATATATATATATATAAAATAACATATCCTTGGAACTTTTTTCAAGCCACTTTAGGCCTGTAATAAGCAGGGTGGCAGTTTTACATCAGATGATGAAATTCTTCACCCACCTAAAAACAATCGCAAACATCCACACTCTTGGTAGGATTTGAATCTACAACCTGTTGTTTGGAAAGTAGATCCAATAACCAATCAGATCTTTATGGAAGATCAGAGTAAAGTGTAATGTTAATTTCTATTAATAATCCAATCAGATCTTTGAGCCATGATATTCATTAGACCAGATAATCCATTGAAATTTAGAAATAAATCAAGTAAATTTTTTCCAGGTTTGCACATTTTTCAAGTGCATCATGTATTTAAAATTTACAGCATAACCACAAGCATTAAAATATATCCACAATTTGAATAAACATGACTGCATATCTCTCTCGATATTTTACTTATGACTATATGAGATAAAATAGTCATAGGTAAAAAATATCTGTATAACTTAGTTTAAGTCTCAGTTAGCATGTTAATTCTACTTTTCTTATTATGCTTTATATTATAATTCATGTAGCTTGTTATTTTCAGAGAAAATCATTTCAAATTGACAGAAAGCCCTGGAATAATTTTAATATATATGTTCTGCTTTATTCCAGCACTCATTACCATCTATAATTCAGCAAATAACTTTTCCTTGTGTGGTGATAAAGCAGTTTAATTGAAATAATATTGATGTAATTAGTTGCTGTATTTTATTTTACTGAGGTTATAAAGTGGTTGCATCACATTTGGTAGCATTAATGTGTTTTGACTGGAAACTCCTTTCTTCACATCCTGGACCTTAACTTCTTATGAATGAGTTGACCATCCTTAGCTATAGGTAGCAGGGTTTCCCTCCCAGAAACTTGGTTTCCTGCAAAACACAAACCATCTTATATCTCCACATTCACAGTAGAATATGGAGATATGATTAACCACTCTGTCATAAAATGTTTGGTTTATAAAACAAGATGTACTCGTATGTGGCAGGGCTTTGGTTCTTCACTCTCATTCTGTCTTTCTGACAGAATGAGAATGAAATAGGTAAATGGAAACTATCCTTTGTAATTATAAAATACTAAAATCTATTGTCTATTATTATGAATAAAAGCACAGATTAATTATTTTTTGGCAATTCATAATTATTGAATTGATTATTTAT
Source organism: Typopeltis vanoorti (assembly GCF_054136105.1). Classification (NCBI taxonomy): domain Eukaryota; kingdom Metazoa; phylum Arthropoda; class Arachnida; order Uropygi; family Thelyphonidae; genus Typopeltis; species Typopeltis vanoorti. The sequence goes on along the minus strand of NC_143562.1, from coordinate 122,088,803 downwards.
ATATATGTGTGTGTAGAAAAAAGCTGTAGAGTGTTAAGTGTTACGGATATTTTGTGGAATACGTCAGAGAAATTAAGCAAAAATGTCAAAGTTTTTCTATAAAAAAATAAAATAAAATAATTTTTAATTTTAGCACCTTTTTAACATGCCATATATCATGTTTTTGGAAATGAAGAATGAGATAACAGATAACAAACTTGATACTTAACCTGAAACCATCAAAAAATAGCAAGCTTCTTTGTAGTGGGCAACTCCAATTCCAAACTGAGTTTTTTTTTTTCTATACTGGTTCTTAAATATAGAGAAAATAAAAAAAAAAATTAATAATTGGGGAAGCAATGAATGGTGACAAAAGTTTAGAAAACTGTAATGAACCTTCAATTCAAAAATAAGAAAAATAAAACTCATAAGATAAACTAAGTTGAAGTACATTTGCAGTAGGTTGTTCTTCACAGTAGGAAATTATTCTATGACTGCAGCACAATATTAATTTATTGCCATTTAAGTTAAGGTAGTCTCACTATATATTTAGAAGGAATCTTCTGAAATTTTAGAGAACATTTTGATATACTATATGTATGAAATTGGAGGAACTCAACCAATGTAAATATTAAAATAAAATATTTTTTGGCCTTGTTAACCAAGTGGATAATGCTTCTACTCTCCATCCAGTAGTCAATGGATTCAGATCCTGTTGTGATAGTGAATTTTCATGAATGTCTTTAGCTGGAAGATAAATTTCTTTGCTGAGCAGTAGACCACCACATTGTTCACCTTATAATCCTTAGCTCACCTATGGTATTAATTGCTATAAGATTTCTAACCTTTCATGGGTAGAACACATACATACATAAAAAATAAAAAAATTGCAGTATATATTTATGATCTGACTGCGATTTTGCTCATAATTGTCATCAGAAATTTTGTTAGTACATGCTATATGCAAAAGTGCTGGTTGCAAATAACATTGTAATTTGCATGGTTATGAAAAAATGAACCTGTACCATTACTCTTCAAGATACCAAGTAGACAAGAGGACACAAGATTGTGAAAGCCTCCAGCCAGCACTTTTATTTTGTCATTATGAAATCAGTGATTGTGACTCTTCATATGGAATAGGAACTTTATCAGAAGTGTTCTGGAAGATTGAGACATCACTTACTAGCATCCACAAATTGTGAGCTCCATATATAAGCGATGTCACATCGTGATTGACAGTTTCATTCATACACTACATAATGGGAGTTAATTTTTTTAAATTTATTTTATATTTATAATATGAATTCTGCTTACAAATGGTTGTGAATCTACTTACATTTAGTACTCGGGATGAAATAATCAACTTGGCCTATAGAACATTCTTCTGTTCTATAGGCCAAGTATAGTGCTTTTTTTTCACAATTCTGGCATCTACCATCTAAAGAATTCTGCAAACATCCATACCACAGCAAGATTCAAATCTTTCCATTGTTTAATATTGGTTTATTTCTTAATAAACTTTGTAATTAAGTAGTAGTATTGTCTTAGTTTTTTTTTTTTTTTCCCATCTGTATTCAAAAATTGATATCAGAAAAAAAAAAATCAATTCGTAATCTATAAATGGGGTTTACCCGTTATACCAGAAGCTTGTTACTTTTTTTTGTTGAAAAATTAGATTTCTTTTAAAAATAAGAACTAAACATTGCTTAAAATAAAAACATAGATCCTCCTAACCTGCTCTTGTTTATTTTCATTTTATTTATTTATTATTTTTTTTTTTTTTTGTATGCTATGTTTGAATTTTTTTTCTTTTTTTCTACAGTGGGTAGGAGTGGCATGTAATGGGGAGAGTGAATCTGTAAGCTTTTTTTTGTTTTGTTTTATTGTTATAAAATTTATTTTCCTTTTTTTAAAAAAAAAATCATTTAAATTCTTGTAATTAAAATCATAACACCTGCATTTTATAGTTGAGCTTTAAATAACAATAATATTAATTTCAATAAAATTTTCAAATTTAGTTCTTTCATCTGTTAGACATTTTTAAAGTTATATTTTGTAATTTGATTAAAGAAGTGGAAATTATTGGATAACTTTTAAATAAATAGCAGTTGTATTCATACACTTTCGATTCTAAACTTGTGAATTCTTTCTTGTGAATATATCATTGTTATGTAAATTAGCATGACTGTGTATCACAGAAAACAGCTTACTTTCATAATGCATGGCTAAATATGTTTATATCCTGGCCTCCTTAATGCTGCTGTTTCAGTAGTCTCATTATCATATGGTTGAGGCTTTTTATGATTTTTATTTGTTTTATTTATTTTTATTTATTTTTTGCTTTAAAACTTATGACAGTACCTTCCCCCTTTCTTTTCTACAGTGGGTTCAGGAGGGCTCTCCATCTCATGGCACTTCTATCAAAATTCAGACTCCTTACCAGTTTGTGCCGAAAACTACCGATCCCAATGAATTTAAACGCAAACAAAAAGAGGTCAGTGCTTGTTTATATTCCTTAATGAATAAAAATATCTGTTAAGAACTTATAATTTTAGATTTCAGCTTAATAGCTTTATACTGCTAATTATTGAATTTGGCAAATGTTAATGCACTAAGTGGTTTTGTAGCGGACTACAAATTTGTAAATTATATTTGAACTTGCAGATATCTTTAGAAAATTGGTATGCTGTTATCATATCTCCTAAAATGTTTTAGATTTTTAAATAATAGAAATTTTCTATTAATATTTCATTATAGAATTCTTCTACTGTATGATATGATAATACAGTGGTAAAATTTATTATTATAGAAATACAAAATTAACTGATTGCAGACTGACTAGTTCTGATCACAATTTACTCTAAAAAATTGGATGGGTTTTTTAACCAGATTGATTACAATATAATTACAGTTGTAGAAAGAAGCTGGACCACTGATTCCATAGATATTATATCCTGACTGATTTAAATAAAAACTGAGCGATTTATTATCAACAGACTCCATGGAGTTGAGACATCTTGGGAGGTCCCACTGTCTCTGCACTCACCATTTTTTCAGGCAATGCATTCCAGTCACTGACTACTCTCCATGCAAAAAAAAATTACTCATCACCTCCCTTTTCACACCTGCTTTATACAGGTTCCATGGATGACATCTTGTTCTCCCTGTCTCCAGATAGTCTATGAAAAATTAATCCACATTAATCTGGTAATTAACCCTTACCAACTTATACTCTTCAGTCACATCTCCTCTCTTCCTTCTATCCACTAACTCTGTAATTTGCATGCTTTCAATCTGTCCTCATATTCAACATTCTAGAGGTCAGAGAAAGGATACCTTAGATACCAGCCAAACTAAATCTAAAAACCTGTCAGTGACCTAGAAAATTCATACAAAATAAGTTTAGGGAGAAGTATAAAATCCTCTGTAAAATAACTGAAGAAATGTAATTGCTTTGATATTTTGGTTGGTAAAAGCCACTGCTTATTAACTGGAAAGGCTACTGGTTCAGATCCATTAAGTGTGTGAACATTGAAAGTCTGCTCAGAATGCACTTACATGTATTCTTTGATTTATAAGACTTTTTGAAATAAGTAATAATAATCTACCTTGGCTTACTAAAGTAATATCTGATTTCATTTCACTAAAAGAATAGTTATATAAAAACTTAAAGAAACTCTTTGTCATATACTGAACATGCAGAAAATTACAGAAAAATAATTCATATCTGCGATCTCCAGTCTTTGGTCAAGTGTTTTTTTAAAACTGGTCTGAACACTGTTTTGTATACAGCTAATTTAGTGTTCCGACTAATTTCTATCTTATTCCATATGAATTTATTCAATTGACTTCCTACCATACCAGCTTTGTCAATTCTGTTGTCTATTTCCATATTTAATTTACCATCTTCACTAAAAATCGTGCCCAAGTAGCTGAAATGTTTTACTTGTTCCACAGGTTCCCCGATCACAACAGAGATGACATTTTCAACAATTCTACCTATTTTCAATGTCTTTGTCTTTTTAATGCTGCCCTTCATACCGTATCTATTACAACAGTTATTCAATTTAGTCAGGGAATCTTGCAAACTAATAGCGGATTTATTTAGAAGTATAACATTGTCCATGTAAAGCAAAGAGCTGACATTAACATCTCCAATTCTGATATGTTTAATACCACTTTCCTTCATAATGTGATCCATATAGATAATGAATAACAGAGGGGATAATGTACATCCTTGTCTCACACCAGATTTAACATTAAACTATCTTCCTGTACTTCAATTCTAACTGTTGACTTACAACTCAAATATAGACTAAGTATTGCTTGATATAATGCCCATTGACACCATATAACTGTAGCGTATTGAATAGCTTCTCTCTTGGCACCTTGTCATATGCCTTTTCCAAATCGACAAAACTTAAATACAGATCTCTGTTATATTCCCATGATTTCTCGACTATTTGTTGTAAAGTGAAGATCTGATCCTGACAGCCTCTATTTGGCCTGAATCCAGCTTGTTCTTCACCAAGCTTTTCTTCCACAATTCTTCTCAACCGTTTCTCAAGTATACTTGCATAGATCTTCCCAGGAACACTCAGTAGGGAAATACCTCTGTAATTCTCACATTCAGTTTTATTTCCCTTTTTATATATGGGTACTATGAGAGCTCTACTCCAATCATAGTGAATTCTTCCCTCTGTCCAGGCTTTCTGAACTATGCAGTGCAGCCACTGTAAGACCTTTATACCACCATACTTCAGCATTTCTGGTCGAATATCATCTACTCCTGCTGCCTTTCCACATTTCAAGCCTTTGATGGCTTCAAGTATGGATATGTATTCCTGACGGCATGCCTGGTCAGTGTTTTTTACCACTGTGCTGTCATCACTGCTTGTTTCATTTAGCAGTTTTTCAAAGTGATTACTCCATACTTCAAGGATATCTTTTTCTCCTGTTTTCATGTCACCTTTATCATCTCTAACTCCTTTTACAGCACTCTTTCCTCCATTCCTAAGCTTCTTCAGCAACCTCCAGAATATTTTGCCACCTTCTTGATATTTATTTTCTATGTTCTTGCCAAAGTCCTCCTGTGACTTTTTTAGCTAGTTTTACACAGTGTTTAGCATTCTTACATTTGTCTCTGTATTCTCTAAGAGCAAGAGCTGACTTATTTGCCAGGAACTTTTGATATGCTTTCTTCTTTTCCTTCACTGCCTCTTTAACTTCCTGTGTTCACCATGGAGTTCTGATTTTTCTATCCTTGCAGACTACTTCACCACATTCCTCTCTGGCTGAATCAGTCAAGGTTTTCATTCATGGCTTGCCACTGAATCTCAAAAGGTTTGGTTCCTGTTCTCATCAAACTTTCATTTTTTCTTCAATAATCTTTGTGTATTTTAGCCTAGAGTTCACATCTAAGATCTGCTCGACTTTTATTCGCTTTAAAACTTTCTTACATGTTATTCTTTTCAATATGAAATTCGATTTTATCCTGCTCAAGACTAAATAGTGATCACTTCCAATTTCAAATCGTCTGTACACTCTAGTGTCCTGCACCAGGGAGAAAACATCACTATCAACAATAGCATAGTCAATGAGACTTTTCTTATTCCTTGCCTCTTCTCTCCATGTGAATTTGTGCACATTTTTATGTTGGAACATGGTGTTAGTAATAACCAGTCCATGTCCTGAGCAGAAATCCAACAGGTATTTGCCATTATTATTAGTTTTGCTCTTTTCTCCAAATTTTCCCAAAATATTTTTGTTTGTCTGACAATCATTTCCTACTCTGCTATTTAGATCCTCAACAAGGACCAACTTTTCCTTTTTCAGTTGCTTTCTCTAAGGCCTCAAAAAATTCCTCCACTTCTACCTTAGTAGAACAGTGTGTGGGACCATAGGCACAAATAAGTATCATTGTCTAATTCCCCGTTCTGATATTAGGCCACATCACTCTACTTGAGACTGCCTGCCATTCAAGAAGATTAGCCTCATATTTTGTGTTGAATAGTATGGCTACTCTTTCTTTTCCTTGATTGTCATTTCCTGAATATAACATTTTGTATTTATTGCTCAGAAAGATCTCACCAGTTTTTGTCTTTTTTGTTTCAGTCACCCCTATTATGTTGATCTGGTACTTATCTAATTCCTTAACTAGCTCCATTTCTTTGCCATTCAGGCTTCTTATGTTGATAGTACCGATCTTTAACTCTGGTGATGTTGAGTTGGGGTGTGCTTTCAGATTTATTCCAGTAGCTGAGTTTTCGCTGTTCGCCCTGGTTCCCTGGCAAAAACAACGGGGGTCTTGTTTAACCGGGCGACGCCCCAGCCGGCATGAAATTTTGCCATGTTGTACCATCATTTTGTATATTGGTTTAAGCCAATAAGAATACAATTTGGTCGGCTAAATCCCAAATTGCCAGCCCATCCTCGTTCGTTCGGTATCCAGGTAGATATCCAACTGGGTGCACCACGAGAAGGTGTGGATTGGTCATTAGTTTAGTAGCCCTGGTCTGTTCTCCGTATTACTTTACTTTAAAGGCTATGTGGAGGTCTCCTCTCAGTTATACAGCTTTGACCCTTAAGCCCCCTTGCAGGGTAATCAACACGTGATGAATCATAGCCTTATGAAGAGGGATAATAAAACCTCGCCATCTTTACTCGACTGTGTTCTTGAGCATGTATGTAATCCTTTGAGCTATGTTGCTAACCATTGGAATACATCTTCTAAACTTCAAACATCTATTTACCATTACCCTAAAGATCCCTAATCTCCTCAATTTTGTATAGTCCAATACCAGGGCATTACCCTACATTTTGCAGCATTAAATTGACAACCATTGTTCTTTGCTCACACTCCCAGTTTATTTAAATCATCTTGCAGGATATCTACCTCACCTTTATCAGCTATTGCTATCCCCAGTTTTGCATCATCAACAAACAACTGAATACTCCTCTTTAAATCTTTCCCTGTATCTTTAATATACAAATTAAAGAGTGGCAGGCCTAATATTCTGCTACAGGAGCTATTTGTCAGCCATGCCCACGCCTACCACACGACACCAACCTAATATGCATTCCCATTTGCTCTAACTTATGTAATAGCGTACCCAGTGGTATTCTATCAGATGCCTTTGCAAAGTCCAGCAGTATCGTGGTTTAGCCATTTCCTTTATCTAATTCTTATGTAACTGTATTATAAAATGTGAAGAAATTACTATAGCAGGACTTACCTTTTACAAAAACCATGCCGCCCCCTCCTCATGCAGTATCATATTACAATCCACCCATTCCTGAATTTTACTATTAACAACTTTTCCAATACTTTTAATGAGATAATCATAGATAATAATTGGTTTGTAATTTGCAATTTCTATCTTGAAGCCTGCTTTATGTAATGAAACCATTTTACCCTCTTTCCACTCTTTTGGAACCATGCCATAGCTTAGACTTAGATTGAAGAACTTCAACATAGGTAATACCATTTCTCATGCATATTCATGTAGTGCATGGACTATTATGCCATTCAGTCCCACTCCTGTATTAACATTGATATTTTTCAATATGCTTGAACACCTATTCATCCACCTGCTCATCTATCTCAATTCTGTCATCAGCATCTGTCACATCAGTAACTGCAAAGTCACCACCTGGATGATCTTTGCAAAGTGATCACTCAGTGACTCAACTAATTCTTCTCCTTCTGTCCCTTTCGTACCATCAGCACTGAGTAAAGTTATCCTTCCATAATCATTATTTTTCTTACTTGCTGCATAGAAAAAAAAACTTTTGTTTTTATCATTTGGATTTACTCCTCAAACAATCCCTGACCATTTCCTATGGAATTGTATACTGACATTCATTCCATGTAGCTTCCATGGCATTGCTCCAAGCTGCCAAGTATCCCATAAAGTAAGGCACATATCCTTAAGGACATGTATAATGCTATGTGTTGGATCGTACTTCTTCTCAATCACGTTTTATCGTCTTACAGTTCTCTCTCGTTGGTATTTATTGGTTGTAGGCTGATATATCAATCGAATATGAAGAAAATTTATATTATACTGCGCCACACCGTATCCAGAAATTGCAAAAGCAACTTAGATAAATCAACCTTCAACTGTACCGGGTTATTATAAAGCTCAATTTAGGCCGAGGTTCTTATTTTTATTACATAGGGTTCCCACCGAGATTCGAATTATTTTAATGAGTGGTGCAATGAAAAAATCAGGCAAATTCAAGATTCAATTCAAACAAAATTATTTAATGCAGTGACACATAAATTACATCATAACACATTATTCCAACAGGGACATTATGATTGAACAAATATAGAGCTCTCATTAAGTCACTAGAATACTACTCAGCTGAGCTTAAACTTCATAATTAAAGATTATATTATACAGATCTTATCCTTCTTATTACAAAGAGCTTATATCATAACTCTACTCTGATTAAGGTTACACTTCAAAATAATTTTAAATATCAAATCAGTTCAAGATATTCAGTAGAATACAACTCTTGGGCATTCAGACTTTCAACTTGTAATTCTCTAAGCTCAGTTAATCAATTTTAGTTCATGTAAGTTCGAGATTCCTAAATCAACAAATAGGCTTCACATTATTCTCATTCAGTTAATGAACACTTAATTCAATAACATAGCATTTATCATTTGAAGAGGGAAAAGTCTTAGCACATCACATATTAAATCTTGACTCGCTGAATACTGCAACTAGGAACGATTTACTTTCGGAGGAATTAATTTTCGTTACTTCTCGCTAAGTATAGTAAAGGTAATCTTACCAGGATATAGCTTCAACACATCATAAGTAGATCGAACAACAATTTTTAAGTCCTTACTGACTTTTATTATGTAGTAGCACAAACTTAAAAGAATCTTCCATTTCTGCGACTGATTTATAGACTCGAGAGAGTATAATCTTTATGCACTTGGTTTAAGTTATCTACTTATTTCTTCATTTTCTCATACGTATTAATCTATTTCTTGCACTGTTTCACTGCTAGGCGTTGGGAAGTTTTGGTAAAAATCCAACTCAGAAAAAGGTAAGTTAAAATACCAAGCGATTCCCGGTCCTTTAAATACCGTTTTTGGCACGTCAAAATTCCCCTCCATTCTCCAGCTACCGTTCTCTATATTTTCCTACTCGATTCTGTTTTTACTTACATTTTTGTATCTACTCCTTCCTTTTTCCTGCCAAACACTGGTTCTCACTGGTTTAGCTCACATCAACTTCGCCTCGTGCATAGTATAGAGTAAACACGCGCTAACTAAAAATAACATAATTTCTCATAGCAACCAATCAAGTGATACCACAAAGAATCTTCTGGATATATCAAAATTACATATATTACAGTTTCTAACATTATATTAAAAGAATTAAATTCACAAAATTAATGATATTTTAATACACAGCTTTTCATAACTGTAATTTATCCCAAACATATATAAATAAATAAATATCGATTAACATAACTTGAAGAAATTACATAAATAGCAAATTATGAGCATGAGACTATTAGTTTAAAAAAAAACAAATGTTGCTCAGGGAATGGTAGATTATGTTGGACTCTGAATGATATATTAACAATTTCCATTTCTCTTCATTCAGAATCCAACATATGCATTTTGGGAAGGGCCACCTAGACCAGTTTTGACCTTTTATTGAGGTCTCATTAGTGGGAGTCAGACCCAGAAGAGAGATACTAAAGTCGAAGTAATGTAGAAGTCAAACTAACCTTATTACCAAAATACTTTGGATTGGATAAATGATGAAACCAAGAATATACTTTTTTGGCATCTTTAATTTATAGTATAACCAAGTGAAAAAAAACTTTCAACATCTTTCTCCAGTCCAGAGTATTTTAGTAATAAGGTGTGACACCTTTTGACTACTTGTATATTGGAAATATATGACTTCTGCATTACTTTGGTATCTCCTCTGGGTTTAGCTTCCACTCTCAGATTTTCAAATCAGACATCTCAGATTTTGGCAATATAAGTACTTTGGTTTTCTTACTTTTGTTTTTCACTTTGATTTTATTTTACTGGTAGTAGTGGTGGTTTCACCCCCACTAACACTGGCTTTTTTACTAACCTAACCTACAACTCTCAGTCTCTACCACTCAATCTACCAACTACAATGAGCCTGTGCCATCTACACCAATGACATCTACTGCCCACCACCACCACCACTAGTATTTTCACAGACAATCACAAACATCTCTATGCTCACAGTGGGGTTTGAACCTATAGCCATTTCGCTGGAGAGCGGATATGCTAACCACTCAGCCAACCAAGCTGGCATTATGGGTGTATCACGGCTACAATTTTATAGTAGCTCAAATATAGCGTTTGCATACCACAGAATTATTTAATTTCTAGTCTTATGACTTGAAAGGTTTTTTCTCTTACAATCACATGCAGAGGTTTTTATTCTTTTCCCCCACCAAGATAATGATGCCAATTCCTCCAAGGGTGCAAACTCTAGGAATTGAAATTCCAGGATGTGAAGAAGTGAGACAGTGACTAAGGTTTTAAAAGAGATGTTGGGGCTAGTAAGATTTATTCATTCATGCCGTATGCAGAGAGAAATATTTAATTGTAATTAAAGATGTGGAAAGAAGGGATAAACTATTAGTTTTACATTTGATGGTAATACAGTAATTCCTGTAATGGTGGGAAGCCAGGTTAAAACAGTAAAAATTCGAGATTTCCAGTGGAATATATATAGAGAACGGTAATGAAATTCTTATTCAGACATTCTTGAAAAGGGGGTAAAATCAGTAATATATGAAAGGACATATCAGGTGAAGGTCAAAACTGGTTTTCTAATAAGGTCACCTTCACAATGGATACGAAGATGCCCATGCTATATTCATACAATCACTTGGGTGTGAACTGTAATGACAGACATCACTAATCAGTGTCTCAAACCCTGTCAGAAATGCAAAAGTTCTGAAGAGAGCATTAACACCTTCCTTTTGGAACTTTTACTGAAAGAGGGGAAGTGGTAGAGCCAATTAGAACAGTGTATATATATTGGCGAGGCATAAAGAAGAGTTCTTGGATCTTCTGATTCAGTCTATTAAAGACAGCACTTTCGAACAAACTATACTTGTTAAAAACACAGTGCACAACCAAACCAGCTAGAAATTAGCTCAAAACTGCAGGGATCATTCATGTTCCCAGTCAAATATGGATGGAACAACATCAGTTGAAATTACCAATAATGAATCTAGTATAACAACTGAACAGATACAAGATGAAATGCAAACAAATGAAGCTGTTATACAAGGGAGAAACAGAAAAGCAGATAGGATAACCAAAAGAACTTGATATGTAGATAAGATCATCAAAAAGAAAAGGTGAATTAATAAAAAAAAAAAAATTGAGGCTAAACAAAAAAAATTAAGACTTATTTAAAAAATTAACTAAATCTAAAAGAAGAAGAAATAATAAAAACAATGTAAATAAGGAGAAGATTGTGGATCGTAAAATGAGGAACCATCTCATGCTAATAAAGGTAAAGCAAGTGATATAATTAAAGAAAAAATAAAGTTTGCTGATTCAAAGTTTTCTCAGTACAATTATCATCTACATGAAAAGAAAATAACTAGCTTCTAAATCAAGAACAGCAGCAATGAAATTAAAATAATGGCAAGCACAACTGTAAAACAGTTTAGAAGAAGCAGGCTACATAATTACTCCACAGATTGAAGACCTCATCAGGTTGATCCAAAATCTAGAAGTCAAAGACTTATGAGTGACATGCCACTAATCACAGCATCTCATTTTTGCATTGTCTCATTAAGATTCCAAGGCAAGTTAAACAAGAAGCTGTATGGAAACTTATGCTGCACCATAATATCAGGTTTTTGTTTCTCCAAGAAACATACTTCTGCAGATATAAAGATGTAAAAACTTTAACAGATGGATATTCACTTTGTTCTTACTGAAACTTTGGAAGATGTAAGAAGGTTGGAGTAGGAGTTCTTATTGTTCCCCCCCCCCCCCTTTATTGGATCATTCTGTAATATCCAAAGGGATGCAGAAGGGAAATCTTGACAATAGACTGGAAATACTGTGGATGTGTAATAAGGTTTATAAATGTTAATACTCCATCCAGTGGAACAGTTAGAGGAAAATTCCTCAGGAATTGCAGACATATTTATATGGTGCCCACTACATCATAGCATCTGGAAACTGGGATTGTATTGAAAACTCGACATTGATACCCCAGGAGTGGAAAAGTGGGATATGCACAGTTAAACACATGTCTTGACAACACTCGACTAGTAGACATGTGGAGGATTTGCAATTCTAATCTCCAGGCTTACATGTACATGAATCAAGGTATTGGTATAGTTCAACCACAGATGCGAGACTATTCGACACTTCTGAACATGGTAGAAGAAGGAATATCCATCTGTAATCAATCTTAGAATGAATTTGTTATTACATGTAGGAAAATTATCTTTTCTTTTATGAACATTCCATCTAATTTTTAAAGTGGTAACTATTTTGCTTGTATAACAGTTGGAAAATTTTATGTATAAAGCATTCTGTCACTGGCAATCAACAATAGATCTGCTCGCATATGTCACCCATCTCTGGTCAAATGCCATGGAGAAGTTTGACGAATCTCAAGCTGTTGGACTTGATATTCAGGAATCAACAGGAGATCTGCTCACGTATGTCACCCATCTCTGGTCACATGCCATGGAGAAGTTTAGCAAATCTCAAGCGGTTGGACTTGATATTCCAAGGTGATTGACTGGGTCTGGCACAAGGGCTTACTAAGCAAGCTACCATCATTTGGTCTATCTCAAGATCTCTGTAATTGGATTGCCAGTTTTCTGTCTGGATGGTAACTGTGTGTGTGGTGGTGGATGGCTCCTTATCCTCTCACCATTCAACTAATGCTGGGATTCCTGAAGGTTCTGTCCTCTCACCAACCCTCTTCCTACTATATATATCAATGACCTACTTCAGCTTACCTCCAACCAATACACAGTTTTGCAGAGGACAGCACTGATAAACTTGACTCCAAACATCTCACCTCAACCTACAGATCAGCAACTACCACTGCTCTTAATTCAGACCTCCAAGCCATCCTACAGCGTTCAGAACTAGATAACCTAGTCAATTTCAATGCAAATAAAATTCAGTACCATCTCATTTCTCATAATAAAAAAAAATAAAAAAAAAAGAACCAGTTTCTCCCAATATTAATTCCAAGAAGAGAAATCTCAGATTGAGATTTCTCTTCTTGGAATTACCCTGACATCAAGCCTCTCCTGGCACAAACACAACCATTGCATTCTCAGCTTCTAAAAAACTAGGATTCCTCTTTTGCTCAAGACATTAGTTCACCTCTGAACAGCTATTAACTGTATACAAATCACAAATCCGCAACTGCTATACTGTGGGACAGTCTTCACCTTGATGTGTTCCCTAGGGAATACATGGTACTAATGTACTATCGGTTGATCTACCAATCTCTCGTGTATGGGCTCAACATAAAAAAAAAAATGAATAAATAGATAAAAAAATGTGATTTTGCATGTTGGTAATGAATATGCATATCACCTTATTCCTTTCTTCCCTTCAACATGAATTGCCTCTTCTTGTCACTGTGCCAACTAAGGTTCTCTCAACTGTGGGCAGACTATGCCTGTCTTGATCGAATTTATCTCTCTTCTCTTATAAATAGGATAATTTAGTAAAACATCTTGACATCAACATACCAGATCATAATCCATTTCTACTTAAATTCCACTGCATGGAACAAGTAGAGATCAGGTCTGGACCTTGGAGACTTTCATCAAATTTTCCGTTGATCTTTTCAACCAAATTCCAGACCCTCTGTTCAAATTGGAATAATGTTACCTGAAACTAGGCTATATGGTTAAAATTCAAACAAGCAGTAAAACAGAATACGATTGAATGGGGAAAGGAACAGGCTTTCCTAAAAAGAAAAAAGTTGAAAGGCCTATATAAAGAGAGAAGCTGGTTTGTAGCAACATTAACGTAGAGAAGTGGAAAGGCAGAAACAAGTAGAAGAGAGAAATTTTAAAATAAGAATACAGCAGCATTTGGCCTTAAGCTGCATTCTTCAATAGACAATTCATAAATTCCATGAAGAAAGGATTATCACTCAAATCTGCATTCATGGTGAAGACATGTCCACCATTCAAGACATCCTTGACTCCTTTCAGAAACACAAAAATCTGTTGGAAGACTGTAGTATTGGTTGGAAATTATAACTCTTGGAATTTTTCATATCCAAGATGGGCTTGACAGATCCATTATAGCATCTGAAGTTACCACAACTTATAAAGAATGCCAGACAATAAAATCCCTAGGACCTGAGAGTCTAGGGATAGAACTTTATTGCGAGGCCTGGGATTTTATTCTTCCCATTCTAGTTATACTCTTTAATTCTTTTTTTCTCTCGTCAAGACACATACCAAGTGAATTTGTATCAAGCCATACTGTCCTCATTCCTAAACCTAATAGAAATCACACCTTAATCAGCAGCTGGAGACCTATTTTGCTATCTAATACTGATTACAAGATATTTTTCTGTATTATCAATAACAGGCTCATGGTAGGAATGAGATACAAAAAAGCACACAGTTGTATGGAGTTCCAGGCCAAGCAGTAGAATTTAATCTCTTTCTACTACATGATCTACTCTGTTTAGTTAATACAAAAAAGCAGCCAATGGCAGCACTATCAGTAGACCTTACTCCCCTCTGCAAACCTACATCCTAGATCTCCACACTTTGGAAACATGCTTTAATCAGTTTCTCATTAAGAATACCTCTTATCATCAAACCTGCAATACCCTCTCCTTTCTCCCAGTTTCTTACACTTTCATGCTTTTCTCATTAACTTTTCTTTCATTCTTCCTCACGATGCACTACATGACAATCGTTTCTCCAGTCTAGCAACTGGAGAATTTCAAGAAAGTGACAATTAAATTTAATCCTGCCCAAGTGCAGTATCTTATTTTGGCTCCAACATCTCTTTAGTTAGTTACTAGCATAGGAAGCAAAATGCTTCCCATGTAAGAAGCTTCATTTCTTACAAATTAGATATACATGTTCAGATTTCAAGAACTTGTAGTCCTGTTGATCCTGTATTTTAACCTTAGCAGAATGGCATATTTGTCCAAAGTAACAAAGCTGACAGATATTCATTAAGCATAGGTAAGGACAGGTAATTTTCTTGTGGTAGAAAAGACAGATTCTAAAATACAATAGTTGGACGGTGCTGCAGATTAAACTTACAAAAAAACTTGTGTGTTCTGATGTTCCTTTATTGTAGGATATGGTGACTCTTAACACCCAGTTGCATCCTTTTGAGGGAGCAAGATATTTTGTCAGGAATACTCAAATGGATACTTTGTTATGAATACATTCTACAAACATAAAAATATACATAAATATACGTGCCGTTCAAGAGGACAGAAATCAATAATAGACCACTTTATAGCAAATGAAAAAGCAGCAGAACTCTTCCTAGATGTTATAGTCAGGAGAGGACTAGAAATAGATGCAGATCATTATTTAGTGTTGACAAAATTAAGGTTTCCAACAAATAACTACAAAATATACAAATAAAATAAACAAAACTGAAGAAACAAAATCTAATTACAAAGTAAGACTACTAAACTATTCAAGTATAAGAAATTTATACCAACAGAGGATTAATAACTACTTAGAAAAAATACAAGTAAATGATGACACTGAGAAAGAATGGAATAATATAAAAGAAATATGAATGTTTAGGAACACACAAAAAAAAATCAAAAATAAATAATTACATATATGGTACAATGAAATAAAAGCAATAATTGAAAATAAAAAAGCTGGCCTTTAAAAGTTCGTTAAGTAGCAAAAACAAGATGAAATTGAATATAAAAAAAATATGAGCAGTAGCCAAAAGAGAAACCAGAAAGCTGGGAAAAATTTGTATCATATCCAGAAAATGATATATACAAAATAAGTCCCAGTGTATATAAAATACTAAAGCACATGAATACAGATATAAAAGAAACTGCAAATATAAATTGCAAAATAGATTTAAAAGAATTATTGGATTACTTTACAGATCTTTGAACAGATAATACTAAATCAAAAAAAAAAAAAATACACCATAAACTTACAAAATGTTTTAAATAATATAATTGCAATGAAAGAATTAAAGGACAACCTAAGTAAAATAAAAAAAAATGGTAAATCAGCCAGAGAAGATGGGATAAACTCCGAACCGTATAAATTTGCTTGAAAAAAAATTTCATCAGAGATTATTAAAATGCCAGCCAGGCTGGCCGAGTGGTTAGCATATCCGCTCCTCAGCCAAAAGGCTGCCGGTTCGAATCCCGTCATGGGCATGGATGTTTGTGATTGCCTGTGGAAATACTAGTGGTTGTGGTCGGCGATAGATGGCATTGATGTAGTAGCAGTCAGTTGGTGGATTGTGAGTGGTGGAGACAGAGTTGGTAGATGCCCTCCCTCGATGAGTCTTCGGACTCCCTGGAGGTGACAAATCATCATCATCATCATACATATCAAGAATTTAGGCCTAGTATGGCCTGTTCCGGCCTTAGAAGTCATCGTTGAATCATTTAAGAGGATGTCCTGGTTTTCTTTTTCCTAATGGCTTGTACTTTAAGGCTTGTTTTGGTAATCTTTCTGTTTTCATTCTTTGAACGTGTTCCGTCCATCTATGTTTATATTTTTTAATTTTTTCAATTACTGGTTCTTGGAGGTGACAAATAATAATAATAATTTTTAAATAAAATATATACCAATGGACAAATACCAATAGAATGGAATACAGGTATAGTAATACCTGTATTTAAAATGGGGGATAAAACAAAACCTGCTAATTACAGAGATATTAGTGTATTGACTACATGGTACAAAATATATAGTAGAATACTTAACGAAAAATTTAAAATATAACTCCCTCCACGACCTGCCCAAGCTGGTACAACTAAATGTACTGGCTGAACTGTAGAAAATAGGTGCATACTATTTGTGACAAAAATGTCGATCTTGATGAGATCTACAAAAAACTCCGTGACAGCATTTCTATATTCTACAGGTGATTTACAATATGTAAAACATAATAGTGTGTCAAGGCACGACGCTATTGAAGCAAATGAAGCAGCCTAGGCATATTGGTAGGATTTCTATATAGCGGAGAGGCTTGCCCTGCTCAGGTAAGAAACCATGGCCTAACATGAGAGTTGCCATGAGTCAAAAGTGACCTGTTCAGGCATATGCGCAGTGAATAGCTTGCCTTACTGTACTGCAATTTAACAATATCTGGCCACTATTTTGCAAAGTTCTCTTGTTCTACCATTATTGTTACTATCATTATATTAATATCAGTGTTTATTAGTAGTTTTTATAATTATTGTCATTACTTGACACCTCCAGGGAGTCCAAAGACTCGTCGAGGGAGGGTACCTACTCTATAACTCTCTATCTCCACTACCCACAATCCACCAACTACAGTGAACCACAACTACACCAATGCCATCTACTGCCTATCACTAATATTTTCACAGACAATCACAAACATAAGCCCATGACGGGATTCGAACCCGCAGCCTTTTGGCTGGAGAGTGGATATGCTAACCACTCTGCCAACCAGGCTGGCAATTATTAGTTAATTATTATTATATTTATTAAATAATTATTAGTAGGTTTTTTTCCCCTAATATGCCACATCGAAGAGCAAGTTCTATAAGTCGCTTGACTCCTGCAGCAAGGCGTATGAGACTAAATAGACAGAGGGAAATTATTCATGTTTTCTGGAATAATTAGGAACTTCTGCTTTCTCTTACAATTGTAATATAAGATATTCCACTGATTCAACAGTTGTGATCAGTACTGACTGTAGTATGTCAGCACTGTAAAGCACTTAAATGCAGACATAAATCTCCCAGAATGTGTTGTTTGAATGGAAAGGTTGTAGGAAATGAAATCACAGCTCGTCCTGAATCATTATCACTTATTACAATGCAACAGCCACAGTTTCATAAATTTATTGAAACTATTCGAGCTTACAATTTCGCATTTCAGATGACATCATTTGGTGCTTCGCACCAAATGATGTCATCTGACAATTTTTCACAGCTTTTAACAAGCTGTGAAAAATCATTCAGGGAAACTTTTTTTCTTGGATGCTCCAGGTGGTACTGGGAAAACATTTTTGCTAAATTTGTTATTATCTAAGTTGAGAAGCCAAGATAAGATCACTCTGTCTGTGGCATCCTCAGTTATAGTAGCGACTCTATTGCAAGATGGTCAAACTGCTCATTCTACTTTCAAAATACCACTTACAAATTCGGCTAATGATGCACCTATGTGCAGTATCTCAAAACAAAGTAATTTGTCAAAATTTTCTTTGGTTTCTTTGATTGTTTGGGATGAATGTACAATGTCTCATAAAACATCTGTTGAATTGGTTAGCAGAACACTGAGGGATATCGGATCACATGATTGAAGAATGGGTGGTGATTTTCAACAAACACTGCCCATCATATCCTGCGGAACCAGGGCGGAAGAAGTGAATGCCTGCCTTAAGTAATCATGACTGTGGCATGATATAGAGAAGTTTTCTCTCAAAACCAATATGTGTGTTCACCTACATGGAAATTCTAATGCACATTCCTTCACAAAATTGTTAAAAAATTGGCAATGGTGAAGTACAGCAAAGAGAGGGAAAAATTATATTAACACACCTATATATTGGGAAAATTGTCCAAACTGCAGACAGACTGTTGTAAAGCATCTACTGCTCTATTGAGAACATAACAGAAAAGTCACCTTGGTTCAGGGGAAGAGAGCTGCATGTTGAGTGATTCAATCCTTGCACATCAAATGAATGACATGTTAATAATGAACAAGTTGGTTCTTAATAGGGTTATTGGATCTGTTAGTGTTTACAAATCATTAGATACTCCTGTGGATGTAGATGATGCAATTCATTTTCTCATGGAATTTTTAAATTTGCTTAATCCACCTGGAGTTGCCTGGTCATGAAATTAAATTGAAAATAGGTGTTCCTGTTATGTTGCTTTAAAATCTGCACCCTCCCCAAGTCTTTGCAATGGAACTAGGCTTCAAGTAAAATCATTGAAACCCAATATGATGGAATCTGTGATAGTAACAGGTCATGGTATTAGAGAAATTGTCCTCATTCTTTCAGAATCCATTTGCATTCAAACAGTTACAGTTTCCAATAAAAGTTTGCTTTGCAATGACGATTAATAAAGCCCAAAGGCAGACCTTTAGATATGCAGGTTTAGATTTAAGAGTTGAATAAAACTGCTTGTGTTTTGGACACAGGCAGTTGTGTAGCATGTTTTTGGGTTAGCAGTCCTGAAAATTTAATTATTTTTGTCGAAGACGATGAAACTTCTAATGTTGCTTACAAAGAAGTGTTATAATGCTCACAATTCTACACATGATAAAAGCACTAGCACCAAATACTCGAGTAAATAACCTGAAGTGAACCACTGGCAGTATAAGTTCACCTTGGAAAAGTGGGAGGGCTCAGCTAGTATCATATGAAGGAGAAAAAGACATAAAATTAAAAACTTAATAATTTTTATGATGCATAAACATTATGGGAAGGTCCACTAGCTACACTTGTTTCAACTTTTATTAAGGTCTCATTAGTGGGAGCAAAACCCAGAACAATGCTAACATTGAATTGATGCATTCACATGTTTTCCATATACAAGTAGCAAAAATATTTAGCACCACATTATTAAAATAGTCTGTATCATAGATAGCTGTGGAAAGGTTTTCACTTGGTTACAAAAGTAAATTATACTTGCTAAGAAATTATATTAAATGCATGGAAAGGCTTATGTGTTGGCAGTACTTGTTAATTATTTTCACAGTATTGATAACACAATGATAAGAAAATAATATTAACTTATTTGCTGATATTTCGTGGGTATTATATCCAGCATCTTCAGAGCACAAAAACAGTTTGTCACAAAATGACATAAAGCATAAAAAAATACATCCAGAACTATCATTATGGTAAGTTTGGTCTAGCAGACCATGCCTTGGATTCCCCTTCACACAGGATCAAATGGAAGAAAACAAAAGTGCTACACATAAGTCAGAGATATTGTTTTTGGAATCAGCAGCAGCTTTAACCTTCCTACCGGCTAGGACGTCTATAGACGTCCAACTAAATCTGGATAAGATTCAGCCCACCTGTTGAAAGAACCTGGATAAGAAGTGCAATTTGACTGTCATGTCCATTTGAAAGTGTGATAATCCCTCACGCTGAAGAGAACGGTTAATCGGATTATCTCCCGTTCGTAGCTGCAGTTGCCTATAACAAGAAACGCACTTCCTTTTTCCATGCTGGATAACTGGATTTTAGTTATATAGGATAGAATAAAATAGAGAAATTATTTACATTTTTGTTTTCTCTTTTTATTCTACAATACAATTTTAATGTCTGGGCAAAATAAAGATCTTGCATAATTTCTTCACTTAAATATTGCCTTACCTTGGAGAACCAATTTAATTTTTTAATTTTTTTGCGCTAATTTTTTTCTAATCGCTTACTAGTCAAATGATTTTTCTTTGTTCTCGAAGAAATTAATTCACGATAATTATTTGAAATATTCTTTAATAAAAAAAAGAAAATAAAACACCGGCTGCCGACGTTCCAGTTTATATTATTTTTATTTTTGCACAAAACCATCGAAAACAAATAATACTTCACAGATTTTCTTTAGGACATGCTGGAGCAACTTTGCTTTATAGAGAATAACATGAAATTGTTTAATCATAACCCTAAATTTTTTCTTCATGTTGTATAGTAATTTATTGTTCTTTGTACACAATCTTGGTTTCCTTGTAGAATTGGTCATTACAAAATGAAATTAACAGTTATGATTAATATTTTCTGCATATTTCAGATATTTTATTCTCCAATTTTTAAAGTAAGTGATACATTTGCTTATTTTTATCATTCAAAATATGTAGATCAAATGTGAAATTTCACTTCCTTTCACAATAGAATTGAACTTTATTTCGCCTCTGATAGTTTAACCCCCCCCCCGTTGTATCACTATCACACACCCGAAAACTGTTATGAAACATAGGTACAGTTTTTATTTAATTCGTTATTTTTCTCTAGTAATTGTTCCACATAACTTTAATTTTTCGATACTGAAACTATGTGGTGATTATTATAAATTAGCAAATTATAAATCAGAAAATATGCATATTATTTCCTCATTATTATAAATCAGGAAATTATGTGATATTCGGATATAGGTGAAATTAATATTTGAAAGCACTGTCATCCTTCAAATGCATTATCAGAATAAAGTGAAAAACCAAACAAGAAATTTCTGCCTGTAAAATATTCAGATATTGCTTGAGGCTCTTCAGTGTGCTGCATGTTCTATTGTTCTGTTTCTCACTGGGGGGTTAGTAATCTCCATTAGCTTTGAGCTGGGCAGAAAGGAACTACTGGGCAGAAAAGAATAATTAATAAGTATATTCAAGACACAATTCATTTACAAGATGGCAAGCAGCAGCAGTAGCAGTGACACTCATGGTAAGAAAAGAAAACTTCGTGGGATGCAGAAAAGTTGGAGCCTTCGCCTTTCGAGCAGCTCTTGTTCTACTGATGAGGAGAGAAATCTTTCTAGCTCTGAAGATAGCGATTCTGCCTGTACTTTAGATATGTCTTCGTGCAGAAAATGGGTGATCGCCACTGAACGTACACCAGCTTGTCCACGGTTTCCCTTCATAGGTAAGCCAGGAATTACTGAAGACTTTGACTCCAGTAATATTTTAAGTTCTTTCCGTCTATTTTTAGACGATGATATTCTTTCCTTCATAGTGGAACAGACTAACCTTTATGCTTGCCAACAACATCAGCAAGTTGAGTACAGTCCGCATTCTCGCAGTAAACTTTGGAGCCCAATAGATATCAACATGCTCCTTACATTTATAGCACTCTTGATTGTGCAAGGTATCGTGAAAAAAAAAAGCCCTCTCTCGAAATGTATTGGTCTACAGACTGGATTCTGAACACGCCAATGTTTCGGGATGTTATGACTGAAAAACAGTTCAGTCTCATCATGAAATATTTGCATTTTCAGAATAACGAGGAATACGATCAGGCAACACATCCTTGCCCAGTCCTCAACAAAATTTATGATTTTCTGATGAAAATCCGTCAGAAATGTAGATCACTCTACATTCCTGAGAGAGACTTGAGTATCGATGAAAGCCTTTTGCTATTCAAAGGTAGACTGAAATGTAAGCAGTATATTCCCAAAAAGAAAGCGAAGTATGGAGTAAAATTTTTTATGCTTTGCGAATCCGAAAGTGGATATCTTTGGGATTTCAAACCTTATACGGGAAAGCAAACTGTAATCGAGCATGATAAATATTCGGATCTCCCCTTGTCGATGCGTGCAGTAATGCAGTTACTAGACCCTTTACTGGGGAAAGGTTACTGCATTACAATGGATAATTATTATATGTGTCCTGAACTCGCTGATTTGCTTTTACAGCATCGTACAGATAGTTATGGTACTGTAAATGCAAAAAGGCGAGATATGCCTCCAGATCTGGCTCCAGGAAAGCTATCGAAGGGGGAAATCCGAGCTTATCAGCGAGGGAAAGTCTTTGCACTACGTTGGAAAGACAAAAGATATGTTTTTCTGCTGTCTTCCCTGCACAATCCATCAACGGAATCCGTGGAGAAGCATGGTTTGAAGAAAGAAAAACCTATTGCTGTGTGTGCATACAACGACACTATGGGTGGAGTCAACAGGTGCGATCAGCAGCTATCATTCTACTCTGTAATGAGGAAACAGCATAAAAATTATTACAAAAAAGTGTTTGGATATGTATTAGATTTTGTTATTTGGAACAGTTTCCTCCTGCACAAGAAAAAATGTTTGTCTACCATAACATATCTAGAATACAGAATAGATATTGCGAAAGCATTGCTGCATGCACATGCGCCTTCTTCAGCAAGCAGAAAAACAGGAAATCCTGCCAGACATCTGAGGTTGAACGCTGCTAACTCCAACCATTATCTGGAAAATCTACCACCAACGGCTAATAAAAAAAAAACTGCACGCAAATGCTATGTATGTAATAAAAAAAAATATCAGAAAGGAAACAAAAATCTGGTGCCCTGAGTGTAAAACTGCTCTGTGTGTTTACCCTTGCTTCAAGATGTTCCACACTGTTCAAGAATTTTAAATTCTGAACAGTATGAAATAAAGAATGTTTGTTTTCAAGGCCATCAAAACAGTCCTTTTCAGGACTACAAATATTGATAGAGGGATACCCGAATGTACTGTTTCTTTTTTCATCTTGAAGGCTAATTTTTAAGTTCTTTTTATGACACAGAATGATATTTTCGAAGGAATAAAATATAAGAGGAACTGGAAAGAGTATTCCAGGTAAAGTATTTCACTAAAACAATAAAAAATAATGAAATAAAATCTACCTTATATATATATACAGGGTGTTCGGGATAAATTTGACATATTTATAATTAATTATATTTTTCCGTAAGTTACATGTATTAACACACACTTCTCTTCATTTAAAAGTTTGGACCCTTCTTCATTCATATACAAGATGTCAGAAAGGATGGATAGCTGGAACCCACCTGAATCATGGAAGAGAATAACTTGTATCATGATGATTCGTGCCCGCCATCAAAATAAGGATATTACGACTGCTGCCCAATGCTCCCTGAATACAGTAAAAACAATCAGGCATGAACTAGAGACTTGCAATGGTGACTACGAGGATGTAGCAAGAAGAAAGATCCCTAGCAGACGATCTGATTGCGTTCGTACAGCAGAATTCCTCGCAAATCTGCAGGAACAGGTGTTGAAGAACCCTGGCATTGGAATTCGGGCTTTGTTCGTGGAGTTGCTAACTGTAGTCAAGCCCTGGATAACAAGGGTAGCCAATGGTAGGCCGTATGTATGGCAGCAGGATTCGGCCCCTTGCCACACCTCTGGGAAAAGTCAAAAATGGTTGTCTGAAAATTTCTACGACTTCACCAGTCCAAATGTTTGGCCTCCAAACTCCCCAGACCTTAACCCCATGGATTATTTTGTATGGGGCGCAGTTGAAAAAGACACCAATCGCACTTCCAGTAATACAAAAGATAAATTTGACAGTTTCGTAAGGAAAAAGAAAATCTTCTTTGTATCTATTAAATTTAATGAATTGACAAAAAAACATTACAGGCAGAGTTAATTACAATACTATCAACAAGATTTACTCAAAATAACCACCATTAGCATCGATCACAGCTTCAATTCTGCTTCGGAACCTCGAACAAGCTGATGCTACAGTCTCCCTGGGAAGGGCCGCAAAAACTGTTTTAATTTTATCCATTAACTGGGCTTTTGTATTACTGTAAGTGCGATTGGTGTCTTTTTCAACTGCGCCCCATTCAAAATAATCCATGGGGTTAAGGTCTGGGGAGTTTGGAGGCCAAACATTTGGACTGGTGAAGTCGTAGAAATTTTCAGACAACCATTTTTGACTTTTCCCAGAGGTGTGGCAAGGGGCCGAATCCTGCTGCCATACATACGGCCTACCATTGGCTACCCTTGTTATCCAGGGCTTGACTACAGTTAGCAACTCCACGAACAAAGCCCGAATTCCAATGCCAGGGTTCTTCAACACCTGTTCCTGCAGATTTGCGAGGAATTCTGCTGTACGAACGCAATCAGATCGTCTGCTAGGGATCTTTCTTCTTGCTACATCCTCGTAGTCACCATTGCAAGTCTCTAGTTCATGCCTGATTGTTTTTACTGTATTCAGGGAGCATTGGGCAGCAGTCGTAATATCCTTATTTTGATGGCGGGCACGAATCATCATGATACAAGTTATTCTCTTCCATGATTCAGGTGGGTTCCAGCTATCCATCCTTTCTGACATCTTGTATATGAATGAAGAAGGGTCCAAACTTTTAAATGAAGAGAAGTGTGTGTTAATACATGTAACTTACGGAAAAATATAATTAATTATAAATATGTCAAATTTATCCCGAACACCCTGTATATATATATATTACAAAGTTTTGTAATAAAAATTTCTGCTACAATGGAGTTTGGCAGAATCAACAATATTATTACTACCTTATTTCTGTTTCTCATGTGGGAGAAAAACAGTAAAATGTCACTCTTATAATTATATGAGATGTTATAATGGCAAAAATAGTAAGAAAAAAGTCATTTGCACTTTCTCTTCAAAACACAAAGAAAGAACATTGTAAATTCAGCCAGTTTAAAATAAAATACTACATATTTTTCTTCTATTATCTGATTTTTTTTCTTGTAGTACAAAGAAGAAATCACTGCATAAACATGAAGTCTGTAGGAGGGAAAAAATCTGGAAATTGGTTACATTATAACGAATAGAGAAATCATGTCAGAAAAAATATTCACGTAAGATTCTAATCTCAGCAGACATGACATTTTCTTCTAGATTAGATATCTAAAGTAACTGAACCTTTGCTACTATTTTACACTAAAATGAATGGGTATGTTCCCCAAGTGATTTATGTTTGTAACAGTTGTCTTACGAACGATTTATGAAATAAATTATCTGAAATATCCGCAGATTGATTAGGTATATACCCCCCTCCCCCCCCAAAAAAAAGAAGATTATGAAACGCATATGCACCTTTTCTTTTAAAATAATTCAAATCCTCTTTTTCAAGATAATTGTATGAAATAATTTATAATTTTTTGATAATAAAAGTGAAATTGATTATTATAAATTAAGAAATTATTTTGGCATAAATAATGTATAAGCATGTAAACAAAATGTCAGCATTTCTGTTAGGATATCGGTAATCAACAATCGAAAAGAAAACAAGACATTCTTGGTGCATTCTGCACTACAGCTTGAGGCAATTTAGTGCGACTTTAGTGTTCTCCCCTTTCTTTCTCAATAGCATTGAGAGCAATAAGCCTTCAGCTTTTCCTCCAGCTAAGAGGATATATACCAAGTATTTATAAGACGTAGATTACTTCAGAAATAGCTTCCAGCAGCAGAAGTAATATTTAGATTTTTTTAAAGAAAAACAAACAAAAATAATACTACCGAACTTTCTTTTGTGTGGTATGCATATAAACAATTTTGCATGGTGAAAATATAGCATATTATTTCTAAAATTTCACATAATTTCAGCGGGCAGTAGAACAGCTGGTTTTACATTGCAAATAAATAGAACAGAATTAGAAGTTTCACAATACAATCTGATTGCCGTATATCTTTTGTCAAAATGGTAAAATGAAGTAATTGATTTTGAATGCTGTCTAGAAAAGCTTTCAAACCTGTGAGTTCTAGGAGAGGATAAGGAGGGGGCGGGAGCATTAGAAAATCTTCAAAATGAAAAAGAATTTTGAATCATTCCGTATATGATATTTTTCCCATTATATTTTCAACATATCTAAGAGGATGTGCACTAGATATTATCGTAATATGCATAATACAAATAAATAAATAAATAAATGACGAAGGCGAAGAATCACTGCTAAAATATCATTGGATATAAATTTTTGATACCAAAAAGACACACAATCGGAAACCGAGTAATGCAATGTAGCAATTTAACATTTTTTTTTGTCTTTATGAATAACAAAAAATCGTTTCTAAAACTGAAATGAGATGATCCATATAATGCTATTTCGCTAGAAACGAAAGAAAAGGGACATATTTATTTCAATAAATATTGTTTAAAATATAAATATTTGACATAATATTTTCAAAGCAAACATTTGAAAATTCTGAAATTCGAAAAAAAAATATTCAATTATTATACGTAAAGTGAAAGATCAATCAGTGCAACTCTTCCAGTTCACTGATTTGTAGAATTACCAAGTATTTATAAGACGTAGATTATTTCAGAAATAGCTTCCAGCGGCAGAAGAAGTAATATTTAGATTTTTTAAAAGAAAAACAAACACAAATAATACTACTGAACTTTCTTTTGTGTGGTATGCATATAAACAATTTTGCATGGTGAAAATATAGCATATCATTTCTAAAATTTCACATAATTTCAGCGGGCAGTAGAACAGCTGGTTTTAGATTGCAAATAAATAGAACAGATTTAGAAGCTTCACGATACAATCTGATTGCCGTATATCTTTTGTCAAAATGGTAAAATTAAGTAATTGATTTTGAATGCTGTCTAGAAAAGCTTTCAAACTTGTATAGAAATTTAGAGTAGGTATGCAATTCAGTTCCAGGAGAGAATAAGGAGTGGGGGAAAGTATTAGAAAATCTTCAAAATGAGCAAAAATGTTGAATCATTCCGTATATGATATTTTTCACATTATATTTTCAACATATCTACGAAGTTATGCACTAGATATTATCGTAATATGCATAATACAAATAAATAAATAAATGACGAAGGGGAAGAATCACTGCTAAAATATCATTGGATATAAATTTTTGATACCAAAAAGACACAATCGGAAACCGAGTAAGGCAATTTAGCATTTTAACATTTTTTTTTATTTTGTCTTTATGAATAACAAAAAATCGTTTCTAAATCTGAAATGTGATGATCCATATAATGCTATTTCGCTAGAAACGAAAGAAAAAGGACATATTTATTTCAATAAATATTATTTAAAAATATAAATATTTGACATAATATTTTCAAAGCAAACATTTGAAAATTTTAAAATTCGAAAAAAAATTATTCAATTATTATACGTAAAGTGAAAGAACAATCAGCCCATCTCTTCCGGTGCACTGATTTGTAGAATAAAATAAACCAAATTCACTATCACTAAATAGATTCATTGCAAAAGCTGATCAGTGGGCATTTCAGGATTGATTTCTTTTTCGCATATGTGAAATTGGTTTCAATTTTTGGGAAGAGACACAATAAATCATTTTAGAGGCAAGAAAGGTCAACTAACTTAGGACAGTAAATGAAATTCTAAGCAACACAACAGACGTAAAGACAGGGGGAGGGGAGACAAAGGTCACTCAGCAACAGTTAATCCCCTAATGCTATAGAATAGCCGTAACGAGATTAACGGCGGAGGAAGGTAATGGCATGATAAAAGGTAGAATGCCGACGAAGTTTTGATCCATGAAAAAAGCTAGGGAGAGTTGAATATTTAATCCACACCGGCCGGTTGGGAGGTTAAAACATACTCCAATCCCCAACAAGTGTGGCTCTATAAATTTACCAAAATGGGGGGGGGGGGAACAGTCATTTTAAGATGTAATGAATGCTTGTTTTCTCTCTTTTTCCAACATAGATGGTGCCTAATTAGGACTTTAGTTCCTTGTGTTGTGTGTCACAATTTTTTAAAGTAGTCCCACTGTTATACCAAATTGTTGTTATTTCATGTACTGTGATTTTTGTGCTCTGAAGATGCTGGTTATAATATCAGCAAATAAGTTAAATATTTTTTTTTTTATTATCATTCTGTGTTGTCATCAATACTGTGAAAATAATTAACAAGAAATTATATTGTTTAATCCTTTACCCAAGCATAAGCAAATAAAGTTTGCATATGAAGTATCTTCAAGATCTTGGTATCCTCCTTTGTCTGGCTCCCACTGATAAGACCTCCATAAAGATTGAAATTGATCTGGGTAATGTCTCTTCCAGTAATGTCTTTGCATTATGGGATACTGAGACAATGGATGTGAAAGCTGTTGCCTTCACATCCATTGCTTCATATTATTATTATCCAGGCCTCCATGGAGTGGAGTCAAGACTCATCGTGGGAGGTCCTTTCTAAGAAACACAAAGTTCATCAAGACTCATCGAGGGGTGGTCCCCCCCCCCCCTAAGAAACACAAAGTCTATCATACCACTCCTTAAACTCATTGACCGTTCTCGCTCTCACCACTCCATCAGGCAATGCATTCCATAGTTCAGCCACCCTCCATGCAAAGTAGCCTAGTACAAATATACAATCACGAAGATACTTCACATGCACACTGCACACTTTGTTTGCTTACACTTGGATAAAGGATTAAACAAGAATAAAATTTCTTGTCAAATATAATTTACTTTAAAAACTTTACAACTTTATTTTTTTAAAAAAAAAATTACGGATACAGCTACTGTGCTGTAGCAAAAATTGAGCTTAATAGAAATTTGTTGATGCCTGGAGTGTGTTTGAAGGCAAAAGAGAGCTGTATGCAAGAGATGGGTTGCATCTGAACATAGAAGGCCATAAGTGCTTGAAGAGGTTGTTTTCTGAGTAAGTTGAAGTATTTGGATAGGGAAACTAAAATTTACAAGGTTGAGAGTAGGAGGGAGAAGCATGTAAGGAATGTGTGTTTGGCGATCTTGTATTGTGGAATAATTTAGAGAATAGAGCAGATAAAAATCAGTATGGGGCTATTGTGAATACTGAAATTAGTAGAATGTATATCAGTTGTAAAGATGGTATAAGAACTAAAGGAAATCTAAAATTTTTATACTAATACAAGAAGCATTCGAAATAAGAGGGAAGAGTTTTTGGCATTAGTCAGTGCAGTCTCACCAAAAGTTATAGGGATTAATGAAACTTGGCTATCAGCAGAAGATTTGGTTATTGTTATTATTACGTGACACCCCCAGGGAGTCAAGGACTCATTGCAGGAGGGCACTCTACTTCGCTAAATACATCTCACCCTTTCCACTACTACTTAATCCTACTACAGCCATCAACACCATCTATCGCCCATCATCACCAACAATAGTATCTTTTTGTTTGTAAATTGCATGTGCTCTGAAGGCCAATTTGTCTGTACATGGGGCAAAAAACCCTAGTTTTGAGGAGAAAAAAAATCCTGCTACCTCCTTATGAGATCAGCTAACTCACCTTCAATTGAAAAAGCCCATATAAGGATTCTCCTTGTCACTGAGAATCAAACCCAGGTCTTTTCCAATCGATGGGCACAATGTTCTGGTGTTCTTCCAATTGTGCTATGGAGGCTAGATTATTGGAATTGAATGTGATGGATACGGTATTTTTAGGGAGGATAGAGAAGATACAATGGGTGGTGTACTGCTGATGACAGCTGAAGAGCTGCAGCCAAAAAAAAAGTATATCAAGAAGATAGGCTTGTCAATGATAGTCCATTTGAGGTGATCTGGTGTGAAATTGTGGCCAGCAGAACTAAATATACATTTGGTTACTGCTATAGGCCAGGGGGTACAAGGGATGATGTAGAAGACATGCATCAGCAAATTAGCTCAATGAGTGCAAGCAAGTGATTATTATGGAGGATTTTAACTATGGTAATATCGACTGGGAAGAGGAAAGATCACCTGGCAAAAAAGAAATGGAATGCAATGGAAATGGAATTCATAAGAGATAGTTACTTGAGACAGCATATAACCGGACTCGTGGTGTGAGAGTGTTGGATCAGGTTATTGGTTCAGAAGACCTATGCATAATTAAGGTGTCCATGTTGCCTCCAATTGGTGAGTGATCATGTGGTGCTGACTTAGGAGGTTGCAAAATTTGTGGATTTCTCTCTTAAGAAAGGGGATATACAGAACTACGGGTTAGGTAATTATAACAAATTTTCGAGGCGGCTTACAGCTGTCGCATGGGATATATCAACGGATATCAATATCAGAATGTATTCCCATGGTCAGGAAGAAAAAATTATGTAGGTGTTAGATGGATGAGTAGTAGTATTAGCCATGATCTGTAAAAAAAAAAAGAAAATGTTATGGAGAATTTACAATGAGAAAGGTGATCAGTACACTCACGAGAAGTACGAAGCTCTGGCTAGAAAGTTACCAGCATAGTAAGGAAGGCTAAATCAGATCATGAGAAGACCTTAGCAAGCAGCAAAGGAAATTCCAAAGAATTCTTTTGCTACATGACAAGTAAATGGAAGAATGGCTTTGTAAGGATTACCTTAGTGAGCTCTGATGGTATCGAGGTGACCGAGTCAGATGTAATAGTAAAGTTACTGAGTGACCAGTTTTCAGAAATCCATCACCTGAGTGTGTCTTCTGTAGCAATAACTGATATGAGAATTGAAGTTAATTGATCAGAGGTACTTAGGATATTGCAGAATTTAATTGCAAATACTGTTGTAGGTTTAGATGGGATATCAACTCAGGTATTGTGTGAATGTGCAAAGGAATTGTCATTGCCTTTTACTTGGCTATTTAACTTAAGTTTGAGCTCTGGTAAGGTCCCTAAGTAGTGGAAGGAAGGAAAAATAATTATTTTGCATAAAGGAGGCTCTAAGACTGCGGCAACAAATTACAGACTAATCACTTTCTCTGTAGTGGTGGTAAAAGTATTGGAAAAGTTGGTTAAAGACAAAATCCAGGAAAGGGTGGATAAGAATATGATACTCTATGGGGACCAACATGGTTTTGTTAAAGGTCAGTCTTGTGTTAGTAATTTATTAACTTTTTATAATAAAGTGACATCTGGGTTGGACAAGTGGAATAAATACCTAGTGATACTGCTGGACTTTGCTAAGGCTTTTGACAGGATACCCCATGGAATACTGTTATGCAAATTAGAACAAATAGGGATGGATATTAAACTGGTGATGTGGATAAGAGAATGGCTCATGGACAGATACCAAAAAGTGTGTAGGATGAAACTGGTAACCAGTAGTGTGCTGCAAGGCTCTGTGCTTGGACCATTATTGCTTAATTTGTATATAGTGATATAGGAAATGACTTGAAGGGTTATCAGTTGTTTGCTCATGATGCAATGTTGGGGAGCACAATAATTAATCAAGCTGATGTAGAGAGCTTGCAGGATGATTTAAATAAGCTGGTAATATGGGCAGAAGATAATGGATATCAGTTCAGTGCAGAAAAGTGACAAGTTATGCATTTTGGGATTAAAAGATTACAAGCTGTATATCGCATTGATGGAACAGTACTCCAAGAGATTAATGAGGCTAGGGACGTGGGGGTGTTAGTGGATAGAGAGTTGAAGTTCAAAGGGCATATTGCTAAGGTGTCCAAGATAGCTCATATGATTACTTGGTTATTGAAGAACCTACTAACATGCAGAGATAAGGAAGTTATTATTCCTCTTTATAAGGAGTTGATACATTCACATCTGATTACTCTGCTCAGGTTTGGTCGCCTGGATTCCTTGGAGTCAATGAAGTTGTAGAAAAGGTTCAGAGGCAGGTGACCAAGTTGGTGAGTGGTGTAAGGAATGCTCCCTATATTGATAGATTGAAAGTTGGTGGATTACAGAAGTTGGTTGATAGGCAGAGAAGAGGGAATATGGTTACTAAAAGGTTTTTATAAGATTGATGCAGGGAAAATATTTCAGCAGTGGGATAGTAGTGGAAGAACAAGATATCATCCCTGGAAGTTAAGTTAGAGTGTGGTTAACAAGGGTATGAGGACTAGATTTTTCACTTGGAGAGTGGTGAATGTGTTGCCTGGCTCATTTGTGAGTGCATCGTCTGTAAATGAGTTCAAGAAGAGGTATGATAGATATTGTGTGGATAGTTTGGGTCACCCACTCTGAGTCCTCTGACTCCATGGAGATGCTTGTATAATAATAATAATCCAAAATAATCAACTGATGTTTCAACCTTCATATCAGTCATCAACACATATATTACAAAAAAAAAAAAAAGAGAGAGGAGTCTAGAAAGAAATTTAGTAAAATGGTACATGGAAGAATTAGTACAGCATCCACAGGATATAAGGGATAACCTCTGTGTGCCTTTTAGAAGACCATAAATGTGGAGGATGAGAATGATGATTACATAATTTCTCAATAACAAATGTATCTCAAATTGTACTTGGTGTGATTGTTTATAATTCATATAATTATTTGATTCAGAGCTGAAACAGTGTGCCTAAAGTTGAAGTGAGCCTGTGATGGAAGAGTCATCCAAATTGCTTTCCCCCTGAACAGAATCGAAATTTTTTAGGAGGTTTAGGTGTGCCATTTTAAATGTGGGAACAGTATTCTAAGGACGGATGGATTTGATATTTGTATAACTTTATTAGCTGGATGGATGTGGAATACTTCCTTGAGCAGAAAAGAATGATTAATTTTTTAGAGGCTAAGGAACAAGTGGATGTGAGGTGTTTGTATAAGATGAGGTGAGAAAAATGTCAGTCCAAGGAGAGAAAGAGATCTGATGCTGGTGGTTTGTACATTATTAAAGACAAGGGAAAGTGAGCTGAGATACCTTTTGCAAGAGAAAAGGCAGAACTGCATTTTGGTGGCACTAAAGATGACCGAGTTATCCTTTTCCCCACAAGGATAGTATGAAGATCCTTGTTTAAGGTGACAGATGAGCTTGACGCCAGAAATGTCAGAACTACATGGTTTGTTAGAAGAGAAGGATAGATGATGTGTATTATTGTTGCAAAGCTATGGATAGGATTAATGCTGATTAAGAGTAGATCATTTACTTATAGATAGAATATAGCTCTGTTGCACTCTTGCCTTGGTGGTAAAACAGGAAGAGATGGTTACATGACATGCAGTGAACAACCAGAAAGAAATTGGGCCATTCAATTACAGAAAGTAGCAATTCAATTGAAGGAATGCATTTTGGTCTTGCTACTCACAACCAAAAATCATGGAAATATCAACCATGCACATTTCTCTCAATTTTCGGTGGCTGATGTAGGCTAAGAGATCATCTGCGGGTCTAGATTGACAGAATCCATACTTGTTGTAGCTGATTAACTGATGGGACTCTAAAGTCAACTTCTATTTGAGAAGTTGACTGTTAACAACTTTCTCCTTTATTTTCGAGAAGATTCGGTGATGGCAATTGGTTCATAGTTGAACGGTAGGCTTTCATCTCTTTTGGAATAGGTTAGATGTATGCTTGCTTCCATTTGTTGGAATAAGTGCCAGCTGAGTATAGAACATAAAGATGATTTATTAAAGGATAGGGGTTATCACTGGAGTATTCTTTGAGTACAATTAAGAGATGCCATTGGAACTAGAAGACTTTATTTTTCAGTGTCCAGGTTATTTACTATTATGTCTTTTTGCCAAAAAAAAAAAAAAAACACAGGAGGCATTCCATGTTCAGTTACTGGCACTTCATAATAAACTGAGTCTGGAGTTCTCATTACATGTTACCATACCAGTGAGGATAATTTTTTTTGCTCACTTAGTGCAGGTGTCTGAGTTAGACCATGGAAAGGACAAGTAGTAGTTCTGGAAGTCATTCCCCTTGGTGCTTTGTAGTGCCAAAAGACACAAGGTTGGGGGGAGGAAGCTATTCTGTGTGAGCGTAAACTTGCTCAAGATTGTGATCTGAGTTGCTGATAAATACAGTCTAATTGTGATTTTTCGAGTTTATTTTCATGCTCTCTTTCAGTAAGTGAATTTGACTTTAAGTGCTTGTTAAAACAGCCCTTGCTCGTTAATCCATGCTTAACAGTAGCAATGTCATGGAAGCAAGTTTCAGAGAAGATTATTAAAAACTGCTTCCAAAAAGGTGGATTTTTTTATAGGTTTTATTTCTGGGAAAATTCCCATGTTGGATTTTTTAAAAACAAACTCTGTAACTTCTTCCGAAGAATTTGAATATCTTACAAATGAAATTTTTGATATAACCCCAGACGGTATCTCAAAAGAATTTGAAAATTGGTTGGATACTGATAACAATGTTGAAGTGGTGGCTACAATGACGGTGTCGGAAATATGTTAAGCTGCTTCCGATGAGAACTTTAAACTAATAGAAGAAAGTGAACCTAATACATGCATAGAATAACAAATTTTAGAAGCTCCTCCAACCAAGGTCCAGATGCAAGAAACTCTACGAATACTTCATTGTGGTGTGTGTGCAATATAGAGTGACAAAACTTCAAAAGGCATTACGAGTATGAGCAATTTATTATTGAACTACTGTATTCAACAACACAATAGACAATACTAGATAAGTTTCTAAAATAAATTTTATGTTGTAGATTATTAAAAAGTTATTTATAATAATAAATTGAAATAAATGATGCAATTTTTTATATGAAAAACGCAATTGTGATTCCTATCTTTAAAAAAGGTAATAGAGAGATGACCCTAAAAACTATAGAGGTATCAGTATACTAAATTCCTGTTACAAAATATATAGCAGAATCTTAAATAGCAAACTAATCAAATATTCCAAAAACTTTATTTTAGAAGTACAGAATGGATTTAGAAAAGGACGATCATGTATAGATCTGGCCTTTTGCCTAAAATTAATAATAGAGAAAAGAAAAGAATACAATTTGGAAACATATATTGCATTTATTGACTTTGAAAAAGCATTTGACAAAGTTAAAAGAAACATATTATTTAACATATTAAAAGAAAGACAAATGCCAAATAATATCCTAAAAGCTATCACAAGTATATATATGAAAATAATCAAATACAAATAAGATTAAATCACGAGCTATCATATACGAGAGAGATAAACCAAGGTGTCCGACAGGGATGTCCCCTCTCATCAACTCTTTTTAATATTTACTTAAATGAAATAATAATAAAATGGAATAAAAATTTACATCAAGGAATTAAACTTTTTCCTACAGTGAACTTAAACACACTCCTTTTTGCCGACGACCAAATAATAATTACAAATTCTGATAACTTACAGAAAGCTATTTTAGATCTAAATGAGATAGCCAAAGATTATGGTATGATAATAACAAAAGAGAAATCAAAAACTATGGCCTTTAAAAGACAAGATCCAGCAAGAACTAAAATAGTAATAGATAACAAGATCTTAGAACAGGTGAATTTATTTAACTACCTAGGATGTATGATCACATATGAAAAAGATATAAATGTAAAAATTGCAAAATATTTTAAAATCACAGGTGTAATTAACTCTATATTTAAACCAAACCTAGTTCAAAAACAAACCAGACTAAAAGTATGCAATACATTAGCCCTACCAGTCTTAATGTATGGAAGCGAAATCTGGTTAATAAAACAAAAAAAAAAAACAAAGGTTAATAACAGCAGAAATGAAGTTTATGAGAAAAACTTTTGTGATCAAATATGTATACCTTATTTGATCACAAAAGAAACGAAGAAATCATGAAAGAATTAAACCAAGAACCACTAATAGAAAAAATTTAAAAAATATAAACATAAACAGATGGAACACATCCAAAGAATGAAAACAGAAAGATTACCAAAACAAGCCTTAAAGTACAAGCCATTAGGAAAAAGAAAACCAGGATGTCCTCTTAAACGATTCAACGATGACTTATATAAGGTCTGAACAGGCCATGCTAGGCCTAAATCCTTGATACGCATGATGCTGATGATTTTTTACATCCTTTGCTTAATGTTATCAGCTGGTTATTGTTATCAAGAAGTGACTGTCCCAAAGTGATCACAATAAGCGGCATCTACTGTATATATATATATATATATATACACACACACATATTAGTTTCACATAGCTTTTAACCCCTGGTTTATTTATGTATGTTCTTATGAATTTTTTTTCCTCTTGTGGGTGTGAAAGTGACTTTTTTTTAGGATTCTGTATGCTTGGAATATTATATTTGGTTTGATTTCTTTGAATCAGTTTTTGAGGAAGATTTGTTTTGTCAGTGTCATAACTATCATTGTTTTGGCTTTTCTTTTCATCCAACAGTGAACTGGAAATGAAAAGGTGGGGACATGCAGTGACAAGAGATACTCTTGAACATGACACTCATACAGAGAGCAGCCAGAGCAACTAACCTTGCTATGACATGGTCTCAACAGTACATTTCACATATCACTATTTCTAAATCACTTAGGGAATTGAACAACGTAGATCCGAATATAAATTAAATTATACTTTAATAAATATCTCTGATATTTCGGCAACGTCACGTTGCCATTTTCAAAAGGAACTTACAAAAAAGGTATGTGCGGCACTACAGCACAGTAACTGAGAATGAAGATATGAAGCTATCGTTCTCCTAGAAGTCCTGATGGTGCCCTCTAGCGGGCTAAGTAGGTGTTCTTGGCCGTTGGGCTGAAGGTCTGCTGATGTATGCCTCCCAAATTTGGGGCAGTCGCATACAACCAAATTTGTTGAGGTTTGGGGAGTTTCTTAGGGCTGAGGCTGATTCTATAAATAGTCTTTCGAATTTGTATTTACTACGGTGTATTATAAGACTATTTATGGAATCAGCCTCAGCCCTAAGAAACTCCCCAAACCTCAACAAATTTGGTTGTATGCGACTGCCCCAAATTTGGGAAGCATACATCAGCAGACCTTCAGCCCAACGGCCAAGAACACCTACTTAGCCCGCCAGAGGGCACCATCAGGACTTCTAGAAGAACAATATCTTCATTCTCAGTTACTGTGTCGTAGTGCCTGCGTGCACCTACCTTTTTTGTAAGTTCCTTTTGAAAATGGCAACGTGACGTTGCCGAAATATCGGAGATATTTATTAAAGTATAATTTAATTTATATTCGGATCTACGTTGTTCATTTCCCTAAGTGATTTAGAAATGCATAACCAACGTATAAGCCTGTCTACGAGAATCACATATCACTACTTGAACATCTTTTCAGGCATGAACTGGCAGAATATGTGGCAGCAGGAGTATGTGTTGTCATACTAGAAGCTTCGAGCCGCTTGACTCGTTACTGACAGGTTCAGGTCTGTATGCTATATGGCAGTCAGCCTGCAGTATCACTATTTTTAGAACCAGGATGTGAAGTACTACCCCCAACCTCAACAAATATTTAAGATCAGGGAGACGGTTATTCTGAGATCAAATTTATAGCCTGAATTCTCCAAATTAACTTCATGGTAATCTGATGCCTAGAAGGCTGCTTATTAGGACATTCGTTCTTTTTCAGTTACAATTTGAATTGTTTTACAGCTGAGTGCTATGTACATACCACAGTTATCATTTGTGTCTTGATGATGCCAGTTAGAAACCAACAAAATATCAAAAGGTTCAATAAATTAATTATGTTAATTATTTTGGTGTTGTTTATACTGGGAAGCATTGTATCAATAACTACCAACACCTATGCCTTTCTATACATATGCAGAACTGTCTCATTTGACTGTTCTGTATTATCTCCTGTCCTCAGTAGGCCTTAAGGAAACTACAAATTATTTAGAAATTACTTTTTACATTTTTAAACTTGGATAAACTCCTAAACCCATAATTTTGTGAGTGTTTATATAAGAAAATCCTAGATGTATAATGTATTTAAATCCATAGTACTATTTAAAATTAAATTAGTTTGGTAAATAAAATGGAGCCTTGTTTTATAGTTGAAAGAAAATCGAATGAAGTCAAAGGTAACAGCTGGACCACAATCAAACATATTGGAGGGTGTCACTTGGGAAGAGGTCCGTAAAATGCAGGTTAGTAACTCCTGTTTCATCCTTTTATATAGTGTAAACTTTATTAATTACGTAATCTGAATGTGCAAAATTAAATTAGCAAAATTAAATGCATAGCAGATGGACTGTCAGACTGGATCAGTGTTCAGGCTTTAGTTTCTTGCAATTACCAGGACAGTTACATGCTCTTTAAAGGGATATCATCACTGGTACTCTGAGAAAGAGGTGCATAAAACCTTAATAAAGTCAGCATTGAGAAAGCACAGTGAAGTATAACTATGGTTGGGAACATTTCTGTTTTTTAAATGAATTAATTAGGAAGTCATGAGAACAAAGAAATTAGAAAGCTAAAGACCTGGAGATTTCAAACAGTTTGCAACTAACAAAATCTCTTGATTTTGTCATAACAGAAAGAAAAGATTATATATACAGCCTACTTATCATTTCATTTTGCTTATATGAACTGTTTCATTTTTAAGACTTTTTTTAAGTTGAAATATATATCATC
Organism: Typopeltis vanoorti; assembly: GCF_054136105.1. Lineage (NCBI taxonomy): Eukaryota > Metazoa > Arthropoda > Arachnida > Uropygi > Thelyphonidae > Typopeltis > Typopeltis vanoorti. Next base: position 122,049,924 of record NC_143562.1, on the reverse strand, counting down.
ATCAGCCATTGTTAATCCACTGCTGGATGAAGGCCTTTCCAAGATTACTCCAAAAACTGTCTGTCCATGGCCTCTCCTTTCCCATGTCACTCCTGCAAATCTGTTGATATCATCAATCCAGTGTGATATAAGTCAGCATTGTGGTCGTTTTTCCTCTTGTGGAATCAAATGCAGTATTTCTTTTGTCCATCGTTGATCTTGTCTTCGAGCTATATGCCCAAACCATTCTCACTCCAGATGTTTCACTCTTTCAATGATATCAGACACTTTGGTTTGATTTCTTATCCACATATTCCTTTTGTGATCCAGTCTTGTGATACCAAGCATACTTCATTCCATACTAAATTGTGTTGTTCTTAATTTTTGAATATATATATATATATATATATATATTTCAGCTTAAAAAAAGCTCCTTTCACTGCGATGACCGCAGGAATCCTACAAGGCATGCTTTCCACAAGCATATGATAGCAATCAATGGGAATTTTGGACCATTCTTCCTGCAGGCATGTAATTAGCTCCTGGACTGTTGTGGAGTGGATGTCCCTTGACCTCACCTGACACTCTAGTTCATCCCACAGATGTTCAATAGGATTGACATCAGGGTTCTGTGGAAGCCATCACAACAATTTCCAAACAGATAGGCCTGCAACATGGCTTCCTATCCCAGCCAGCCGTTTCACTCAGGCAGTTGCACTGACTTGGGAGCATCATATTTCTCCAATTTATGTAGAAGTGGACATGCAAGAAAGAAAGGTGGGACAGAATCTAGAGACCTAATTCTGGAGTTGAAACATATCAGTGGTCACTTCACACTTCCAAAAAGGAGGGTGGTGATATTTCACCAGGCAATGAGAGACATCTGTCACAGAGATCTAGTTGACATTTCCTTCAGCTATGCTTTTAAGGTGGTAGTTTGAACAGTTTTTTTCCTTCTTACTTAATCATATGCCTTTTAAAGAGCCCCCCCCCCCCCCCGTTCATGGAAAGAAGCCATACCACAGGAAGGTGGAATTGACTTGGCTGGGAGAGGATATGTAATGCACAATCGCTACCCCTTAATTTTCTGCACATTCAAGCTACCCAAATAGTGATGTCTTCCTTGATGACTTTTAATATCTGCAAATTCTACTGACAACTTCCAATGATTCATCTAATTTCATAATATGTCCCAAGTACATTAACCCCCTGCCCTCTGGAAGAGATGCAGAAGTGTTTATAAGTAATGATGTAATGCATATTGTCCACTTACCTACCAGAATTCCAAATAATCTTCAGTATTCTTCCAGTCTCTTGATCTTTTTTATTAAATTTTCTTTCCATGTATACTGTGCAAAATCACCTCTCCTCTAGTAACTCAAGCAATTACTTGTGTATGTTCTCTCTCTCTCCTTTGTTGTTGTTGTTATTATGTGCCATCCAGTTGTTTTTGACTCATGGTGATCTTGTGAACAAAGGCTCTCCATCTGTTTGGCCACTTGTCTTTTCTTTCAGCAATTGTAAGATCAAGTTGATATGTTTCTTTATGTTGTCCATCCAGCTCTTTTGCGGTCTTCCTCTCCTTCTCATGCCCTCAATCTTCTCCAACATAACTACCTTTTCCAATGATTCATTTAATTTCATAATATGTCCCAAGTACATTAATTAGCTTCTGTTTAGTGATCGTTACCTCCAAGGAGCATTCTGTCTTGATACTCTCTAGAAACCTTCTTATTAATCATTTTTGCAGTCCATGGGATTCTTAAGTATCTCCTCCATGTCCATAATTCAAATGAATTAATTTGCTTTTTGTCTTTCTTCTGAATAATTCAGCTTTCGTATCCATACATCACTACTGGAAAAGCTGTTGCTTTGAAAATTGTAACTTTTTTGGCCTTATTCACACCTCTAGCTTTCATAATGTTTGTCAGGTTTAATACAGCTTTTTTTTCCCCATGACTCTTTTTAATTTCATCTACATGTTTTTCTTATTCTGGAGACCCTAGTAAATTATAACTTTCAATGCTCTCTATTTTATCTCCCTCATAAATTCATCTAAATTGCCAGAAGCCATTACTTTTGTTTTACTGATATTTAAATTAAGCTTGGATTTGTTGCTTTCCCTCTTAACCAATAGATCAACAAGAAAGAAAGATTGTATACAAATAGCAGAAGAAAGAAGAAAAATGAAACTTCAGAGGAATGAAAGGGTTAGACAACTGAATGCAGAGTTCCAGAGACAGACTAGGAAGATAAGGAAAAACATCTAACCAAAAGGTGCAAGGAAATTGAAGAAAGCAGCATCATGGGTAGAAATAGAGATCTGTTTGGAAAAATAAATGAAGTTACAGGGAAGTTTATCCCTAGATTAGGAGTTATAAAAAGTAATGTAGGAAGATGTTTGATGGAGGAAGAAGCAGTAAAAAAAAAAAAAAAAAAGTGGAAAGAGTATATAGGGAATTTGTACAAGAAAAATGTTAATATTGAAGGAGAATTTGTTGAGGAACCCATGATAATGAAAAATTAAATTTCACATACAAATAAAGTTATTCTGAAAAGTATTCAACAAAGGCTGAAGCCATCTGTAAATAGTAATATCCACATAAATATTTTGATCAGGTTTCCGAAATTATTTTTGCCAGAATTGAAGGCCTTCACTGTCTAATCTCATTTCATAATGTTCATTCACTACCTGGCCTTTATTTTCTGTTAATTTTGCAAATAAAAAAAGTTGTAAAAAAAAAATACTCAGTATATCACAAGTGGCTTGAAAGAAAAACTAACTTTTATACGAATCTAAATCAGCTGACTGTCATTATCCTTTATATTTTTGGATGTTTTCAGGGCAGGGATATGGATATTATAACAGCATAATACATGATATAATACTTTATAACTAGTTGGCTTTCTTCCAAATTGGTCTTCGAAATTAGTATTTGTCATATTTCTGATTTCATAAGCACTTATGTTACACTGTCCAAAAGCACTCCTAAATGCATCAACCTCTATATCTGTCTTTCATTTACCATTCACCTTAAGTAATTACCATCTAAGGTTGGTTCTACTTTCACATTTTTGGTTATTAATAATATCAAGTTATAAACGTAAATTTCCGTGATTAAGCAGTTCTGTAGGTAGTTTTCGGTATTGAGACCACGTATTAATATAAAGAGTTTATTAAAAATAAACAATTAAAAAACCCGACAAGTTTTGTGTGTAATAAGACTTGTGTCATCAGGAGTAATGGTACATAAAAGTTTTATTGTCAGTAAGCTTTTGTTGTGTAAAACTTATGTGCCATTACCCCCTGATGCTGTAAGTCTTACGACATACGAAACTTGTCGAGTTTTTTAATTGTTTATTTTTAATAAACTCTTTATATTAATATGTAGTCTCAATACCGAAAACTACCTACAGAATATCAGATTATGTTCTAATACCTTTATTTTAATACGGTTCGGCTAATGATGGATTTATTTTGGAGTATAACATCAGTGATACTCAAAAAGAAATTATATTCTCGATTTTTATAAGCAGATGACTTAATGTCAGATTTATCCCATAATGGATAGCACCCTTCCTTTGTGGGTGTGTATATTGCCATATGGAAATAGTCACTATCTGGACCGGTGTAAAAAAAAAAAAAAAAAAAAAAAAAAAAAAGATCATCATAGGTGTAGAGTAATGCAGAAGGACAAGAGAGTCTTAAGATCAAGAGAAAAAGAGAGACAGATGGATATTAGCAGAGGCAGAGAAAAGGCCTTAGTTCTTTTTTTTTTATCATCATGCAGCCAAAGGTTTTTTTCCCCTCATTTTTTTTTTTTTTTTACTAGGATCACAGTTGTATATTGCATGTGGATAGCCTGCACCCATATTTGCCAGATTCGTAAATTCTCTTCTAAATTGTATTGAATAATAGTATTTAAATATATGAGTTTTAACTTTCCACTAATGATATTTGAATGTGTTATTTACACATCAAAATTCGTTTTTTGCATTACTGACTGGTGGAAGGTGCTACAACAAACAAACTTGTTCTATTTTGATAGAACAAGTTCATTTTTGTAATGGAATGGACTGCCAGCATATTACATGGTCTGTTCCAAAAATGCAGAGCAAGAGGGTGACTGTTGAATGAATGCTCTACTGCATCCAATCTGTAAATGTTGCAAATTGAATCTCTGAGGTTAAAGTTCCTCCGTTTGTTGGCATTTATTGGAGGGGACCATATACTGTTCTTCAAGCAAGATCTCTTCTGCTAGGATATCCTTAGAATTTCTTTAAGTTGTTTAATAGTGTCATTATCAGTGCCCATCTCTAGAAATTCATTGCAGAAAAGGTTGAATATTTCCATATATACCATGTAACTGGTCTGGTTGGCTGAATGGTTACAACTACATGATTATTGGAATTCAGGTATATATGATGATTATTATTATTATTTTTAAGAGAGACCTCAAGGGAGGCCATATTATTCGTACCAGCTGTCATACCTGTTCCTGAATTCATTCACACTACTTGCACACATAACGTCCAAAGGCAGACCATTCCAATTGCACACTACTCTATGAGAGAAAAATCTAGCCCTAATCCCTTTTTAACAGCGTTCATTCTAAACTTCCATGGATACCCTTGTGTCCTTTCCCTCCCTTCCATAAAATGAAAAATTCCCTATGTTACTACTGAATTAGACTCAGTGGTAACATGGGGAATGATTACTCCATGATACCCCATTGTGGTAATAAGCATTGTGAGGAATGGATACCCCATGATATTTTTGGATTTTGCTAAGTCTTTTGACAGAGTTCAGAAGACTGTTGCATAAATTAGAGAATATGTGATTGGATTATAAACTGTTGGCATTGATAGTGTGAATGAATTCAAGAATGAGTATGATAGTGTTCATTGTGTTGAATTTTTCTTGACAATTATTCATAAGAATATTACACTTTTTTTATAATCTTTGTCAAGTAGCTTTATTTTATCCTCCTACATGTTTCGCCAATCCTTTTCTTTTGGCATCCTCAGGGAATACAAACTAGTAAGCTAAAATGAAGGTTACAGACTAGGTTATAACTGATAATTCTAATTCATACAAAAAATTGGTATTGTGCGTGACAATGTGCGTGTCTCGTTAACGTGATTTATTCGTTATGGTTCATTACGTAATTGTTATGAAAGTTCATTTCTTTGATGTTTAATGATCTGATAAAAGTTTTCCAAATTTCTGGTAAAATTAGACCTTGATTCTTGTTTAGGTTTTCAGTTTTATGGGCAACTGTAGCTGCTTCTTTAAAGGTTCTTGAATGGTAGTTATCTTCTATGTATGGCATAAGGTTCTTATCCCACTCAATATGATGGTTAGTAGAGGCAAAGTGGCATGAAAGGCCTGAAATGTCTTGTCTGTTATTTCTGACATATCCTATGTGTTCTTTCTTTCTCTTTTCAAAGCTTCTAGAGGTCTGACCTACGTAACTAATACCACATGAGCAAGGTATATTATATACTCCAGAGTACTTGTAGAATGGGTGAGGATCTTTCGGTGATCTTAAAAATTTCCGAATAGTGTTGATTGGTTTGAATGCCACTCTGATCTTATGCGGTTTTAAAAGGTTAGCTAATTTTTTGGAAAGGTTGCTGACAAAAGGAATCGTAATTGTACTGATGTATTGGACGTCATCACGTTGTTGACCTACTAACGGAATTAACCACAATATCCAGAGAACTTTCTTTAAATGGTTACCCAAAAAGACTCTATAACAAGATTCTCTTTACTGATATACCGCATCAACAACGTGATGACGTCCAATACATCAGTACAATTACGATTCCTTTTGTCAGCAACCTTTCCAAAAAATTAGCTAACCTTTTAAAACCTCATAAGATCAGAGTGGCATTCAAACCAATCAACACTATTCGGAAATTTTTAAGATCACCGAAAGATCCTCACCCATTCTACAAGTACTCTGGAGTATATAATATACCTTGCTCATGTGGTATTAGTTACGTAGGTCAGACCTCTAGAAGCTTTGAAAAGAGAAAGAAAGAACACATAGGATATGTCAGAAATAACAGACAAGACAATTCAGGCCTTTCATGCCACTTTGCCTCTACTAACCATCACATTGAGTGGGATAAGAGCCTTATGCCATACATAGAAGATAACTACCATTCAAGAACCTTTAAAGAAGCAGCTACAGTCGTCCGTAAAACTGAAAACCTAAACAAGAATCAAGGTCTAATTTTACCAGAAATTTGGAAAACTTTTATCAGATCATTAAACATCAAAGAAATGAACTTTCATAACAATTACGTAATGAACCATAACGAATAAATCACGTTAACGAGACGCGCACATTGTCACGCACAATACCAATTTTTTGTATGAATTAGAATTATCAGTTATAACTTAGTCTGTAACCTTCATTTTAGCTTACTAGTTTGTATTCCCTGAGGATGCCAATAGAAAAGGATTGGCGAAACATGTAGGAGGATAAAATAAAGCTACTTGACAAAGATTATAAAAAAAGTGTAATAGTCTTATGAGTATGATAGTTGGTATGTGTAGTATGTGGCTTTCCTTGATGAGTCCCTGACTCCCTGGAGGTCTCTCTCTTAATAATAATATCACTGACAGATATCAAAAAGTCATATATGGGGGCGGGGGGGTGAATCTGCAAGATTCAAGGTAACCAGTGGTGTGCCTCAAGGATCAGTCCTTGGTCGATTGTTATTCAATTGTACATTAATGATATTGGGAAGGATTTCATATGCAACATACAGCTATTTGCTGATGATGCAAAGATAGGTAGGGTATTCAGGAATGTTGCGGAAATGCAGTACTTGCAGAATGATTTGAATAGGCTGAAATTGACTAAAATATAAGTTTATCAGGGGCTGGCTCTAAGCTTAGGCACCATCCTAGAGGCACAATGGCGTTGGAGCTCCATCATAAAAAAAAGTAATTATTATTATTATTATTTGACACCTCCAGGGAGTCCAAAGACTCATCAAGGGAGGGCACCTACTCTACAACTCTGTCTCAACCACTCAATCCACCAACTGACTGCAACTACGCCAACACCATCTACCGCCAACCACCACTACTAGTAATGGTCTTGTAATGTGTTGATAAAAATGGCCCCTAGGCCACTTTTATCAACACAGCTCGAGGGTATGTGGTGCCTAGAGGCACCACATACCCTCGAGCTGACACTGGTTCATGCACTTCAGTGTGATTAGATATAAAAAAAAAAAAAAAAAAAAGCAGACATGCCCTAGAACAGTGGAAGAAGAAAACCCTGTGGTGAGAAACACTGTTCTTAATAATATAATAATTAAGACTGTCCATGGTCCACAACAATGGGACAAGTGGTCCGCAGGCAGACTTAAATTAATTAAATAAATATAAATTTTTTAATTATCCAAACAAAACAAATTAAAAATTGAATAATTAAGTAAAAATTATTGAAATCAAATGGAGACTTAAAAAAAAACCTAACAAATAGCGTCAGAATGTTCAAAGGTGGAAGCAATAAAACTATATTGTAGTTCACTTAACCCCTCTTTTATTATTCGTCATTCTGCCGCTAAAAATTTAGCAGCAAAATGATGAATAATAAAAGAGGGGTGAAGTGAACAACAACATAGTTTAATTGTGTCTGCCTTCCCTTGCTGTTTAGTCAGATTTGAAGTGAACACGTGTTATTTACATTTCAACCAATTGCTTGTTGTTTATTGATTTTTATTATTAAAGGTTTCCCTTTAATATGACCGAATATATGTCAGTGGGGAGTGACGAGGATATGATTATATGACTCCAGGGTGAAAGGTTAACTTCAGGGAAGAAATTCAAGCACCTTGGGTCGGTCGTCGAGAGGAATGGTGACCTGGATGAGGAAATACAGCACCGAATAACATGTGGCTGGATGAACTGGAGGAAGATGAGCGGGGTGCGACAAGAGAGTGAGTTGTAAGATGAAAGTAAAGCTGTATAAGATGATGGTGAGGCTGGCGATGCTCCATGGCGTGGAGACGTGGCCTATAACAAAGGCACAGGAGAGGAAGATGGAGATGGATGAGTGGTGTGACAAAGAAAGACAGAATAAGGAATGACTACATCAGAGGGACAATCAAGGTGGGACCAATCGGTAAGAAGGTACAAGAAAGCAGGCTGAGGTGGTTCAATCATGTAGAGAGAAGGAGTGAGGATTATGTTGGTAAACGAGTGGAGCGTATGGAGGTGGAGGGAAGGAGGAAAAGAGGCAGGCCCAAAGTCAGATGGAGGGATGAGGTGGCAGAGGATCTTAGGGAGAAAGGATGGAGTCGGGAAGATGCCCTGGACCGGAGAATCTAGAAGATTAAAGATGGGAACGCTGACCCCATTTAACACGGGATAAGGCGTAGCGAAAGAAGAAGAAGAAAGATTTCCATCCTTCAACCAAGGCTCAGTATATCTTCAGAAGTGCTAAGTGATACCTGAACAAAGTGTGCCATGAGTTAACCCCAGTATTTATATATTATTCGGAAACGTTTTTTTAATAATGGAAAAGTGGGAACGAGGACTTTGAAAAGAAGAGCAAATGAAACAGATGATGCTAATCCTAATTGTGATACACATGTTGTAACGGTGAATAAATCTGATACTATTAAAGTAGAAGAAACAAGCAGTTCAAAGAAAAAATACAGGAAATATAACAGTTCATATTTGGAATTCAGGTTTACTTGGTGTGGAGATGAAAGTGAACAGAAACCTCAAATGTGTTTTTTGTTATGAAGTGTTGTCGAATGAGTGCATGAAACCTGTGAAACTGATGACATTTAAAAACTAAACAGTGTGATGTGAAAAATAAGCCAATTGAATTTTTTCAGCTATGCTTAAAGACATTAAATCATGGGAAAGATATAGTTTTGGCCATGGTTTCCATTAATAGCAAGGTACAGTAAGCATCCTATTGCTTACAGTTTTGATTCCTCTTTCAAATGACACTTTCGGTCACATAATTAATGATATGGCAGGTGACGTAGAATCTCAGTTAATCGAAAGAGTTAAGAACAGCCCTTATTATGCGTTACAAATAGACGAGCCCGTTATGTTACAAATGATGCACAGTTAATATGCTATGTAAGATATGCACATGATAACATTTATGATGATATTCTGTTTTGTATAACTTTGCCATCCCAAACAACTGGAGAAGAAATATTTCACACTCTCAATAATTACATAATAAACAAATAGATCCAGTGGGAAAAATGTATAGGCTTCTGTTCAGATGGAGCTATTTCAAGGAAGTAGCTCCGGATATGAATTGGGTACATTGTTTCATACATAGGGAAGCGTTAGTCTACATAGGAATGCTACCAGAATTTAAAACTGTGCTATACAATGCTGTAAAACCAGTTTAATTTTATTAAAGCTTCACCGTTAAATAACAGGTTATTTTCAGTAATCTGCAATGAAATGAGCAGTGAATATATACATTCCGAAATTCGCTGGCTTTCCAGGGACAAAGTACTAACAAGATTATTTCAATTAAGGCATGAAGTTTTATTATTTGTAAATGAATGCAATTCTGATTTTGCATCACTCCTTGTTGACGAAGCTTGGTTATCAACACAGTCCTATCTTTCAGATATTTCTTCGGAATTAAATGAACTAAATCTCTGCCTTCAGGGAAATTCTTCAACTGTTCTTGAAGAATTTCCCTTTATGACAAAATAAAGGTATTTGAGAAAAAACTGGTTTTATAGACAGACGATTTGCACCTTTTCCAACATTGGAATCCTTTTTAGTGGAAAATGATATTTTTGTTGATTCTGAGTTTCTGGAAAGGGTTTGTGACCACCTCAAAAATCTGAAGTGAAATTTTGAAACATATTTTCCAAATAACTTTTATAAGAAATTTCTGTGGGTTCGCGATCCATTTCAGGCTTGCAGTTAGAACAACCTTTCTTTATCGAAAAAAGAACAGTTAATTGAGCTTTCAAGTGACAGTAGACTTAATTCCATGCAATTCCGTGATCTTGGTTTGGCTCGATTTTGGATCTCGCCTTCAGTGAGAAGTGAATTTTTTGAATTATCTGAAGAAGCATTGAAAATCGTCATGCAGTTTTCAACCTATCTTTGTGAGAAAGGATTCATCACTCCTTCAAATAAAAACAAAATAAAGACTTCGTCTTGTGTGTGTGTGCGCGCGCGCACGTGCGTGCATGCCTATCTTCGTCTGAAGTTTACCAATATTGAGCCAGAATCCAGCAACTCTGCAAGGGCCGAGAAGCTCAGCCATTTCATAAGTAAGTAGTAACATAATTATATCATATTATTTATTTATTTAATAAAAATTAAAACTTTGTTCAATGATGATACACTTTTAATCGTTTACTTCCAATTTAATTATGTTTCCATGTGTATCAAAACATGCGTTTAGATTTATTATGTTATAAATGGCACAGTTTTTCCGAAATGTTGGTAATTTCTACATAAGTTTTTAAAAAAATTACCAAAAGTAAATGGCGTATAGGGAAATAAATTTAAAACACTATGTTTATTTTTGAAGTAAAACTTTTAATTCCAACATTCTAAAATGTTGTTTTTCTTGCTTTTCTGTTTGCAAAATCGTCGATGACATGATGAAGTCTATTTCATTACTCAGTTGCTGTTTTATAGACCATATGGCAAGATTTCTTAAATGCCAAAAAAGTGCTGCCTGGGCAGATTACCCCCCCCCCCAGCTATGCCTCTGTAACTTAGTGGTCCGTAGAATTGTTTTAGGTATTTTACTGGTCCTTTAGCTTAGAAAGGTTGAGAAACGCTGCCCTAGAAGATAGATAGAAATATAAGATCTGATAATATGGGAATGGTGGTAACTAATGGAATAATATTGGAGGAAAACTATTGGAAGGACATTAGTGATAATGGAAACTGTCATGTAGTACTGTCATAATATCATGTATTCCCCTTTGATACCCTTTGCTCTGCTTCTTGCATGTTTTTACTGTCAGAAGTTAGCTATTCTTCTTTATTGACTTTCCATAAGTAGTACATGATTTCATTATATTGCATGTGGCCCAGATAGCTTTGGAGAAGATTGCTCCATATACTACCCCCCCCCCCATATACTGGATAGAATAAGAAATATTAGAAGAGAGATGACTGAAATAGAAGACACTATGAAGTGTTGTAAAGCATGTAAATCGAGATAGGCTAGCTATATTAGTAGTCTGTCAGACAAAATTAAGTACTGAGTGGATACCAAGAGAAGGAAAGATTGCCAGAGGACAAGATGGAGGGATGATCTACAAAGGTTTGACATGAGATGGTGGACATTGGCCAAAAACAAGAGAATGGAAAATTTAGGGGAGGGCCTATATCCAGCAGTGGATGGGAAGAGGCTAAAGAAGAAGATTCTTTGTTTTGCTCTGAGTATATTAAACTATATACTATAAGGCTCCATCTAGAGTATATAGAGGTATAAGGCTCCTTCTGTCATCTTTCGTTCTGTTTATCTCAGTTCTGTGGAACAGCATTCCCTGTGGAGTATTTCCATATAACCACAACCTCCAACAATTTAAGTAGAATGCTAGTGCTAATCTAAACAGTGGCCATACAAATATCTGTATAAAACTGATATTCCATGAGAAATTGGCTGAAAAGAGTCTGTAAGGGAATGTGTGATTTTTCTGAACAGCATCAGAATATTTAGGAAGCCTTAGGTGCACCATTCCAAATATGTGAGCAACATTCCAAGGTTGGCTGGATTTCAGACATATATAGAATAAGTAAGTGATCAGAATAGAAGTACCATCTTGAGTGGAAAAGAATGCCAAGTATTTTTGGAAGCTGATGATGCTACAGAAGTGATATGATTATGTCAGAAATGGTTTAAAGAAGAGTCAGTACAAGAAGAGAGATTTGAGCTCAACATTATTAAAAGTATCATGTTGGAGGCTTAATGGATTTTTTACAACACTCAGAAAGGATTAAAACAGAATTTAATACTTCGTATATTTCGTCCTAGTCACTAGGACATCTATGGGGATTACAAAAACAACTAATGTAACATGAACACAAATATCATACAATACTAAGCCCAACCACATGGGTGACACTAAAGTCCTATCTAGGTGGAGTGCCCTCTAAGGACGGTTGTAAGTGGCCTGGAATGTAAGGTGGGACCTCTGGTGATGAGTGTTTCCCAAATCTTTGGAAGCTTAATGCAACCATATTTATTAAGATTTGGTTGATTTCTGAGAGCTGCTGCTGCTGCTGCTTCTAAGAATAGTCTCTCTTTCTTGAATTTGCTGTGGTGGAGCATGGTGGTTTTCTTCCATTATACCATGTGGGTGGTGTCCAAGACATGGTCAGCCAAGCCTGAATGACCATAGTTGTGTTTACAGATGTAAGACTTGTGTTCCTCCAGGCAGATGGATGCTGATCTGCCTGTCTGTCCAAAGTATGCCAGCTTACAGGAACAGGGTACTTTGTAAACTCCAGGCAGAGAGAGAGGAGGGAGCTGATCTTTCGTAGAACGGATAAGGGTAGCAAGTTTGCGGTGGGGCTTATATACTGTGTGTAGGCTGTACTTTTTTAGAATCTTGGCTATTTTTTCAGATGTGCCACAGATGTAGGGTATGTTGATGGCATTTTTAAAATCTTGTTGATGGGGAATGGGGGAGGAACTGATTATTTTTTTGATACTGTGTTCGCTGTAGCCATTGGAGAGGAAAGTGCTGTGTATGTGGTTAAGCTCAGTAGTGAGGATGGTTCCACTGGAACAAAGATTGTGGGCTCTCTGGTAACAGTTTTAATAATGCCATATTGTTGAGAGGGGTGGTGGTGGTGGGAGAGTTTGTGAATGTATCTGCCTGTGTGTGTGTGTGGGTTTTCTGTATACAGTGAAGGCAAGTGTATCATTAGGCAGGCGTGTTACTAAGGTGTCTAGGATGGGTAAACAATTGTTCTTTTCCTTTTCCATAGTAAACTGGATTCTTGGATGTAGGCTATTGAGATGACTGAGGAAGGAGTCTAACGTGTCTGGGCCATGAAGCCAAATAGAGAACACATCATCTACATATCTTAGCCAGATAGAAGGTTTGAGTGGGGCTGAGTCTATGGCTCATTTTTCGAAATCTTCCATATAGAAATTGGCATGAGGGGGTGAGAGGGGGAACCCATGGCGGTTCCCTCTATCTGCTTGTAGATTTTGTTCTTCCAAGAAAAATACCCAGAGTTAATGGCAAAGGAAAAGAGATCTAAGATGTCAGATGGAAAAACGTTTTCTAAGAGAGATAAGGTGTCAGTTAAGGGAATATTAGTAAACAAAGAGGAGATATCAAAGCTTACCAATATGTCTGCATTATTCAAGGTTAAATTTTCTATGAGGGCTTTAAAGTGGGTTGAGTTTTTTATATAGGAAGTGGACCTTCCAGTGAGGGGGGGGGGGTCAGAGAGTTGGCCAGCTGTTTAGACAGTCTGTAGCAAGGTGCATTGGTGACATCTACTATAGGTCTGAGTGGGGAATTGGGTTTGTGGATTTTTGGTAAACCATATATTTGGAGGGGACAGGAGCAGAAAGGTTTAAGTTTCTTCGTGATGTCATGGGGCCAGGAAGATACTTTTTTAAGTAAGATTTTTAATTTCTTAACTTGTGTTTTTGTGGGGTCGTGTTCTAGCAGGATGTAGGTAGCGTGATCGCGGAGGATAATATTCATTTTACGATTGTATTCAATGGTATTAAGAACGACTGTGGCATTACCCTTATCCGCTCTGGTGATGACGATACTTTTTTCTTTCCGTAATTTCAGGAGAGCCGTGCATTGGGCATACGATAAATTACTTTTCGGAGGCGAAGAATGTCTTGGACACTACTCACAGGGTATCATGGAAGAAAACCACCATGCTCCACCACAGCAAATTCAAGAAAGAGAGACTATTCTTAGAAGCAGCAGCAGCAGCTCTCAGAAATCAACCAAATCTTAATAAGTACAGTTGCATTAAGCTTCCGAATATTTGGGAAACACTCATCACCTGAGGTCCCACCTTACATTCCAGGCCACCTACAGTCACCCGCATGGTTGGGCTTAGTATTGTATGATATTTGTGTTCATGTTACATTGGTTGTTTTTGTAATCCCCGTAGATGTCCTAGTACTAGGGCGAAATATACGAAGTATTAAATTCTGTTTTAATCCTTTCTGAGTGTTGTAAAATATCCATTAAGCCTCCAACATGATGTCCTCACAGCACTTAAGCCTCTACACACGAATTATTAAAAGTAAATGAAAAATATCTGAAGGGAAAAAAAATAAAACAAGCAAAACTGCTTTTTAAGCATTGAAAATTATTAGGTTTTTTTCTTTCCAATCAAAGATAATCTGGAGATCAGTGTTCAAGGCATTTATTACAGATCATCTTGATGTTTGAATACTTGCAAGACTTGTTGCATGATTAGGATAAGTGGAGAGTGCTATCGTCAGCGAAACTGTGAATAGGACTTTGCAGTCAATGAGAGTAGATTGTTTATATAAATCAGGAGGGTGGGTGAAATGACAGAGCCCTTGAGGGACACCTGCAGCAACAGGAAAAATCTGGAGAGAGAAAGAAAGAGAACACCATCAAACATTACATGTAGGGATCAATCTGAGAGAAAATTGGCATTCTAGTTACACAAGGATGAAGGCAGTCCATATAATGGTAATTTATTGAGAAGTTCTTGATGTCAGACGCCATCAAAAGTCTTGGTGGTGTCAAGTGCAATGACACGAGTTTTCCAAACCTTTTTATGGAATGAGTCCAGAGGTGTGTGATATAACTGAATGAGCTCATGACTTATGAGGAACCAACAGAGAGTTGCAAAAACACCTTATAAACTCAAACAGCTATCAAGTTTGTCTAGAGCAGGCTTTTACTAACATCTACATCCAAAGTGGGATCCACTCAGCCAACCAGGCTGGCCATCAGTATGGATTTAACCAATTTAACTGGCAGTATCCATACTGACAGTCATTGATTAGATGGCAGTTCTCCAACTGTCGAAGTTAATTGTTGATAACATTTTCCATTACTTTGGACAAAATTCAGGTGAGAGCAATAGGTTGATAGCTTGATGGTTAACATTTAGGTGAGAGATGAATTTCATTGCCCAGTGTGAGACCACTGCTCCCTTATTGGAAGCTTGAACTGGCTTGAAAAAGGTCCATGTTTAGTCTCTAGAGCAGGATTTCCAGACTATGCAAAAATAAATAAAAAATTACAAATATATATATAAAATTGACCAGGGTGAGCAGCAAAAAATCAGCTACTGGAACAATTTTTGAAGCACGCCCCAGCTTAACATCACCAGAGTTCAAGATCAGTATTATCAACAGAAGCCTGAACGGCATAGAAATGGAACTGGCTGAGAAATTGGATAAGTAGAAGATCAACATAATAGGGATGACTAAAACAAAAAAGACAAAAACTGGTGAGATCTTTCTGAGAAATAAATACAAAATGTCATATTCAGGCAATGACAATCATGAAAAGGAGTATCTATAGTATTCAGCACTAAATTCGAGGCCAATCTTCTTGAATGGCAGGCATTATCAAGCAGAGTGATGTGGGCAAATATAAGAATAGGGAACTGGACAATAACACTTATTTGTGCATATGGTCCCACAGAAGGTTCTGCTAAGGTACCAGTGGAGGGATTTTTTGAGGCTTTCCAGAAAGCAACTGACCCAATAAAAATAGAAAAGTTGGTCCTTGTTAGGGATCTAAATAGCAGAGTAGTTAATCATTGCCAGACATACAAAAATATTTTAGGAAAATTTGGAGAAAAGAGCAAAACTAATAATAATGGCAAATACCTGTTGGATTTCTGCTCATGACATGGACTGGTTATTACTAAAACAATGTTCCAACATAAAAATGTGCACAAATTCACATGGAGAGAAGAGGCAGGTTATAAGAAAAGTCTCATTGACTACATTATAGTTGATAGTGATGTTTTCTCACTGGTGCAGGACACTAGTGTATAGAGGATTTGAAATTGGAAGTGATCACCATTTAGTCTTGAGCAGGAAAAAATTGAATTTCGTATTAAAAAGAACATGTAAGAAAGTTTTCAAGCGAAGAAAAGTTGCTGTTCTCAGATGTGAACTGTACAAAAAAAAAAAAAAAGTACAAACATTATTGAAAAAAAAAATAAAAGTTTGAGAACATGAAGCAAATCTTGGAGATTCAGTGGCAAGCACTGAAGAAAACATTGATTGATTCAGCCAGAGAGGCATGTGGTGAGGTTATCTGCCAGGATAGAAAAATCAGAACTCCATAGTGGACACAGGAAGTTAAAGAGGCAGTGAAGGAAAAGAAGAAAGCATATCAAAAGTTCCTGGCAAATAAGTCAGCTTGTGCTCTTAGAGAATACAGAGACAAATGTAAGAAAGCTAAACACCATGTAAAACTAGCTAAACAAAAGTCATGGAAAGAACATAGTAAATGAATATCAGGAAGGTGGCAAAATATTCTGGAGACTGTTGAAAAAGCTCAGAAATGAAAGAAAGGGTGCTTTAAAAGGAATTAAAGATAATAAAGGTGACATGAAAACTGGAGAAAAAAGTTAACCTTGATGTATGGAATAATTACTTCGAAAAATTGTTGAATGAAACAAGTAGTGAGAGCACTACTTGTTTCATAGTAAATAAATATCAGGAAGATGGCAAAATATTCTGGAGCTTTTTCTGAGCTTTTTCAACTACTGTTGAAAAAGCTCAGAAATGGAAGAAAGAGTGCTGTAAAAGGAATTAAGGTGACATGAAAACTAGAGAAAAGTTATCCTTGATGTATGGAATAATTACTTCGAAAAATTGTTGAATGAAACAAGTAGTGAGGACCACATGATTAAAAACACTCAAAAAGCAAGTAATCAGGAATACCTATTCATATTTGATGTAGAAAAAGCCATCAAAAGCCTGAAATGTGGAAAGGCAGCAGGAGTAGATGATACTTGACCAGAAATGTGTGGAGTGGAGGTATAAAAAGTCTTGCAGTGACTGCACTGCATAGTTCAGAAGTCCTAGACAGAGGAACGAATTCCAGGTGATTGGAGTAGAGCTCTCATAGTATCCATATACAAAAAGGGAAATAAAACTGAATGTGAGAATTACAAAAGTATTTCTCTACTGAGTGTTCCTGGTAAGATTTATGCATGTATACTCGCAAAATGGTTGAGAAGAATTGTGGAAAAAAAGCTTGGTGAAAAACAAGCTGGATTCAGTGCCAAATAGAGGCTGTCAGGATCAGATTTTTACTTTACAACAAATAGTTGAGAAATCCTTTGAATATAACAAAGATCTTATTTATGTTTTGTATACCTGCAAAAGGCATATGACAAGGTGCCATGAGGAAAGCTATTCAAAGTTCTACAGTTATATAGTGTCACTGGGGCATTATATCAAGCAATACTTAGACTTTATTTGAGTTGTAAGTCAACAGTTAAAATTGAAGTTAGCACCGGAAGATGGTTTGATATTAAACATGATGTCAGACAAGGATGTACATTATCCCTTCTGTTATCCATTATCTATATAGATCACATTATGAAGGAAAGCAGTATTAAATCTGATATCAAAATTGGAGATGTTAATCTCAGCTCTTTACTTTGGAAGAATTGCCTGTATATGGGCTTACTTCTATGCTGTGGGATTGATACCAACTGAGTAAATTTCATTATACAGATGACAAAGAATGGGTGTTAGTTCAGTAACACATCTCTTGAGCACGATAGGTGGGATTCCATTAAGACTGGCTGCTTTTGTGGTATTCAAGTTGGAATGTCACAGGAAAAGGTAAGAAGAGAAGAATGAAGCCAGGACATCAGTCTTGTCTGTAGGTGATGATGTTAGGGTGAGAAGGATTAGATATCACAGATGGACAAATGTTACACTCAACAACTTTGCCAAGGGACCAGAAGGTATGACTGCCAGTGTGCACAAGCAGCAAGTTTTCTACATTTATCCATGTTGAAGTTGGACTTGTCCCTTTTAATGATGGTTTTGCAAATGTTGCAGGCAACTGTGTAGTCTATGAAGGAAGCTGATGTTTTGCCAATTGTTATAAGCTGTTTGCTTTTCTGGGATCACCCAGGCACATTTCTTGGAGAACCATGGTTTATATGTAGGGTGGGAATTTGAAGAGAGTGAAAAATACACGTTTTTTCATTCTAACATCAATTATTTGTGTAACAAAATAACAAGTATTTGGATCTGAAGAATGAAAACAGTAGTCTAACCATGGAAAGGAGGAGTAAAAGTCACTTAAGACTTCCCACTTGGCATTGTTGTAATGCCAGAGTACACATGATTGTAAATGGTTGAAGGAACAACATTTCACCAGAGATGAAACTTCGATGAGAATCTGATATGAATTATCAAGAGGAGCAGTTACTTAAACAGAGTACCTGGAAGGAAAACTAGTTATGAAGAAATCCAGAATGTTCAGTGCAAGAAAGGGACTATCAGGTAGTCTACTGGGGGTGGGGGATGCAATGAATGATCTATTTTAACTCATTGCTTACAGCAAAAATCTCTGCCTCTCTTTCAGCTTGGTCAGTGAAATTTGAATAAGTGATCCAATTACAATTGCTGACATTGAAATCACCAAGAAAGATGACTTCACTGTTTGGAAATTTTGGCTGAATGAAATTGAGTTTCGAAATGGACAATGAAACTTATTTGTGCCTATGAAATCTCACAAGGTTCTTCTAAAGAAGAAGTGGAGGAATTTTTTTGAGTCATCTACAGGCAGCTGACAAAGAAAATGGAAAAAGTGGACCTTGTTGGACATCTGAACAATCAGAGTAGGAAATGAATCCCACCGGGGTTCATTTCCTACAGGCATATAGAAACATTTTTGGAAAATTTGGAGGAAAGGGCAAAGCTAATAATAATGGTAAGTATTTACTGGACTTGTGGCAACATATATAAAATATGACATTTCTAATTATAAGATCTGTGAACCAAGTACCAGCAAGGACATATATAGTGTATCTATTATAATATCTGGTTATACTTTAACCAATTTGTATAAACCTCCCTTAGCTAAATGGCCTGATCAAGTACTGTCCCAGCAACAACATCCAAGCATAATCCTGGGAGATTTTAATAGTCATCACTCCCTTTGGGGCTATAGAAAGAATGACCTAAATGGTACTCTACTAGTGAACTGGATGGAAAATCAAAACCTCTATCTGATCTTTGATGCCAAAGATAAACCGAGCTTTCTCTCCTCTAGATGGGAAAGAGGATATAACCCTGATTAAATGCTTCTGTACTGCAGACAATTATAGCATCCAAATTCCCATCTCTAGGAAAGTATTAGACAGTTTTCCAAATAGCCAACATCGATCTATAAAGTAGGCCTAAATATTCCAATCATAAGAACAATATTAAAACCTAGGTGGAACTTTCTCAAAGCTGACTGGGATTCTTTTAAGAAACAGGTTGACACTGTAATAAGATTCATAAAGCCCACTGTAAACAATTACAATGGATTTGTTGGTATTGTTATTGGTGCTGCCAAACGAGCCATTCCAAGAAGTTTTAGGAGAGAATATATCCCAGGCTGGAATAGTGACAGTGAAAAACTGTATAAAAAATTCTCTACTAATAATAACCCTACAGTAGCCACTGAGCTACTGAAGTCTCTTGACGATGCTAGAAAAGACAAATGGATTAAAACAATGAACAATTTTAATTTTACTCATTCCAGTCGAAAAGCTTAGTCCCTGATTAGGAAGCTTGACCCTAATACAAGGACTTCTGGTAAACTGCCCGCCATAGATCCGAAACACATTGCAAAGCATATAGTCTCAATGACTAAATATCCTCAAGATAAAGTAGCTACAAGAGAGGTGAAACAAAAACTAAAAAATCTCAAAACAGATCTTCCACCATCATCACTATCTCAGGCTTTCACTTCCCAGGAACTTACCCAGGCAGTTTACTCATTGAGGACTGGGAAGGCGGCTGGACTCGATAACATCTACCCTGAATTCATTAAGAACACTGGACCAAAAACTATTCAGTGGCTTACTGCTATGTACAATAACATCCTGGACTCTGGCATACTTCCATCAATTTTTAAAAGATCTAAAATCATTGCTGTCTTAAAACCTGGCAAAGACCCTACAGTTGCTTCCAACTACCATCCTATTGCCATGTTAAGTATCTGCCTGAAACTTCTCGAAAGAATGCTATACAACAGAATTTCTTCAAGTATTCATAACAGAACTCCACAGGAACAGGCTGGCTTCAAACCTAACAGAAGTTGTTGTGATCAAGTACTGGCCTTGACAACTTTTATAGAGAACAGTTATGAAAAACAGTTGAAAACAATAGTGGTATTTGTGGACCTCTCTGCTGCCTATGACACAGTGTGGAGAGAGGGTCTTATCTTAAAATTCCTAGAAACTAGCCAACCTAATTAATCAAATACTAGCAGACAGATGGATACAAGTATCTCTCAATGAATCCCAAAGTAAATTCTTTAAGATTAAAAATGGCCTACCTCAGAGGTCAGTTCTTGCCCCCATTGCTCTTTAACTTATATATTAGTGATATCCCAGAGACAGCATCACGGAGATTCATGTATGCTGACGATATTGCCATTGCAACTCAACACTCAACATTTCAAAAAGCTGAGAACACCTTAACTGAAGATCTGGCTGTACTTGATAAATACTTTAGATGATGGCGATTACAACCTAACCTGAACACAACTGAAGTAGCATCCTTTCATTTAAGTAATATCCAGGCCAACTATATCCCAAAAGTTTACTTCAGAAATAAACAGGAAATTTAACAATCATCCAAAATACCTAGGAGTTACCCTAGACAGAAGTTTGACATTTAAATATCATCTAGAAAATATTGCTGGAAAATTAAAAACTCATAATAATATAATGCATAAACTTGCTGGTACTTCTTGGGGTGCTGATGCCAACACACTGCATACTACCGCACTGTCTGTGGTCTATTCCAGAGCAGAGTATTGTGCTCCTGTGTGGCTGAACAGCGCACACGCTTCTTTAGTCAATGTCCAGCTGAATCAAACTATGAGGATAATCTCTGGAGCTTTAAGATCTACTACTGGCTCCCAACTCTCAGTAATATAATCCCTCCCTCGCTCCGCAGGACCCAAGCCTTAAGCAAACTATGGACAAAAATAATTGGAAACAGTTCCTTGCCTATCCATCAAGACGTTTCCTTCCATATTTCACAAAGACTGAAATCTAGGCACCCTGCCTGGAGGAGTGCAATTCAAATAAACGACCAAAACTTTGACCTATGCGAGTCATGGGGAGAGTATTGGTCTCAACATACCTCCAATCTTCAAATACCCATCTTAAATCCGACATCTCGTCTAGAGGGCTTCAATCTCCCTAGACACGTATGGATCACTTTAAATCGGATCAGAACAGGACATGGGAGATGTAAGCATATCTTGCATAAATGGAACTGGTCCGATACTCCAAACTGTGAATGCGGAAGAGGGATCCAGACTATCAATCACATTGTGCTTGAGTGCCCTATCTACTCATTCTGAGGTTCTAAAGAGGACTTTTTTAAACTGACCCCAGAATCCCTGGAGTGGATCTGGGATTTAAGGATTAAGCACTGACTCCTGATTCTTAATTTTGATGTTTAATCATTTCAACCTAGTGTATCCCTTTTAATGTGATTTTTACAATTGTTTTTATGCTGTTTTATGTAATTTGTATATTTTATTCTGAGACCTGTACATCATATGCTGAATAAAAAAATAAATAACTGGATTTCTGCTTAGGACATGGACTGGTCATTACTAACACCATGTTTCCACATAAAAAAGATGTGTACACATGGAGAGAAGACACAAGAAATAACAAAAGCCTCATTGACTGCATCATTGTTGATAGTGATATCATCATGCTGTTTCAGGATACAAGAGCGCACAGAAGATTTGAAATTAGAAGTAACCATTGCTTAGTACTAAACAGGATAAAAATCGATATCGCATTGAAAAGAAAAGTATGTGAGAAAGATTTAAAAATAATTAATGTTGGGCAGCTTTTACAAGTGAATTGTAGACTCGACTCTTCAAACATCATTGAAGAAAAAATTAAACAAATTGAAAACAAGAACCAAAACTTGGAGTCTCAGTGGCAATCTCTGAAGAAGACACTGATCAATTCAGCTAGGGCAGTATGAGGTGAAGTTGTCTGCAAAGATAGAAAAATAAGAACACCATTCATAGTGAAGAATTTATGGAGACAAAAACACCTGTGTTGGAATAATTACTTTACCCTCCCATAATGCTATGTATTATGGGAGGGTAAAGTAATTATGGGATACTAAGGCAACTGATGTGAGGTCATATCACCTTTACCACGAGTGGCCCCAGTCCTGAAAATACTTCAGGCACAAACTTTGTTTGCTTGCACTTGGATAAAGGATTAAACCAAGTATATAATTTCTTGGTATCTTTAATTTAAGAAAATAAGATTCGATGTGTCAGCCTCTGTATGGAAGCCATCATCAGGAAAACATACAAGTAAGATGAATCCAAATACTTTGTTAATCAATTACCCTAGCCTGACTTGTGGTGAAAAAAAAAAAAATAAACTTTTCATATATATCAGTACAATAATATATTATTATACTGTGATATGTATGAAAAGTTTATTTTATGAATTAATTTGTAATTTTGTATACAGTAAATTCCAGTTCATCGGGACAGCCATTTATTTGAGACAAATAATGAAAAATGAAAAAAAAAGTGAGAATATAACCCAAAGTTGCTTTGCTTATTTAGGCCACCTTATTGCTTTATCGGGACAGTGGCTGTAGATGGCGCATGTGTAGCGAGTTGCATAGAGAGTGTTGCTGTTAGTCAGTGTGGGATATAGAGTAGAGTGGACGAGCATATTTTAACAGCGTAACAATTTGACTTACAATGACTGCTAGGCAACATACTTTTGATTAAAACAGGTGTGTGTTAAGTTTTTAGTAAAAAGTGTAACAAACAGTGTAGCGATTTTTATTTTTATTTTTTTTATAAGGCCCTGTCAAGATGCTAAGTAAAGATCTAATGTTAGCATATAAAATCGCCTTCCTTGACAAAATAAAAAGCCAACCATCTAACATCAGTCGCTGTCAGCTGGCAGAGATAACTGGTGTTCCAAATTCTGCAGTCACATATTTGTTTGGCCAGCAGAACAAATTGTGAGAAAAATGGGCATCGCACGATGGACAACAGGAAAAATCCAAAAAAACGGAAGTGAGGAGCCAAGGATCCAGATGTTGAAGAGATTCTCGATCAGTAGTTCTCTTATTTAATTAACATGCATACCTGGACAAGGTATGCATGTTAATTGTCAAATATTAATAACCAAATCAGGAGAGTTAGCTAGAAAGCTGGGCCATGTGAGCTTTAAAGCTACAGATGGTTGGTTATCGCAATGGAAAACCAGACATGAAATAAAATTTAAGACACACGGTGAGAAGGAGTGCTGATACTGTGAGTGCTAAACAGTGGAAATCAACCAAACTACCCAAACTGCTGCAGAAGTTTAATCCTGATTAAATCTATGTTGCTGATAAAACAGATCTGTTTTACCATGCCACACCAGGCAGTTCCCTGAGCTTATAAATTTGCAGCACTGTCAGGTTCAATAAAAGCATTAGATCAATCCATGTTGTGATGCTGTAACATGTTGGGAAGTGACAAACGAAAACTGTTGGTGATTGAAAAAAGTGCCATGCCTCAATTCTTTACAGGGCTTACAATGGACAGTTTGCTAGTTCTGTATTATGCCAAAAAGAATGCATGGATGACTTGTTATTTTTCAGGAATGGCTAATGAGTTGGGATGCAGAATTGCAATGAATTCAAGAAAAATTCTTCTGCTTCTGGACAACTGTATGGCATACCCTTAATTAGACTGTTTGAAAAACATTTAACTTGAATTTCTTCCTGCTAACACCGCATCCCTGGTACAGCTACTGTCATTGGAATCATAAAAAAATTGTAGGTATTGTATCTCGGAATGTTGGTATATACTACATCCTTGAAACAATCAAAGAATAATTGGTGAGAAATAAGCAGCAAAACAATTCAAAACTACTTTGCTTATTGTGGTTTTAAGAATTCAGACCAGGAAATGCCAGGTATGACTGAAAATGGAAATGCAACACATCAGAAACTATGAAGAGTTTTTATCCATTGACAATAGCCTTCAAGGTTACAATGAAAATGAAGATTGTGAGGATGCAATTGTTGAACAAATTGCAACAAAAAAAACTAAAGACAAGGAAAGTAGAGAGGATGATACAGCTGAACATGAGAGAGTGACTAACCAGGAAGTCTGGAAATTTATTGCTGAATTATGATCCTACTTTATGCAAGAAGGCAATGAAGTCAATCCTTTATCTGAATTAGATATCTGTGCTGATTTTGTTCAGTTGCAGTATAGAAGGAGAACATGTCAGGGTACACATGATAAATTTCTCCAAAAGAATTGTTAGGGAAAATATGCTCCTTTGATAGATACCTACGTATAATTAACCTCTTTAGGGATACCGACACATGTGTATGTCATAGTTTTTTTTTTTAATAAAAACAAGGTCAAGAGAAGAAGGTAAACTGAAGATTTGTTTATTTTTAAACATTTCTAACTTTTTGTGATATTTTAGCTTTTTCTTTAAAATTTTGCATAATTGGGGCAACTGCTTATCTGGAACAAAGTGTTCTAGTCCCCATGTGTCCCCATCTCAATTAACTAGAATCCGCTGTATTTTGTTTACAACTTTTTTCTTTCACCAGAGGTCAAGCTAGGTTAAATAATTAACAAAGCATTCAGATTCATCTTACTTTTGTGTTGTGTCATGTAGCTCGTGTCCTGTACTTATGTATATTTTCCTGATGATTAGCTCAATACAGAGTTGAAATGTCGAACATTATTTTTTTAATTATACGTAAAGTAATTATTCCAACGTGTTCTTGTCTCCATAAGTTCTTCGCTATGAATGCTGACTACTGGATAACCATGAAAGGAAGAAATAAGAACAACATGGCAGGCACAAGTTAAAGAAGCAGTTCTGGAAAAGAAGAAAGCATACCAAAAGTTCCTAGCAAATAAGTTGGCAGATGCCCTAAAAGAATACAGGGAAAAATGGAAGCAAGCTAAGCTGTGTGTATAAGTAGCTAAACAAAAGTCATGAGAAGACTTTGGTAAGAGTATGGAAAATAAATATCAGGAAGTGACAAAATGTTCTGGAGGCTATAATAAATTTAGTTTAATCCTTTATCCAAGTGTAAGCAAACAAAATTTGCACCTGAAGTATCTTCAGGACTGAGGCAACTCATGGTAAAGGTGGACCAAGCTCTTATCACTCCTTGTCTTAGTGGCAACTTGTATAGGTAAATATGACTTCTCCATTGCTTCCACCTTGGTATCATCACCTCTGGGTCTGGCTCCCACTGACGAGACCTCAATAAAGGTCGAAACCGGTCTGGGTAGGGCCCTTCCCTTAATTCATAGCATTATACATGTCCGGAAGGAGATGTGCTTTGCATTATGGGAAATACTGAGACAAGGAGTGATGAGTGCTTGGTCTACCTTTACCATGAGTTGCCTCAGTCCTGAAGATACTTAAGGTGCAAACTTTGTTTGCTTACACTTGGATAAAGGATTAAACTAAATTTATGATAGTCTAACCAAGTGGAAAAAAAACTTCCAACATTCTGGAGGCTATTGAAGAAACTTAGAGATGGAGGAAAGAGTACTGTAAAAGGAATCAAAGATGTCATGAAAATTGAAGACAAGCATATCCTAAATGTCTGGAGTAATTACTCTGAAAGACTGTTAAATGAGCCAAACAGTGACTGAACTGTACTAGAAAATTTTCAAGGGAATGCAAAGAGGAGTTGACAACATGTTGATACATGTTGATAAGTAGAAAAAGCCATAAAAAACTTGAAATGTGAAAAGGCAGCCTGAGTAGATGATATTCGACTAGAATTGCTTAAGTATGAAAGTATAAAAGTTTTGCAGTGGCCACACTGCATAATTCAGAGGGCCTGGTCAGAAGGTTGAATTTCCAACGATTGGAGTAGAGCTCTGCTAGTACTCATTTATAAAAAAGGGAATAAAGCTAAATGTGAGAATCACAGAGGAATTTCTCTACTAAGTGTTACAGGTAAGATTTATGCATGCATACTTGAAAAGAGATTGAGACGTTGTGGAAGAGAAATTTGGAGAAGAATAATTTGGATACATGCCAAATAGTGGTTGTCAATATCAGATTTTCACTTTAAGCTAAATAGTTGAGAAATTGTTGGAATATGACAAGAATCTGTACTTAAGTTTGGTAGATCTGGAAAAGGCATACAACAAGGTGCAAGAGAAAAGCTTTTCAAAACCCTACAATTATATTGAGTGAATAAAATTATATGGAGTGAACATTATACAGAGAAATACATAGTTTATATTTACGTTGTCACTCAGCAGTTAGAATTGAAAGAAATACAGGAAGATGATTTCATGTAAAATTAGGGGGAGACAAGGATGTACATTATCTCCACTTTTATTAATCATCTATATGGATCACATTATGAAAGAAAGTGGCATTAGACCTCTGGAAGCAATTAAATTGGAAGTAAATGATTAAAAGTGTATCATCACTGAACAAAGTTTTAATTTTTATTAAACAAATAAAGGTATCAGTTTCAGATTTGCTGTGGGCAAATGAATGGGTATGTCAGTGCTGTCCCACTGAAACTCCCATTCATCTGCCCACAGCAACTTTCATATTTTATGTGATCCCCCATCCATCTACCCACACTCATAAACTCACCCCCACAACAACATTTTTAGCGCCGTTGGCACCATGGGCAAATGTATGGGGAATGTCAGTGCCATCCCACTGATACCTTCATTCATCTGCTCACAACGTTTATCTTTAATTCCCATTCATCTACCAACAGCAACTTTTATATTTTATATGTTATCCACATTCATCTGCCCATACTCATGAAGCTAGCCCCACAACAAATTTTAACTTCACGCACTCTCCGATTTGACCTACGACATGTAAACTGTTCCATTTGCTAATTGCATTGTGAGACGAGGGAAAAATGTTCTTATCTTACTCCATCATATTACTGAATACGAACTTGACATCCCTTATCCTGTCGAAACCATCCCCTGCATATACCAAAAATTTCACTCAGAACATCCCAAAGCCATTAATGCCCTTCCCCATTCTCTCTCTCTCTCTCTCTCTATCTCACGCACACACTTCCCGCGCTACAAATCGCCCTGAGGAGTTTTCCATGACCAGCAAAAAAATGTAAGACATCCTGTTATGTGAGGTCCTTCCCGATATCTATAAACAGTCCAACCCAAGATGTCAGTCGCAGAGTGCCATCCATGTGCTCGGGAGCATTTTCCTGCCAGCGACCATATGCCATATATACCGTACACATGTGATTTGTACTAATTGTGTTATTATGGTGGTTTTAATTATATCCGTCCTGTTTTATCCAGAGGCACAACAGTGGTCATCGTAAATCTGGCAGATTCATTAATCGTGTGGTGGTTTTATTTATATCCATCCTGTGTGCTGCTTGTATTCGTTACGTTGTGATGTGTGTTTCTGTACAATCCATGACTGTACAGATGTTGTCTGCATGCAATGAATTCGGTGTGCTAGGCTGCATATTTCTGCAAGCGACCGTACGAGATACAGAACTTCGCTAAACGGGTTGCTATCCTCCTTGCCAGCAGAGCTAAGCCTCATCATGACATCACTTTGCGTAACTTCCGGTTTCATCCCCACTTTTGTCCGATTTTGGAAATGGATTAATTCCAAAACCAGTAACGAGCTTAATCGGAAACTGCAGTCAAAATAAATAATATAATATAATATGTTACTACTTACTTTTAATGAGACGGTTCAGCTTCTCGGTCTTTGCAGAG
The DNA here is from genome assembly GCF_054136105.1 of Typopeltis vanoorti. Classification (NCBI taxonomy): domain Eukaryota; kingdom Metazoa; phylum Arthropoda; class Arachnida; order Uropygi; family Thelyphonidae; genus Typopeltis; species Typopeltis vanoorti. The sequence goes on along the minus strand of NC_143562.1, from coordinate 122,021,946 downwards.
CTGGATATCTGGCTCAATATTGGTCAACTTCGATTGAAGATCGGCATACACACACACACTAAGGTGATTTCTGTATTTTTTTTTTTATTTGAAGGAGCGATGGAAATCCTTTCTCACAAAGATAGGTTGTATAAAACTGCATGACGATTTTCAGTGCTTCTTCGGATAATTCGGGATATTCACTTCTCACTGAAGGCGAGATCCAGAATCAAGCCAAATGAAGATCACTGAATTACATTTTAAGTCCACTGTCACTTGAAAGCTCGATTAACTGTTCTTTTTTCGATAACGAAAGTCGTTCTCGTGACTATAAGACTGAAATTGATCTTGAACTCACAGAAATTTCTTATAAAAGTCATCATCATCATCATCAAATTCCTGCCATGTACCCTCAAGGGGTGTACAGGATATAACAGTACTACATGAAAAAATTACATCATTACTAACTTCCTATCTACAATTTTCCTAAGTTATTCGGAAAATATGTTTCAAAATTCTATTTCAGAGTTTTGAGGCCATCTTTCAGAGTGTAGACCATCCTTCTTACTCAAATCCATTCTTCCCTCAAAGTCATTCCACATGTCCAAAAACACACATCCATTCCTTCTACTCAGATCAAATTGTTTTATCAAATTGTTTGACATCATAGCCCTCTTTTTAATTCATTTCTATCATATCTTGATACTGTACTGATGATTTTCACTTTCTAACTGTTCACTTTTGCATCTTCCAATCCTTCCATAGCCTTGCTCATACTGAACTTATTGCTAGTTAAATCATTCATTCCTACTAGAATTATCATATCTTTTGCTTTGCTTTTCTGTTTTTCATTTGCATTTTTGATTTTTGCTCAGGGAAAACTTGAAGTAATAACCCAGTTATCAGTGCCAAATTCTATAATGGAATTGCCATTTCAAGTAATATCTTTTTTATAGTTGACTTTACCTCCTGATTACTTTTATTCAGTATCTAACCTGATTCAGTTTGTTATTTCTCATTTTTCTGCTTAATTTCTTGTCCTTCCTATATTTCTTTAAATGTCTGTCAAAAGTTTGTTCATTTCCTTGTTATCTGTCTGATGTTGTAATTTTGGAGGTTGATTCATTTTTACTATCAAGTTTCTCTTCCGTTTTTGGGACTTCTTGTTAGTCTTTTGTTGCTTCTCAATTCTTATGCATTTTAGTGCCATTTTATGACACCATTTAATATTGCAAAAAGTTACACTTTTCTAGAAAATATATCCTTTTCTAAATGCAGTTGTCACACATATTCCTTCTGACAGTCTTTTGTTCACTGTTTACTGTAAGCCTACATACTGCCAATACACACACACACACTCTTACCACCACCCAACACAAAATCTAGGTGTTTTTAGCATACTAAAAAACTTCGAAGATTTGCTTCAGTGAACAAGCACTTGAATTAAAAGTTATCAACAGTGTCTTATTGAAAAATGGCTACAGCAGAACTACTATCAACTAAATTCTTCAAAAGTCTCCACTTAAAAACAAAAATAAATTGGATGACAATAAAACTGTAGCCATTCCATACATTAAAGGTATATCGGATAAAATAAACAGAATACTACAGAAATACATCCTTAATGCCACCTTTAAACCTCTTGCAAAATTAAAGAACTTATTAACTCATCCAAGGATCCACTTTCTCCACTGGCCCACCCTGGAGTACACCATATTCACTGCACCTGTAATTTGCCCTGCATAGGTGAAACAGGATGCAAAATTCATATCTCAAAAAAGGAACATAAACGGCACATTAAATTTGATTACTATGGTAAATGTGGCCTTTCTGATCATACCTTAAATATTCTACATAGAATTGACTGGAAAGCATCTGTTGTTTACATCACACCAAAATATGGTATGAGTTTAAATTTAAGGAGGCCTGTGAAATTCTTATCAACCACTCTAATCTTAACAATAATGGTGGTCTAAAAATCCCAGAAATATGGATGGTACATATTCTATCCACTTAACCATTTTGGTCTAAGAGTTAATTATAATTAAGACTGTAAGCAATCTAGGATCTTAACCTAATATAACAACACTCTTGTTAAATTATGGATTAGGCCACCATTTGATGATGTTATAAATAGAATATAGCTTTGATGTAGGGTTTTTCCCCCCCTTCACTAGCTAGAGATCAGGCCAGTAGAATAACAGTTGATCAAATCATTGTCACTTTGGCAAGTTGTTTGAAATGTAATATACTTGTCTTTGTGTGTGTGTGTGTGTATATATATATATATATTTGTGTGTGTGTACTCCAGATGATGACCTTAATATGAAGGTTGAAATGTTGGGAAATTAAAGTAATTATTCCTAACACAGTTGTGGTCTCCATTTTACTGAAATGAAATCTTAAATACTCTACTCACCTGATGCAACATGTTAAGAGTGCAGGCCTAGAGTGCTGATCTGCCACACTATATTTCCAGAATTCACTTATATGCTTTCTTGATCAGAGGAGTGATGCTACGTCACTGATTTTAATGCCAGTGTTTCACACATGTAAACACAATAGAATAAGTTTGCATTGTTCACACAACCATGTCTTTTCAGAGGACAATCGATGTCACATTGTCTGCCTGTTAAGTAACAATAAATAAGAACCTACATGAAAATGCAGTTTTCATGTAGTCACTTTAAATGCACAATACCAGTTAAGAGGAAGCAAATTCAAAATCACAAGTGCAAAACTTCATATGGCTCACAGAATTGTAGCCATACATCATCCTGATCATGTTCTTTATGTTACAACAATCACACCACATGAACCAAGCTATCTCATTGGAAACAATCATTAAAATGATACTCGCCAATTTCGTAACATAATCTTTTTTCAATTGCATGTCGGAGAGTGTTGACCTATTGTAATTCAACAGTGTTTTATATATATTGTAACTTTCTAACTCTGATCTTTTTTTATTCTGCTTTCAAAAATACATGTTGAATCACTTTAAATGTGATTAATTTTTCTTTTCTAGGATGCCATGGTGAGTAATACAAGTGATCAAGTTGTGCTTGTAGGAGCAGCATCTAAAGGTATTATTCAGAGGGAATTTCAGCACAACGCTATGGTATTTAAAAGTGCATATTCTAGGAATCCTTTTGATAACATAAGTGACCAAGAGCTAGATGAGTATAAACGGATTGTTGAAAAGAAACAAAGAGGCGAACCAGGTAAAATTTCACTAATTAACAAAGCTAAAAATTGATTATACTGTTTGTACTTTTGTTGGCTTGGTTGACTGAGTGGACACATCCCAACAAGTTATGGGTTCAAATTCCATTGAGAGCATGGAGGAGTTTGTGAATGTCTTTAGGTGGTACTGATAAATATCATCACCTGGTACTGAGTCTTCATGGCTCAGGTGATACTGGAGATGTTATTTAGTTGAAATGACCTAGGTTTGCATCCTGTTGAGGAGACAAATAAACATAAGGCCTTTTCAGCTGAGGGTTAGCCATCTCATATAGCAGGGGTATTCAACCCGTCGATCGTGGAGCATTTTTTGGTCGATCTCTTGTGTATTCCTCCTTACTTACAAATTTAATTAAAACTGAAAACATAATATTTTATTTATCATTATTTTGTATCATTTTTAATTCACTTTAAGGGTATTGCTATTGTTTATTTATTTTTTGTTAAAATTGTCAAATCAGTAATTTTCTTATAAGTCCGGGTAAATTAATTAATTTGGATCAGTGGAAGTCAAACAGCAAGCCAAGTGAATACGATTATAAGCAAAGTGTAAAAACTCGATTGTAGCTTAAATATTAAATATTCCAAAGCACATTATATCGATTCTTTACTTAGGTTAAGTCCCATGTGAATATTGTAAAAAAATAAACTTTGTTTGTCTCGGTATAGTTTGTATTAGATGTTTTTGTAAATAACTCTTTTGAAGCTAACTGTATATACTGCTTTAATAAGAATATGTTAGTGAGTTAAAAACAAAGGCAATGCTTTTGTCACCGAAACTGTACATGGCGGCATTAGAAAGATTGTTATTGAAACTTGTATGTATGAGAAAGGCTTGCAGGCTCTAAGTGTAGACATCTCTGAAGTCAGTCAGAAAGAGTTCAAACAACTTTCCAATGGCCAGCAACTTACAATCAAAAGAAAGCAGAGGAGAACAAAAGGCGTGTCGAACTTGAAACTTAAGATGAAAGACTCATACCGATTCTTTGGGGGTTGCCAAACTTCATGTGAGGTTGCAGAGGAGGGACTGAAGCAAGCAGAAGGGGTCTTTGACAGCCTCTCTGACAGCAATTCGGTTCCAGAATTGCTGTCAGAGAGAGGAGGCTGCTTGGTCCAGAGTTGCCATCAAAGAGACTGTCTGGATCCACGTTGCTTGAGAGAGGAGTTTCCCGCTTCCAGAAAGGAGCTTCTTGGTTCGAGATGTCGCTAGATAGAGACTACTTCTAAGACAAGGTTTCAAATTGCCGAAAGGAAGAGTTTCAATTGCCGGAGAAAAGTTTCCAGGCCAGATTAATGTCAGACATTCACCAGTATGTTGCGCTTTCATTACAATTTGATGAATCAAACGACGTCACTGATATTGCTCAGTTAATGGTATTTCAAGATTATTCAAGTAAAGAACTTTTGAAAATTATACCATTATTGGGAAGGACTAGGGGAGAAGACATTTTTTCGGCATTTGATGAATTTGTGAAACAACACAAACTTCTGCTTTTTAAACTTGTGTCTATTACTACTGGGGGTGCTCCTGCAATGATAGGTAATAAATCAGGCTTCATTTCATTATGTAAAAACAATGACAATTATCCAGATTTTTTAACGTACCACTGTATTATTCACCAACAAGTACTGTGTAGTAAAAGATTAAACACAAAAGATGTTTTGGATATTACATTTAAAATTGTAAATTCTGTTCGAGGAAAAGCCCTGCAATGGCGGTTATTTAAATTACAGGCAGATGATGAGAGGGAACGTCTGTTGTACAGTGATGCTCGCTGGCTCAGCAGAAGTCATTTTTTAGAAAGATTTCTTGTATTAATTAACGATATAAAAAATTTTCTTGATGAAAAAAGAGATATTTATCCACAATTGAGTGATAAAAGATGGTTGTTACACTTATCGTTTTTAGTAGATTTCTGTACGAAATTAAGCAATTTAAATTTAGAGTTACAAGGTAGAGATAAAAATTTAATTGACACGTTAAGTTCAATAAAAACTTTCCAACAATACTTACTTTTATTAAAGAAAAATATAAATGACTGCGAATTTAGACATCTCCCATGTTTATTAAAAAATTTTGAACAAAATCAAGAAATGCTTCACTATGATTTAAAAGAATTTATTCGTGAAATAGAATTAGTTGAGGAAGAAATAAATTCAAGATTTAAAGATTTTAATAAAACTGAAATGATTGTATCTTTTATCAATAATCCATTTCAAGAAAACTTGAACATCACAGAAATTTCAAATAAAATTAGTGGGCTGTTTGATATAAACCAAGCTGAAGTAGAACTTGAGATAATAAACATTCAGAATAGTTTACATTTAAAATCAATAAACAATGAAGTCATTTGGAAGTATGCACATGAAAAATTCCCAATATTAACTGATATTGCGTGAAAAATTCTGCCGTGTTTCGGATCGACATACTTGTCAGAATCTGCTTTTTCAAATATGACTGTCATAAAAAATCAATTAAGAACCAAATTACAAATGATCATTTGGATGATTGTCTGCAATTGGCCACTTCTTCATATCAACTTGACTATGAAAATATTGCGAGGTCCAAACAATGTCAAATTTCACATTAACTTTTTTTTTTTTAATCAACCAGCATTTCCTGTAACTTATGAGTTTGTAATCAATCTGTTGTTTTTTCTAACTTTGGTTTTCCAAAATAGAGAAATATTTTATTGCAATATATTTGTTTTTTTTTGTTGTTGTATTAAAATAATTAAAAGTGATAAGTAAATTTTTAAAAACACAAATAAAGTTTTTAGTTGTTTATTTGTGCTTAATTAGATATCAGGTTGGGGGAACGTGATCTATATAAGAGAGTAGATCGCCAAATAACTTATATATAAGAGAGTAGATCGCCGAATAACTTTCTATAGAAAAGTAGCTCGCGTAGTGAAAAAGGTTGAACACCACTGTCATATAGCAACAGTAGAGTAGGGTTTCCCTCCTGGAAACTCAGGTTTTTATGAAACCACAGAACAGGCCAGTTTGCCTGTTCTGTGGTTTCATAATACACTGGTTTCATAGCCTTGGTTACTACAGTCATAATTCAAAACAAACCAAACCATTTCTTCTGGTATGCAACTAACCTGTTGATCATAGATCTGAAGTGGCTTAAAAGTTCTCTGTTTGGTCTGCAGGGCAGGATTTCCGTGCTAACTAACCCCCCATACCCACCTGGTGCTAATGTACATTAGATTTATACTCCTTTTAATGGATATGATTCACAAAAAATAAAATAAAAATACAACCAGCTGGAAAGTTGTTTTGTGCTTACTCAAGAAGTATAGAAAACTTTAAAAATTCAGAAATTATAAAATCTAAATCAAGTTACATAAAAAAAACAAGTAATTTTTTATTTAGCTATTCGTTTGCAAAATATCCAAAAAGGTTTATGAAATTTTGGTATACTGTAATTAAATAAATCTACACTCAATATGAAGTTTTGATATCATAATTGTTCAGCTCATGGACTTCTGGTTCAATCAGAAAGAACCACAGGTGTACAGTGGCTGAATCTTTGTTGGAATCCAGTCAATTATTATGCAAAGGATTATATTCTAGTCCTTTTTTAACTTAACTTTTTTAAACTTACTCAGTCTCAGGTGGTATACATGTGTACTTTTAATCCAGCCTGTTAGTATGTTGAAATCTGTGATCAAGCAAGTGATAACTGTGGTATGTGAAAAGATATAAAGGAGTTGCTGGTCCAAGTGAATAAGAAAAGAAAGTAAGAATAAGTCACAGTATGCTATCACTGTGTGATAAGCTGAGATGAAGAGCTATGATTGTCAGTGAATCAGTGTACAGGTTATGCAGAAAAATGATGTTGAGTTTGATAGGTGGAAGGACTTATATAAGGCAGATGGTTTGCATTTGAATAAATTTGGAGTTACTTTTCTTGTGCAAGTATTATTCAGTGGGAAATCAAAAGTGTAGAGTTAGGGAAATTCAAAATGTTTAGGATGAATGAAGGCGAGCGTGAGCTTGCAAACTAGATGCAAGTAAGTGCAAAAATTGTCACAAGTTGCTATATATAATTCTTCAGGTTTTAAACATTGTGCAATGTTTTGCAGTTTATTTATACTAATCTCAGAAGTATTGGAATAAGGGAGTTGAGTTCCTGCACTGGATAGTTCAACTTAGCCAAAAGTTATAGGCATTAGTGGGGACTTAGTTTGGAAAGGATGATATAGCCATAAGAATAGAATGCGTTAGGGGGGATGGGATTTCAGAGAGGACAGTTGAAACAGAATGGAAGGAGGGATTTTGCTAATGATAACAGAAGAATTGAAGCCAAAAAGAGTAAAAGTACATTACAAAGACAGGGATACAGAGCTTAGTTCATCTTAGGATGTTGGGTGCAAGATAGAGGCCAACAAAATTCCTGTCTGTCATTAAACATGGCCTACACGATCGTGGTTTTGTAGTGACTGTAACTTCACGTTTCCACTTCACAATCGCGTCACCAACTGTTGAACCAACTGTGGCAACCAATAACTAGTCCACGTTCGAAGTCACTGGGTTCCCTTGACCTACCCATTCTGTTTGAACTTCTTATCACTGAACAACACACAGCAATAAATACAAAATGTTATATTCAGGCAATGACAATCAGCGAAAAGAAGGAGTAGCAGAGGCATAGCTAGGAGGGTGCAGTCTGCCCCGGGTGGCACTTTGAATCTTTTTGAGCTTTTGCAGTTAATTCTAAAATACCACCTCGAGAACTCATTTCCAAATATTGTAATATTACAGCGAATTTTCCCTGCAATTGCTGTAAGTGTTGCTAGTTGTGAGAGGAGTTTTTCTAAATAAAATTGATTAAGAATTACCTACATTACTAAGAAATAGACTTCGCCAATGTCATCGATGATTTTGCTAACATAAAAGCAAGAAAAATAACATTTTAGAATGTTGAAATTAAAGTTTTACTTCAAAAATAAACATAGTCTTTTAATTTATTTTCCTATACGTTGTTTTGACTTTTTTTTAGTATTTTTAGTGTGTATTGAGAGGCACGGCAAACTCAGGGACCGCCCCGGGCAGCAAAAGCTCTAGCTACACCACTGAGGAGTAGCTATAGTATTCAACATTAAATACGAAGCTGATCTTCTTGAATGGAAGGCAATATCAAGTAGAGTGATGTGAGCAAATATCAGAATGGGGAACTGGACAATGAGACTTATTTATGCATATAGTCTCACAGAAGGTTCTACTAAGGTAGAAGTGGAGGAATTTTTTGAGGCCTTAGAGAAAGCAACTGAAAAAGGAAAAGTTTGTCCTTGTTGGGGATCTAAATAGCAGAGTAGGAAATGATTGTCAGACATACAAAAATATTTTGGGAAAATTTGGAGAAAAGAGCAAAGCTAATAATATTGCCAAATACCTGTTGGATTTCTGCTCAGGACATGGACTGGTTATTACTAATAAAATGTTCCAACATAAAAAATGTACACAAATTCACATGGAGAGAAGAAGCAAGGAATAAGAAAAGTCTCATTGACTACATTATTGTTTATAGTGATGTTTTCTCACTGGTGCAGGACACTAGAGCATACGGAGGATTTGAAATTGGAAGTGATCACCATTTAGTCTTGAACAGGATAAAATTGAATTTCGTATTGAAAAGAAGAACATGTAGTAAGAAAATTTTAAAGCGAATAAACGTTGAGCAGATCTAAGATGTAAACTGTAGACTAAAATACACAAACATTATTCAAGGAAAAATGAAAGAGTTTGAGAACAGGAACCAAACCTTGGAGTGGCAAGCCCTGAAGAAAACATTGATTGATTCAGCCAGAGAGGCATGTGCTGAGGTTGTTTGCAAGGATAGAAAAATCAGAACCCCCATGGTGGACACAGGAAATTAAAGAGGCAGTGAAAGAAAAGTTGAAAGCATATCAAAAGTTCCTGGCAATCAACTCAGCCTGTGCTCTTAGAGAATACAGAGACATATGCGAGAAAGCTAAACACTGTGTAAAACTAGCTAAACAAAAGTCATGGGAAGACTTTGGAAAGAACATAGTAAATAAATATTAGGAAGGTGGCAAAATATTCTGGAGGCTGTTGAAAAAGCTCAAAAATGAAGGAAAGAATGCTATAATAGGAATTAGAGATGAAAAACATGACATGAAAACTTGAGAAAAGATATCTTTGATGTGTATGGAGTAATTACTTCAAAAATTGCTAAATGAAACAAGCAGTGATAGCACAGTGGTAAAAAGCACTCAACAGGTATGTGATCAGGAATACATATCCATACATTGAAGTAGAAAAAGCCATCAAAAGCCTGAAGTGTGGAAACGCAGCTGGAGTAGATGATATTCAACCAGAAATACTCAAGTATGGAGGTATAAAAGTCTTCCAGTGACTGCCCTGCTTAGTTCAGAAGGCCTGGACAGTGGGATGAATTCCAGATGATTGGAGTAGAGCTCTCATAGTATCCATATATAAAAAGGGAAATAAAACTGATAGTGAGATTTATAGAAGTATTTCCTTACTGAGTGTTCCTAGTAAAATTTATTCAAGTTCCTAGTAAAATTTATTGAAAAACGGTTGAGAAGGATTGTGGAAGGGAAACTTGGTGAATTACAAGCTGGATTCAGACCAAATAAACTGTCATGATCGGATTTTCACTTTACAACAAATAGTTGAGAAATCATGGGAATATACAAAGATCTGTATTTAAGTTTTGTAGATTCGGAAAAAGCACGACAAGGCCAAGAGAAAAACTATTCAAAACGCTACAGTTGTATGGTGTAGCGTGGGTGGTCAGCATACTGAAAACTATAAATGTCAGTATAGTCATGGGATTGGATGGCATGTCAGCCCATGTACTACATGAATGCTTAAGAGAACTGGCATTGCCTATGATGAAGTTGTATTAATTCTTATAATTCTCAGCTCTGGCAAGGTTCCAGGAGAATGGAAAGAGGGTAAGATAGTTCCTTTACATAATGGTGGCTCCAAGTAGCAAACTACAGACTATATACTATGTCAGGTGTGCTTCCTGACATAGTATATAGTCTGTTTTGAGTTTGTTTTTGAGTAAGTTTTGCCAGCCTGACCTAGTTCATTCAATGCCGTAACTAAATTATGTCAGAAAGTTAAATTTATCATAATGATATTATGATAAATAATATTATTATCATAGAAATCCCTTATTAACCATAAGGGATTTCTAGGCTGATACATAATGAAATATTAAACTATAGAGTTAAGAAGCTTAGATTTATCTTATATACCTATTGTACTAGACATTATTACAGATTCATTTATATTTTATGGCAAAATATGGCAACGAGGGAAAGTAAAAAATGTTCTTTCTTTTAAAAAAAATGCTATAAATCATATGAGAAGGTTATGTTCTTACAAACACTCTTGGAAAATTTTGAATGTTTTAAGTTTTTTTTCTACAAATGTCTATAAAATATGGATGAATCAATAATATCCTGCATTACAATATCTTACTTATTTCAAATTGAAGCTTCTCAGTTCTGTACTTAAAAATATGGCAGTTATTATATTTAGGGAAATCAAAATTTTATTTTACATTATTATTAAAGATCCTAAAAGCCTTTATTTTGGCAACGTAAAATAAACAGAAATAGGAGATATTAAAGATACATGTTTATTTTGTAGCTAAATTGTGTGTGTGTGTGTGTGTGTTTAGTTTTCTAAACAGACAGAAAGCTACTATTTAATCCACCTCCTCGCCATGTTGAAGATAGAAATGATGTAGAAGGGTGTATCCTGGTGTTTACCTATATATATATATATCTACTGTATATCAGCTCTGTTTCTCTGAAGTTAGCTTAAAGTTGTCAAAAAAATTTTAAATCCAGACTTCTTTCACTCCTTTTCTCCTAGCTCCATTCCTTACTCAGTATACCTAAACAAAAACATAAGTTTAAACTATCCTGGTGTTTACCATGTCTGGTGCAATTGCAACATGCTCTATTTTGGTCAGACTCAAAAATCCATTGAATTACGTCTGAACAAGCATATGAGAGACATCACATATGGCAGAACTAGAGCCAGCGCACTGACTGAGTATATCCTCAATTCTGCTCAGAGTAACGAAGAAAACTGTATCACTCACCCACTCAAATGGAACAAATCAGAGAACATCTTTATATGTTATGATGAGCTCAAAAGAAGAATTCTGGAATCTAAGGAAATCATCCTCCATCAAGTACATATCAACACTAACCTCAGCTATAATCTCTCTGATTGTCACTGCACTGCTATCCAGCTTTGACGTTCACGTGCCCAGCAATAAAGTAGTATACGGAATGCCTTCAAATGTCAATATGTTGGCGTTATAATTTATAGCAATTTTCTCACAATGTTTGTTTGTTTGTATGTCTCTCATTCATGTAATGCACCCAATGAAGCCTTCTAAGAAAGATGAAACTAGTTGTGCAGTTTATTTAAATAAAATATAGTGTTTCTATATTTTTTTTTAATTCTTAACTTCCAGTCATTTAATCTACTTCAAATATAGTATAGAAACCTGGAGAGTTTTGAATAAAGAAGAGATCTTATAGGAATGCAACCTAGGCATCAGAGTTGCCTTAGCTTGCACTACTTAAAAAAAAAAAACTTTCCAGGTTTCTTAAGTAGTGCATGAAATATGAATTGATCTTATTTAAGGTAAGGGATATTATATCCCATATTGTTTCTTAGCCGAATTAGAAACTCAGAGTTTCATGCCGAATATAGAAACTATATAAAGTTTGGCGATTCCAAGTGTAAGCAAATACCTGGATAATGCAGCAACTGACCCTTGAAGGTAGTGCAAGCTGAGGCAACTCATAGAAAGGGTGGAGCAAGCTCTGATCACTACTATTCTTGATATTTACCCATAATGTGAACTTAACTCCTAGGAGCTGTATTATTGTTCAACATTATGATTTAATAGGACACGTCTTGGCAATTATCATAGAAGGGATGTAAGTTCTGTTCGCTACAAACTTGGTATTAACTAGGTCTACCTACTCACTGATGAGACCTCAAAAAAGGTCGAAACCGGTCTGGGTAGTGACCCTCTCTCATAATGTTGAACAATAATACAGCTCCTAGGAGTTAAGTTCACATTATGGGTAAATATCAAGAATAGTGATCAGAGCTTGCTCCACCCTTTCTATGAGTTGCCTCAGCTTGCACTACCTTCAAGGGTCAGTTGCTGCACTATCCAGGTATTTGCTTACGCTCGGAATCGCCGAACTTTATATAGTTTCTATATTCGGCACGAAACTCTTTGAGTTTCTTATTTGGCTAAGAAACAATATGGGATATAATATCCCTTAACTTAAATAAGTTCATGTCGCCGAATTGAAGCCTTTGGCTCTTCATTATAATTATGAATTGATCTGTTTATTTTACAATGACAAAATGAATACATCTAGGTTCTTTGATAGTTACTCTTAAGAACCGACTTCTGTTCACTTATGAAAAATACAATTCTCTGAAAAAGAATTGGTTTGGTTTTGAATGAGAATTCTTGTTATTTTAAGTTTCTGTGATGAAAACTCGCAGTTTGACACAGTTATCAGGCCAGTGAAACCTTAATCAAAGGAACTAGTATACAGCAAATATATGGATGCCTCAGCAATGCATGTCTTTTTTAGTAGTCTTTTTTATTTATTTTTTATTGATGTCTTTTTTAGTAGTGCAAGCTAAGGCAACATCAATGCTGAAGATCGCTCATCAACTCCCTCAGTCAATTTCCAGAACTTTCAAACTTTATATATTGGTTGTACATTTGTTAAAAACTGTAAAACTACAGTATGAGCAGAAATTAACAAATCAGGCCAAGAAAAACCCTAGAGAGTTTTTCAAAGATGTATGTGGCAAGTAGAAGGAAGCATCTTATCATAAGTTATGGTAAGATGATGATAATGGGTGAAAATGATAGGATTCGGTGAACAATTTATAACGGTGTTTCATTGTCATCAGGGGAGAAATCATGAAAAACTCAAGTGTAGAGGACAAAGGAGAGGTTGGCTTAATGTAAGTGAGCAAGATATATATATGAGGAAATAAATAAATTTCATGTCAATAAAGAGATGACATATCACCACCTGTCTTAAGGGAATGTTTGAGGGAATTAACATTGGCATGCCTGTTTAATAAGAGTATTACAACAGCACAGGTTCCAGGAACATGGAAAGAAGCTAATGTTCCACTGCATAAAGGTGGTGATAAGGCTGTGGCTACTAGGCCAATCCGTATATCTGGAGTTGTGGTTAAGGTATCGGAGAGATTAGTGAGATCTAGGATACAGAAAGGGGTTGATAATAGCAGTATTCTGTCCAAGTTTGTTAAATCGAGATCATGGTTTACCAACTTAACTATGAACTTATAACCATAAATAAACGAGTGAGACAAGACTGTGGCTTATCCCCAATTTTATTCAACATTTATATAAACAGAATCTTAAAAGAATGGAAAACAACTGTCAAAGATGGAATTAAACTAATAAATAATATTCAGCTAAATACAATACTTTACAGATGATCAAGTATTAATTTCAGTTTCAGAAGATAAACTCCAAATTGCAACTAACCATCTAAATGAAATAGCAAAAAGATTTAAATTGAAAATCTCTGGAACAAAAACAAAAGCTATGGCAATGTGTGGAAACACCATTCAAAAAGTCAAAATTATGCATAACAATAAAATGATAGGACAAGTTAAGGAATTCAAATACTTAGGAAATATAATCTCGCAATTCAATATTGATTCACAATTTAAAAAAAGACTACAAATTTTCAATAGAATGAATGACATAATTAAAAGAAATTTTGAATAACAAATGACTAAAGAAACTCAGTTAAGATTACATAATATGACCTCTAAAACATCTCTCAAATTTGGAAGTGAAACCTGAATTCTAAAACAAAAAAACAGACAAAGATTGGAATCAGCACAGATGAAGTTTCTAAGACCTCTCCTGGGACTCACTAGATCAGATAAAAAGAAAAACATAGAAATAAGAGAACGATTAGATACAAAAAAACACAATACAAGAAATAAAATAAAATATCAGCAAAATTGGCTATACTGCATAGAGAGAATGAATAACAATAGGATTCCTAAATTAGCACTAAAATATAAACCTACAGGAAGAAGAGACCGTGAATATCCAAGACTAAGATGGAAAGATCAATCACATCTACAGAACAGGACATAAAAAAGCCTATTCCTAAATTGTTCAGATGATGAGATGAACTATGTATTATAAGGTGACTAATGTATTGGACAAAGGAGATGCACATACTTAGATTATGCCAAGTTTTCAATAGACTGCTATGCAACAAGCTGTTAAATAAATGAAATGGATGGGACTGGAAAACAGACTGAGTTGAATCGGTGACTGGTTGTCATATAAGTATCAGAAAGTTGTATATAGGGATGCAGTGTCGTGAAGGAGCCGCCTCAGTAGTGGTGTGCTGCAGTGGTCTGTATTGGAGCCATTGTTCTTCAGTTTGTATATTATTATTATTATTATTCTGGGAAACTCCAAGGAGTCGACAGACTCATCGAGGGAGGCCTAACATCGTGTCAAGAACAACTATCCAACATTCACACAGTATCTATCATACCTTGCCTTGAACTCATTCACGGTCGTAGCACCCACAACAGACTCTGGAAGCTTATTCCACTCATTCACCATCCTCCAAGTAAAAAACCTAGCTCTAACACCCTTGTCAACCACACTCTTGCCCATCTTCCATGCATGGCCCCTAGTCCTCCCACCACCAGTCCTATTTTCAAAAATATCTTCTGGATCAATCTTATAGGAAACCCTTCAGTAATTTGAATGTCTCAATCATATCACTCCAACTTTGCCTATCGACAAATTTCTGCAATCCACAAATCTTCAGCCTATTCTCATAAGGTTCATTCCACAGACCTGCTATCATCTTGGTCACTCGTCTCTGGATCCTCTCCACTTCCTCCCCATCACGAAGAAACCCTGGTGCCCATAACTGGGCACAGTAGTCCTCTTATCAAGGCTCAATACAGAGGAACAACAACTTGTTTGTCTCTGCATGTTAAAGTATTTTTCTGAAGCCAAGTGATTTGATGAGCTGATTTAGCCACTTTTGCAATGTGCCCCCTAAACTTCAATTCCCTATCCACCAACACTCCCAAATCCCTGGCCTCATCAATCTCCTGGAGCATGGTTCCACCAATGTGATATACTGCTGCTATTCTTTTCACCACAAAGTGCATAACCTTACACTTTGCCACATTAAATTGACATCCATTTTTCCTAGCCCAGTCCTCCAAACTATTCAAATCATCCTGTAAAATTTTGACATCCTGTGCCCTCACAATTGCTCTACCCAACTTTACATCATCAGCAAACAAGTGAACACTTCCTCTCAGATCCTTTACTATATCATTGATGAACAAATTGAAAAGCAGTGGTCCAAGAACAGAGTCCTGTGGCACACCACTAGTCACAAGCCTTCTTTTAGACTCCACTCCTGAATAAACCACTCTCTGGTATCGCTCCTTCAACCACCCTCCTATCCATCTCACCAACCCTATATCCATCCCCATCTGCTCAAGTTTACTGATTAGGGTTCCATGTGGTATCCAGTCAAAGGCCTTGGCAAGGTCCAGTAGTATCACTGTAAACCATTACCCATATCCAGTTCAGCCGTCACTGTGTTATAAAACGTGAGCAAGTTACTGAGGCATGACCTACCCTTCACAAAACCATGTTGTACCCCATAATATCCCATTTTCATCTATCCAATCCTGTATTCTTTTCTTGACTAATTTTTCTAAGACTTGACAATGATTCCTGATATGCTAATCGGTCGGTAATTTACAACAGCAGTCTTGGACCACCTTTATGCAGTGGAACTATTTTCCCCTTTTTCCACCCCCTCGGGACTAACCCAGACCCGAGACTCAAATTAAACAAAATGGTCAAGGATACTGACAATTCTTTAGCTGCTTCTCGTACGACACAAGCTGGTATACCATCTAATCCCACAGATGTATTGACATTGAGGTTATGTAATAGACTACTCACCTTCACTTCATTCACCACAATTGCCGTATAATCTACTGGTTCATTTGTTTCTACAATGTCACTACCTGGATGATATATTCTTGCAAAATGCTCACTCAGTAATTCAACTATATCAACTGATTCAGTTACCTCCCTACCATCACCATTCTTTAAAATCATTCTGCCATATACATTTTTCCTTTTACTTGCAACATATCGAAAAAACTGTTTAGGATTCTCTTTAGCCTACATGGCCAATGTTCTTTCGTAATCCTTTTTTGCTTTTCTTACCACACTCGCTACCCTTCTGGCCTGCGCTTTATACCGTTCATGTGCCTGCCACTCACCTATCTCCTTAAATTCCCTCCATGGTTGTTTCTTTTTTTGCAGCTCAAGCTTAATGGTGTTATTCATCCATTTTACTCCTACTTGATTTATTATTCGGACTCTAGGTATACAGTCAGCCATTGCTTCATGCAAACACTTCTTAATTGCCTCCCATACACTATCAACTTCTAGTCCTTGCAGTTGTACATGCCATAGCACTGAACCAATCAAACTCCTAAGCTTGTCATAGTTTCCAGCCCGATAATTCCACATATGCCCTGTCTTAATTGAATATTCCACACCTTGAGCCGCCTCCCAAGTCAAGACCCTATAATCACTCCCACCAATTGGTGGCAGTGTGGTCATATTTGTTACAGTCAAATCCTCAGATGTAATTACTAGGTCAAGTACTCTCTGACCCGTAGTATTTTCCAGTACATGCTGTCGCAGCGAAATATTAACGCTTATATTTCGCTGATTTTCAACCCAGCATCATCAGAGCACA
This sequence comes from Typopeltis vanoorti, assembly GCF_054136105.1. Taxonomy (NCBI): domain Eukaryota; kingdom Metazoa; phylum Arthropoda; class Arachnida; order Uropygi; family Thelyphonidae; genus Typopeltis; species Typopeltis vanoorti. The sequence goes on along the minus strand of NC_143562.1, from coordinate 122,004,835 downwards.
ACACACATGTAAACGTGACAGTGAGTGAGTGAAACAATCTGTTCGATATCTGTTAGATTGTCACCACCATCTTTTCCATCACCTGGTCTATAGCAGCACCCAATTGTATATTTAGTTCTGCTAGCCACAATCTCACACCAAATGGCCTCAAATGTGCTCTTTTCTCTATCCTGGAATTTAACTTCTGTTCTCCTTGGCTGCAGCTCATCAGCTATCATCAACAATACTCTTCCCCCTATTTTATTCTCCCTGTCATTCCTGAACACACTATACCCATCACATTCAATCCCACTAGCTATATCATCTACAGTCAGCCATGATTCACTAATACCAATAACCTGTGGTCTGGAAGTACCAACCATGGCCAAAAACTCTTCCTTCTTGTTCCTAAAACTCCTAGCATTAGTGTACATGAATTTAAGACCCCCATTAGCCCCAACCCTACCTTGATGCCTTATATTAACTATCCCATTCTGATTTGTTGTCCTTCCTTATTCCTTTGAGCATATTATATTCATTCATACATTCAACTGCCTCCCTAAGGACTGTATATCTACTCCTCCCCCCCCCCTTAATAAATCTAGTTTCCCTGAATTTGCACATCCACTACATTCAGCAACACTTTCTCAAGTCTCCTTACACCGTAACCATTCAAATGCAAGCCATCCATCTTATATAGATCCTTTCGCCCATCGAACTCACTCCACACATCCACAAATTCCACACCACTCGTCATACATAACCCACGCATAAAGTCATTTGCAATTATGGCCCTCCTTTTAAACATTTCACTGTCATACCGTGGCAAAAGACTGATCATTCTAACTCTCTCACTCTTTTCTTTTGCTACCTCAAACAATTCATTCAGGTACTCTATCATTTCCATTTTATCTCCTTTCAAATCATTTGTACCTGCCACAACAATCATTTCTTTCACCCTTTCCTTTTGGTCTCTAATAGACTCAGTTACATCCTTTATGGTCACACCAGGTTGGTACGATTTTGTCAAATCCTCTACTAACACACCTCGTACTAATGAGTCTCCATACAGCACTCTATCCTTGTTTTGTTCATGTTCACACTCATACGCTTATTTTTCCTGTCATACTTTTTATTATTGGTTGGTTCATTCAGTCGACTTTTTCTCATATGCTCTAGCTGCTGTTTTGCGCTTTGTATCGCACCATTTAACAACACAGTCTCACTCATTGCATCTGTCTCATCTTTTTTATTCTCTGTAAAACCATTAATACTATCATTCACACTTTCTACATTCACACTCTCGCAATTCTCTGGTACAACCTCGCCGTTTCTTGTCATATCCCTATTTTCTTCATTCTGAAGTTTGACAAAAATATCACGCTCACAATCCGAAATGCACTTCAATTCCTCATTCTCCCTACATATTCTACACACGTTCACTCCGTTATTATCATCTAACCGCACTCCGCAAAGCGTACATTTCACAGATAGTACACTGAATCATCTCCTTTACATTACCGTTCTTTAATAAAGATGGTGAACCATCATTACCCGCTGCCATTTTCCTTCATAAGGAAGCCATACTTACTTCTATCGTATTTTATCAAATTGTAAAACGAAACACCAAAAACACACAAACAGACGCACTAAGATACGCAAGGCAAACAAAATTACGCAATATTCAAGTAAATTTATCAACGATAACTGAAAGTAACACTTATCTTATCATTAGCTTTCACGAACACTACACACTACGAATCCCTCTAGCGGCGAGGCTCCATATTAATGATACGGAGATGAGTTTAACTGGTCGTATGCAGCTGTTTGCAGATGTTATGGCCTTACAGTAGTCTTTGGAATGTGGAGTATGAAGACAGATTTAAGAATGTGAATTGCAAAACCTCGTGAATAGGAAGAGGTGGGAATATATGATTCAGACATATAAGTTATTTGTCTGTGGTTGTTATCAGGTTGACATGAAAGAAATTTTTCATAGAATGGGAGAGTTGGTAGAACAGGAGGCCATTCCTGGAAACTGTATGAGGAGGATGTAAGCAAGAGGAGTGAGGAGAAGTTTATTTGCATGCAGAGTGGTTGGTGAGTGGAATGCATTGCCTGAGTGTGTTGTGAATGTAGGCACATTAAATCAGTTGTACAGGTGGCGTCAGTGAATAAGCTACTATAAGATTGTGCTCCCTAATTTACTGTTATTGCGAGTGTTTTTCCATTGAAATTAACCATCAAACAGAAACCTAACAGCGGGTGCCGAGCAGCAGAATACTTCAGTACAACCTGTGAATACTTTTAGTATATTAAAACAGCTATCCTTCCAATTCAACAGCCACGATGCCTACCGTACGCAGCAAAGATGGCAGGACTAAAAGCCAATGGCGAACGAGCACCATGTGTCTTGCCGGCACAGCGCCATCAATCGCCACCGACAATCCTATTACCTGCCGCAACTGCAAAACCGGTGTTTAAAAAAAAAAAAAAAAAAAAAAAAAAAAAAAAAAAAAAAAAAGGGCATATTCTGCAAGTTCTGTTGCCACTGGCTGCACGAAGCTGCACATAAGCTACTTATCGAACTTAACCAGCTGTTCTTCTGTTCGCTGTGCCTTCCTTCGGTAAAACAACTTCTGAACATAGGCAAACATGTCGAAAATCTCGAACAGCACATCAGTGCTTTAAATGAAACTTTCACCGACAAAATACGTGCAGTCTAAACTAAGCTAGATCAAATCAAAAACCAGCGCAACGTAAGCTCCACTCTGCCAGTGAAAGAACTTTGCAGTTTAATCGCATCAATGGTAAATGACTTGATGGAGGCTGAACACAAAAAACTCGATGCCATCATTCTGAATTTCCCCACAGAATACGGAAAATCACTACAAGAGGACATCAAGAAACTAGCCGAAGAATGCAACATCGATCCCGAGAATATCGTCAGGTGCCATCGTTTCGGCCTATAAATAAAATGAAGGACAGTACGAACTTTCCGCGCCTAGTAAAAGTGACTTGTGACACGCCGACAAGTACATCAAAAATAATAACAGCGATCAACAACAAGTTCAAAGACTCCTGCCCCTAATCGCACATATGTACACAACCAGACTTATTTGCACAAATAGAACGAGAGAGAGAGAGAGAGAGAGACGACAGCTTCGAAGACAACTCGAAATAAAATGTCAAAATGATGACAACAGTTGGACCATCAACTACAGACAAGATAAACTGGTGAAAAAACCAAGTGATGCCACTAGCAGTCACTATGGAGACCAGCAGGCAGGCATCGCATAGGAAATGTGCAAGACCCATGCAGTCCAACAAACGTTCCACAAAACCCTACACATGCACTTCACCAACATCCGTTCCTAAACTCCAACCTGAATAGTGTCCGCTACCACCTACAGTCTACCAAACCCCATCTACTCTTCCTGGCAGAAACCCAAATCACACCTCCCCCAAGCACCACTTATCTCAACCTCACAAACTACTTGCTCTTCAACAACTTTCACCCCAAGGGTGGTGTCTGCACATACATCTGCTCAGACATACCTTGCCATAAAGCACCTAACCTGGAATATGACCTCCTTTGACTGAAAATATCCGTTCCCCACTCAGTTCAATCATCTGCTGCCTCTATCACCCCCCCCCAACACAACCAGCCACCCTGAGCTCTTTAATTTCCTCTCCCTAAAAGTCTACTTTCCCCAATCCCACTTTTCCAAAGCGAAATCATCCTTCTAGGAGATTTTAACGTCGACAACACTAGCTGGCTTTCCTCCTCCAGTTGTACAGATCTTGCAGGCAGAGATGCAGAAACACTTGCCATCACCAATGATCTTACACAACTTGTCCAGATGCCAACCAGAATACCAGATAACCCAAACCACTCCCCAAACACCCTAGATCTCTTACTCACCAATGACCGCTCCAAATACACAATGTAGTGAGCCCCCTGGGCAATTCTGACCACAACCTAGTGCTCATCTCCTCCCCCATGCAACAACGTTTACACAGACACCCCCATACAAGAGTAGTTTGGCACTATAACTGTGCCGAGTGGGACAGCCTCTGCAACTTCTATGCCGCATTCCCATGGTTGGACTGTTGCTTCCGGCCTTCTAACCCAAACATATGCACCGAGCTTATTACCAAAGTAATCCTCACTGGCATGAATACATACATTCCACACAACACTCTGAACCTCCATTCCCAAACGAAACTCTGTTTCTCCAAAAGATGTGCCAAGGCTGTAGAGATGAAACACCAGACATACCACAACTAACAGAAATCAAGAACCTCATTATCCTTCAAAGCTTACACCGAAGCCCGTAATAGGTGCAAAAAAAAAAACAATCAATGCTTCCAAAACAGAGTTCGGAAGAGCAAACAGCAGGAAACTAGCAGCCTGTCCAAACGGCAGCCGAGCCTTTTGGTATCTTGCCAAAGCTATTGGCCGTAACTTCTGTCCAACACTATTCCGATCTCTATCACACCCTGATGGCTCTACTGCCTCATCACCCACAGAAAAGCCAATCTTCTGGCCTCATACTTTGCTTCAAATGCATGCATAAACGACGATGGTAAATATCCCCCAACCATTCCAGACACCCACCATACTACAGTGCTCCCTATATACTTTTGCCAGGATGAAATCAGAAAAATACTGTCCCAATTAGACACAAAAAAGTCTCCTGGCCCCGATGGCATTCCCCCAATTGTTCGAAAAATTGTGCTCCAGAACTGACCCCTATCCTATGTCACCTATATATACTCTCCTACTCCACTGGAATCTATCCCACAAACTGGAAATTGGCCTATATTCAGCCCATTCCCAAGAAGGGTGACAAGCCACTGCCATCCAATTACCGCCCTATCTCGCTTACCTCAGTCCTGTCAAAGGTAATGGAAAAAATCATCAATTCCCACCTCCTACACTATCTTGAAGACACCCACCAAATAAATGACTGCCAGTATGGATTCTGCCACTGCCGATCAACAGATCTACTCACGTCACCCATCTCTGGACAAGTGCTATGGAGAGGTTTGGCGAATCTCAAGTGGTTGCGCTAGATATCTCCAAAGCCATTGACCGGGTCTGGCACAGACCTACTAGGCAAACTACCATCATTCGGTCTGACCCAAGACTTCTGTAGGTGGATTGCCAGTTTTCTGTCTGGACGCACACTGTGTGTGATGGTGGAAGGCTCCCTATTCTCGCACCACTCAATTAATGCTGGGATCCCACAAGGTTCTGTCCTCTCACCAACCCTGTTCCTGCTGTACATCAACTACCTACTGCAATTGACCTCCAACCCAATACACAGTTTTGCAGATGACAGCACACTACACTCGTCGCTTGCATTCGATAAGCCTTACCCTACACAACTCACCTCATCCTACAGAACATCAACCACCACCACCCTCAATTCTGATCTCCAAGCCATCCTACAATGGGGTTTGGATAACCTCGTAAATTTCAACGCCAGCAAAACCCAGTTCTGTACTATTTCCCATAAAAAATAACTTTTTCCCAGTATCCTTTTCTACGATACCCAAATTTCCAGACAGCCTGAGATATCGCTCCTCGGAATCACCTTCACATCAAACCTCTCCTGGCACAAACACATCTCAAACATTGCATCCTCAGCCTCAAAAAAATTAGGATTTCTCTTCTGCTCAAGACGTTACTTCACCCCTGAACAGCTACTAACATTATACAAGTCACAAATCTGCCCAACTATTGAATACTGCTCACACATATGGGGTGGGGCCCCTAAAAGCTCTGTCAAAATGCTCAGCTCAATACAGAGGAGGGCAATTAGACTTATCAATGATCCGTCCTTTACCAACCCCCCCCCCCCCACTTTCACACAGATGTTTGGTCTCTGCAGTAAGTATATTCTTCAAATATTTCCATGGGAAATGCTCATCCGAAATAACATCAATAATTCTCCCCGCTCAGTACTAAGCTCATTGGAATACGTGCAGCTGCTGCACAACATCCTTTCACAGTGCACCTAGAAACAAATAGAACAAGTTTCTTTTCCTCTTCCTTCATCCCTGCAACTGTTGCACTGTGAACAGTCTCCCACCTGCTGTGTTTCCCAACGAATACAATTTAAAGTCATTCAAATCAAATGTAAACAAATTCCTCCTTTCCCAACCCCCCATCCATACACGGTACTAATGTACTATAGGTTGACCAATCAACCTCCTGTGTATGGGCCCAACATTAAAAAAAAAAAAAAAAAAAAAAAAACAATTTGAGGTACAGTTAGATGAGTTTTGTGCGTGATACTGTGTACCTCCCACGATGAGTCTCTGACTCCTTGGAGGTCAGATGCTAATAATACACACACACACACACACACACACACACACACACACACACACACACACACACACACATATATATATATTGTTGTTGTTGTTTTTTTTTTTTTGTTTGTTTTTTTATCAGCCTATATCTTCCCCACTACTTGGTGAAGGCCTTTTCCATTACTGGAGGGTTGAGTGTATTTATTCCATGGTGATCCACTCCAGCCTATGAGAGTGTTTATATAGGTGTATGAATGAATGTATGAAGGTGAAAGACAATCATAAACATCCATGCCCTTGGCAGGATTCAAACCTGCAGCCGATTTGGTTGCAGAGCTAACCATTCGACCAACCAGGCCAGCAATATATATATATATCTTCTTCTAGTTAGAGTCACTGTTTTTGGTGAGTCTCCTCCATATCCTCCTGTTTTGGGCTGTAACCACATCCAAGTTCTTCATCCTCAAGTCCTCCTGCATCAGCTCCCTCCATCTCTTCTTTAGCTGCCTGCATTTCCTCCTCCCCTGCACATCCATCTGCATGACCTTTCTTCCCACATATTCATCTTCCCTCCTCATCACATGACCAAACCATCTCAACCTTGCCTCCAGTACTTCGCTCCTAAGTTTGTAACTTTACCGTTCCCCTCTCATAGTCATTTCTCAGACGATCCTTTCTGGTCACACTGCACATCCACCTAAGTATTATCATCTCTGCTACCTCCATCCTGCTGATGTTATTTTTCCTCAGGGCCACAGTTTCCATAGCATATGTCATAGCTGGTCTCGCTACTGTCCTGCAGATTTTGCCTTTTAGATTGATCGGCACCCTCTTACCGCATAGCACTCCAGCCATATCTCTCTCTCCAGTTCCTCCATCCCGCTTGTATCCTTCATCCCACTTCCTTCTCAGCCTCTCCATCCTCTTCCACTGTTGAACCTAAGTATCTAAACACCTTCCTGATGATGTTTCCTTCCAACTTCAGATCTGTCTCCTGGCTGCCATCCACTTTGCAACACATATACTCTGTCTTACTTCTGCTCAGTCTCATACCTCTCTCTCTCTTCCAGTACTTTCCTCCATCTTTTCAGTTTAGCTGCCACTTCTTCTCTTGATTCTGCACACAGCAAGATGTCATCTGCATACAACATTGTCCAAGGCACGTCTTCTCTCACCTCCATCACAATATTAAACAGGAATGAACTTATTTGAATATATATATGTATGTATACATATATGTATAGTCATTTATTTATTTTCATGTGCACACATGATTAGGTGAAGTATTATACATATTTAAGTATAATATAACTTACATATATAAGTAGATATACAGACTTTAGAGAGGCAGTTGAGTGTATGAATGTGTATAATATGCCCGAGCAAGTATGAAGGACAACAAATCAGAATGGGATAGTTAGTATAAGGCATCAAAATAGGGGTGGGACTAATGGGCTTCTGCATTTCATTTATACTAATGCCAGGAGTGTTAGGAACAAGAAGGAAGAAATTTTGGCCTTGGTTGGATCTTCCAGGCCACAGGTTATTGCCATTAGTTGAACATGGCTGACAGCAGATGATATAGCTAGTGAGATTGAATGTGAGGAGTATAGTGTGTTCAGGAGGGACAGGGAGAATAAAAAGGGGGAGGGGAGTGTTATTGATGAAAGCTGATGAACTGCAGCCAAGGAGAATAGAAGTTGAACTGCTGGATAGAGAAAAGAGCACATTTGAGGCTATTTGGTGTGAGATTGAGGCTAGCAGAACAAAATATACAATTGGGTGCTGCTATAGACCAGGTGATGGAATAGATCGTGGAGATAGTATGCATAAGCAAATAGAAGCAATGATGGAAGGAGGGTAATTATTATGGGGGATTTCAACTATGGTAACATTGATTGGAAGGAATTGGATTTTATGCAGTTATTTAGAGATAACTATCTGTGACAGCATGTAATGGAAAATACTAGGTGTCAGAGAGTGCTTGATCTAGTAATTGCATCTGAGAATTTGGCTGTAATGAATATGACCACGTTGCCACCAATTGGTGAGAGTGATCATAGGGTCTTGACTTGGGCGGTGGCTAAATGTGTGGAATTTTCAATTAAGACAGGGTACATGTGGAATTACCAGGCTGGTAAGCATGACAAGCTTAGGAGTTTGCTTGGTTCAGTGCCATGGCATGTAAAACTGCAAGGGCTGGATGTTGATAGTGCATGGGAGGTGGTTAAGGAGTGTTTGCAGGAGGCAATGGCTGACTGTGTACCTAAAATCCGAATAGTAAATCAAGTAGAGGTTAAATGGATGAATAACATCATTATTCATCATTTTTTGCAGCTCAAGCTCAAGCTGCAAAAAAAGAAACAACTGTGGAGGGAATTTAAGGAGAAAGGTGACCTGCAGGCACATGAACATTATAAAGCGCAGGCCAGAAGGGTAATGAATGTGGTAAGAAAAGAAAAAGCGAATTATGAAAGAAAATTAGCCATACAGGCTAAATAGAATCCCAAACAGTTTTTTTGATATGTTTCAAGCAAACGAAAAAATGTATACGGCAGAATGATTTTAAAGAATGCCGATGCTAGGGAGGTAACCAGATCAGTTGATATAGTGGAATTACTGAGCGAGTACTTTGCAAGAGTATATCATCCAGGTGATGACATTGCAGGAATGAAGGAACCAACAGCTTATATGGGAATGGAGGTGAATAGTCTATTACGAAACCTCAATGTCAATACATCTGTGGGATTGGATGGTATACCAGCTCGTGTCATACGTGAAGGTGCTAAAGAATTGTCAGTGTCCTTGACCATTTTGTTTAATTTGAGTCTCGGGTCTGGGTTAGTCCCGAGGGGGGTGGAAAGAGGGGAAAATAGTTCCACTGCATAAAGGAGGTTCCAAGGAGTAGAGTCGAATAGATGGCCTGTGACTAGTGGTGTGCCGCAGGGTTCTGTTTTTGGACCACTACTGTTTAATTTGCTCATTAACAATATAGGAAAGGATCTGAGAGGAACTGTTCATTTGTTTGCTGATGATGCAAAGTTGGGTGAATGCACAGGATGTCAAGATTTTGCAGGATGATTTGGATAGTTTGGAGTGCTGGGCTAAGGAGAATATGGATGTCAATTTAATGTGGCAAAATGTAAAGTTACGCATTTTGGGGGGAAATGATTAGCAGCAGTATACCACATTGGCGGAACTGTACTCCAGGAGATTGACGAGGCCAGGGATTTGGGAGTGTTGGTGGATAAGGAGTTGAAATTTAGGGGGGGGGGGGCACATCGCAAAAGTTGCTAAGATTCCATGATTTCCATGATTTAGAGTCCATGATTGAAAGATTTATAACATTAAAAAAATGTGCTGTTTTAGCTTTGAATGATATTGGTGCTTCTCATATGCAGAATGAAGCTCAATATCCTAAAACCATGGAGCTTTGTACATCTAGCAGCCTTAGGGCAGCGAGATGCCAATTTATTAACAAGTGAAGGCATATTTGAATTTCTATTAAATGAACTAAAAAATTTAAAGACTGAAATTAGTTCTAAATTATTAAATGCTTTAGAAGTAAGAATTCAAGAAAGAAGACAAGTTGGATTGGTAACCCTTTTGTTATATTTGCAAAATCCACAAAACATTTCAACAAAGAAATCTAGTGTATTTTCACTATCTTCAAAACTCGATATTATTGAGTTATCTGGAAAAATAGTCTACAATATATCCAAATTCTTGTATGGAAACAGATTCCGATGATGAATGTATTGGAGACGAGAAAATATTAATCAGGGCAATGCTCTAAAAGAAGCCATGGAAAAATCATTTCATAGGTTTCTTGAGGAACCTAAAGAAATAATATCAAATCCGAAGATGACACTGAAGGCCAAATTTTCAGTATTTGAGCAACCAATAAATGAGCAAATAATTTAGATTTTTTATTTGATGCCCAAAAACAATGAAACCAAGTTCAATAGCCAGTGAGAGAGTATTTTCTGTTTCAGGCAATTTTGTATCTAGAATAAGAACAAGATTAAGTAATCTTTCAGTGGACATTTTGTTTTTTGAAATCATATTTCATGAAGAAAAATACTAAATGAAATAAAAATTTATATTTTGTAAGTACGGATTTTAGTTATTTTAGTTTTTTTTATTATTATTTGGTTTTGTATGGAGTATATTTTATTTTGTTATATTTTTGTAGTTCCATAAATATTAAATAAACTGAAAGTATAAATATTTTTTACTGCTTTAATTATTATTATTATCGTTATTTTTTTTTTTTTTTTGTAAAAATTCGAAAACTTTTTTTTTCAAAAGTCGGTTTTTGTATAAACCCTAATTAATAAGTTTAATTGCTCTCCTGTATACCGAGTCAAGCATTTTGAGAGAGGCCCCACTCCAAATGTGAGAGCAATATTCAATAGCTGGGAAGATTTGTATAAGGTTAACTGCTGCTCAGAGGTGAAGTAACATTGTGAGCGAAAGAGAAATCCTAGTTTTTCTGAAGCTGAGGGTGCAATGGTTTGATGTGTTATTTTGATGTGCTAGGAAAGGTGAGCCATCAAAGGCAAAATACAATTTTAATTCTATTATGAAAATTTTGGAAATAAAATTTCATTTTGATGCATGCACCTATATATGTTTCGAATGATAAACTGTAGGGAAAGTATCACTACTTCAAAATTGCAGCATAATATCAAAATTAGCAGAAAATATGTACATAACAGTTTACTTCATAATAGCCATTCGTTTCAATATGTAATGAGCAATTCCAGGAAACCAAGAAAGTTGAAGTGCAAAGAACTACAGATTACGTTATAAATATTATTCATTATGTGATATGATTCAAGATTTACTTATGATTATCTATAAGGTAATATCGTAAAAAAGCGAACCTTCGTGCAATCTGTGAACTAATTTTCTATCTAAGATTGTGAATAAAAAATAAAACAATTTGTAACAGATGCAGACTGTATTTATTTTAAGATTTGGATTTTTATGAATTTATAAAATAATCGTTTGACAAAAATAATTATGTTGAATCAAGTTCTGGGAGAATAAAATATATTGGTGACTAAGATAATTAGGGGAAAAAAAAAATGATAGTGGCATTGTTCTCCAGAGTGATACAATATTGAGTGAAGAAATATGAAAGGATCTCTTATTTGCACTGGCATTAAAAACTATATACAATAAAACAAGTAGCAAAAATAAATGTAACTTGTAGGTAGTATAATTTAGATTCCAGTTACCGAGCAAACAGCAAGCAACTGTGTCTCTGGCAATAGCTAACTGAACGTAGCTATGTACGCGAGGTTATCAGGTTAAGTGTTCTCGTCGGGGTGAAAGATTATCGCACCTTCTAATGGATATGACAGTCAACTGCACTTGATATCCATGTTTTTTCAGGTTGTCTGACTTGTATCCAGGATTTGCTGGATGTATATTTAAGTCCTTTCTGGTTGGGAGGTTAACCCTGCAGAGGTCTTGGTCGAAAAAATTGCAGCTTAGGTCGTGTGTATCCGAGAGATACATTCATTACTAGTATGGGCTGAAATGCTATAAAACTTAAAAAAAAAAAAAAAAAAAAAAAAAAAAAAAAAACTATAATATAGTACATGTAGGTTTATTTATTTTCAGTTACAATCTGGAAATTATTGAAGAAAAAGAAAAATTCCAACTAAACCAATACTATTCTGGCATCAGAATTTTCGGTATCTCACAATTTACTATCAAATATCACTTTTGCATTCGACTCTATCATTTCATCATCGGACTCGAGTAACATTTGCTGAATCTCTTAAACATCTGATGGATTATCCTGTCGATATATTTTTACAGCCATTTTCAACGGTAAATAAAAAAATAAAAAACTAAACCAATACTGTACCGACATCGGAGTTCGCCGTATCTCTCAGATACAAATTACTATCAAATATCAGACACCTCTACATAATACATGTTAAACTAAACTGACTTCAAATTTTCTAGTGAATAACGCTTTCAGGGAATTTTTTTTGCGATGATTTTTGCTTCAATGAATTTTCCCCTGCGATGATTTTTCTTCTTGATGAATTTTCCCTGCGATCAATTTTCTCACGATGAATTGTCCATGAACCGTATTCCCAACTGCATTCCTCTTCGATGTCTTCCATCCTTTAGGCACTGCTTGTTTCATTTAGCAGTCTTTCAGAATATTTACTCTGAATATCTAGAATTTCTTCATCTTCAGTTTTTATGTCATCTTTATCATCTTTGATTTCTTTTACAGTACCCTTTTCTCCATTTCTACACTTTTTCAGTAGGCTCCAGAATATTTGACGACCTCCTGATATTTATTTCCTGTGTTCTTACTAACATCTTCCCATGAAATTTGATAAGCTAGTTTTACAGAATGCTTTGCTTTCTTACATTTTTCTCTGTATTATTCTCTCAGAGCTTGTCAGGAATTTTTGATATTCTTTCTTCTTTTCCTTAACTGTCATTAACTTTCTAAGTTCATCATGGAGTTCTTATTTTTATATCCATGCAGACGACCTCTCCACATGCCTCTCTGGCTGAATCAATGTGTTTTCTTCGATATCCTGGCACTTAATCTCCAAGGGTTATTTCTTGCTTTCTTTCATTTATACTTTAATAATATGTGTTGTTACTTCTACAGCTCACGTCTCATAGCTGCTTAACTTTCATTCTTTCTAAAAATTTCTTCCATATTTTTTTTTCAACATGATATTAAATTTTATCCTACTCAGAACTAAATGGTGATCACCACCTATTTCAAATCCTCTGTATACTGTTCTCTCCTGAACCAGCATAACGATATCACTATCAGCAATAACCATCATCTATGAAATTGTTTATTCTTTGTGCAAATTTTTGCGCATTCATATATTGGAACATGGCGTTAGTAATAACTAGTCCATATCATTAACAGATTATTACAACATTTACTTCAAATTTATTTATTACATTACAAAAGCTGGAGCAAATAGGAATGGATATGAAGCTAGTAGATTGGGGGGGGGGGGCCTGACACACAGATACCAGAGAGTAGTATATGGTAAAGTGGAATCTAGAGAATGGTGGTGACTAGTGGAGTACCTCAGGGATCAGAACTAGGTCACTACTCTTTAATGACATAGGGAAAGATTTAAGAGGAGATATTCAGTTCATTGATAATGCAAAGTGAGGAGAATAATAGTTGATAAAGGTGATGTACAAGTAGATATCCTGTAGGATTATTTAAATAAATTGGCATTGTTGGCAAAGGATAATGATTGTCAATTTGATGTTGCAAAATTTAAGGTTATGCACTTTGGGTTTAAGGTTGCATATGGTGTATCATATTGATGGTATTGAATTGCAGGAAATTGATGAGGCTAGGGACTTGGAGATAATAGTGGACAAAGAACTGAACTTCAGAGGACATATTTGCAAAAGTTGGTAAAATAATTCAAAGGATTACTTGACTGTTGAAAAACATGCTAGCAAGTAAAGATAAGGAAATTGTTATCCCTCTTTATAATGGTATGATTTGGCTACATCTTGACTACTGCACACAGATTTGGGGACCAGGAGGTGGTAGAAGGGATTCAGAGATGAGTGACCAAGATGGTGATAGGTCTGTGGAATACTCCTGACAAGGATAGGTTGAAGGTTTGTTGGTTACAAAGTTTAGTTCATAGGTGGAAAAGAAAGGACATGATAGTAACTTTAAAGATATTAAAGGATTTTAGAAAATTGATGCACACGAAATTTTTCAATATATGTCAGAGAACTAGGTACCATGTGTGGAAGTTTTGTAATAGTGTGGTTAGTATGGGTCTGCAGACCAGAATTTTAGTGTGGAGAGTGATGGGTCAGTGGAATGAATTGCCAGAATTGGTTGTGAATTCTCTGATGGCGAATGGAGTCACAGAGGTATGATAGGATATGTGTGTATAATGGTTAATTTGAGGTCTCCCATGATGAGTTTCCTAACTCTATGGAGATACCACAAAATAATAATCAAATGCAGCAGGTACAAATAGCTCTGCTTTTTCTCCAAATATTTCTATATGTAGGTTGTTACGTCGTTGTTTTTCTTATTTTATATCTTCCCTTTCTATCTTCATCATCATCATCAAATTCCTGCCATGCACCCTCAAGGGGTGTACAGGATATGACAGTACTACATAAAAAAAATTACATCATTACTAACTTCCTATCTACAATTTTCCTCCAAATCAGTCTGTTACTTGTCAAGACTCCAGCATTATCAGATCTTATGTTTCTATCGTCTAAGGCACTTTGTACCGTATCAATCCACCTATATCTTGGTCTCACCCCTGGATCGTTTTCCTGCCAACCTGGCAGAGAACACTTGTTTTGCTAATCTTTCCTCGCCCATTCTGTTCAAATGACCATACCACCTGAGATTAGCTCTGCTAACGCATTCCTGGATGCTGACAATGCCAAGTTCTTTCCTAATATCCTCATTTTTAATATGATATTGCCATTGACGGCATTTGTCCATGCTTCTAATCTTTCTCAGGACTCTCATATCTGTGGTCTCTAGTCTTTGGTCAAGTGTTTTACTTCTGACCCAGCTCTCAGATCCATAAGTTAAAACTGGTTTGAACACTGTCTTGTATATAGCTAATTTAGTGTCTTGAGTAATTTCTCTCTTATTCCATATGAATTTATTCAATTGACTTCCTACCATACCAGCTTTGCTGATTCTGTTGTCTATTTCTATATTTAATTTACCATCTTCAGTAAAAATCGTGCCTAAGTAGCTGAAATGTTTCACTTGTTCCACAGGTTCTCCATTCACAACACAGTTGACATTTTCAATGATTCTGCCTATTTTCATTGTCTTTGTCTTTTTATTGCTGACCTTCATGCCATATCTATTACAACAGCTATTCAATTTAGTCAGAGAATCTTGCAGACTTGTAGCGGATTTATTTAGAAGTATAACATCATTCCGCATAAAGCAAAGAGCTGACATTAACATCTCCAATTCTGATATCATGTTTAATACCACTTCCCTTCATAATGTGATCCATATAGATAATGAATAACAGAGGGGATAATGTACATCCTTGTCTCACACCAGATTTAACATTAAACCATCTTCCTGTACTTCCTTCAATTCTAACTGTTGACTTACAATTCAAATATAGACTAAGTATTGCTTGATATAATGCCCCATTGACACCATATAACTGTAGCGTATTGAATAGCTTCTCTCTTGGCACCTTGTCATATGCCTTTTCCAAATCGACAAAACTTAAATACAGATCTCTGTTATATTCCCATGCTTTCTCGACTATTTGTTGTAAAGTGAAGATCTGATCCTGACAGCCTCTATTTGGCCTGAATCCAGCTTGTTCTTCACCAAGCTTTTCTTCCACAATTCTTCTCAACCGTTTTTCAAGTATACTTGCATAGATCTTCCCAGGAACACTCATTAGGGAAATACCTCTGTAATTCTCACATTCAGTTTTATTCCCCTTTTTATATATGGGTACTATGAGAGCTCTACTCCAATCAGCGAGAATTCGTCCCTCTGTCCAGGCTCAAAATATTCTTGAGCAGGATAAAAATATCCTGCTCAAGACTAAATAGCGATCACTTCCAATTTCAAATCCTCTGTACACTCTGGTGTCCTGCACCAGGGAGAAAACATCACTATCAACAATAGCATAGTCAATGAGACTTTTCTTATTCTTTGCCTCTTCTCTCCATTTGAATTTGTGCACATTTTTATGTTGAAACGTGGTGTTAGTAATAACCAGTCCATGTCCTGAGCAGAAATCCAACAGATATTTGCCATTATTATTAGCTTTGCTCTTTTCTCCAAATTTTCCCAAAATATTTTTGTATGTCTCACAATCATTTCCTACTCTGCTATTTAGATCCCCAACAAGGACCACGTTTTCCTTTTTCATTGTGTCAGTTGCTTTTTCTAAAGCCTCAAAAAAATTCCTCCACTTCTACCTTAGTAGAACCTTCTGTGGGACCATAGGCACAAATAAGTCTCATTGTCCAGTTCCCCCATTCTCATATTTGCCCACATTACTCTACTTGAGACTGGCTGCCATTCAAGAAGATTAGCCTCGTATTTTGTGTTGAATACTATGGCTACTCCTTCTTTTCCTTGATTGTCATTGCCTGAATATAGCATTTTGTATTTATTGCTCAGAAAGATCTGACCAGTTTTTGTCTTTTTTGTTTCACTCACCCCTATTATGTCGATCTGGTACTTATCTAATTCCTCAGCTAGCTCCATTTCTTTGCCATTCAGGCTTCTAATGTTGATAGTACCGATCTTTAACTCTGGTGATGTTGAGTTGGGGTTTGTTTTCAGATTTGTTCCGGTAGCTGACTTTTCGCTGTTTGCCCTGGCGAAAACAATGGGGGCCTTGTTTAACCAGACGACACCCCAGCCGGCATGAACTTTTGTCATGTTGTACCATCATTTTTTATTTTGGTTTAACCAATAAGAATACAATTTGGTCGGCTAAATCCCAAATTGCCAGCCCATCCTCGTTCTTTCAGTATCCAAATAGATACCCAACAGGATGCACCACGAGAAGGTGAGGATTGGACATTAGGTCAGAAGATCTGGTCGGTTCTCCGCATTCCTTTAAAGACAATGTGGAGGTCTCCTCTCAGTTATACAGCTTTGACCCTTAAGCACCCCGTAGATTGTTACGTCGTTGTTTTTCTTATTTTATATCTTCCCTTTCTATCTTTCAATTGCTATTTTTCTTCTTCAGATATTGGGCCTAATATATTTATATCTAGGATTGTTTCCTCTTCGGATACTGGCAAATTTATATTATCTGCGCCAGCCAGTACGCTATAGCAGAAAAGATCCTTACTCAGGGAGACAGTACTAGATTCTAAGGCATTCTTACACTATATTTTAGTTTAATACAGCTGTATAGATTCAGACTGCAGTCGTGGCCTAAATCTATGATTATATGCACTTTCTGATTCCTTCCCGCCAAAAGAGATTTTATTTTTATAGATGGTAATTCGGAATCGTAATCAGGCATGACTCAGGTAATAGGGAAATAAGTAATTTTATTGGAATATCAAAGAAATTCAGGCATTCAATTTATCTTAATATTAAATAAAGAAACTAGAGTTAAAAGATCAACACACTTTAAATTTAAATCAAAGGTTATAAAGCATATAAGACACAGTGACTGATAATTGGGATAGATAGCAAATGACTAAAATTCCCTTCAGCAAGCTATTCATAAGATAATATAACTAACATTCTAATGTTATTCTGTTACTATAAGTTTACAGTCCTAATCTCGTTATGTCAAATGAATCACATACAACACAAAAGACCTCTTCCAAACAATTCTTATTCTCAAAAGGAGGCTAACTTTCTAATTAGAATTTGTCCACAAAGTTCTTTAGAATAATGTTCATAATTTACATTCACAAGTAATTTTATCTCACCTAAAGAATTCTAAACACAAAATAGAGTAATTCTACTTTACCGAACCTTTTCCGACGTCCTTCTGTACCACGTGTACGTCTGGTTACCTCTTGTCTATTGGCTGTCCTCATGCCAGCGTAGGCGTAAGAGAGAGCCAATACGGCACTCATTCCCTTATATTCTTCGTTCGAGTGTCCCCTTTGCACATGACCTGTATCTTTTCTCCCCTTGGGTTTATTCCTTGCTCTCCCCTTTGCTGTTATACTCTTGTATTTACGGAATTCGCGTCGACGTACTTTTCGTGTAAGCTACTGCCTCCAGTGTTTTGCTGGACGCGTGTAGTTGTATACCTTCTATGAATTGTTACTTAATATCTATCTGGTGACTCACCATCATTCTATACAGCTGAAGTGTGGCTTAAATAATATTAACAAATTCCTCTTTTAAGACAATCTCTAATTCGATCTTGGTATGATCGCAATAGATTAAAATACGTGGTACATAAAATAAAATGCAATTTTATACATATGTGAAGAAGTTTCACTTTAATTTCAGCTGATGTGCAGGTATTTCTCTTTGTGTAGTTTAATATGTTAGACCCTGAATGAATGATTTCTTTGCAAGATTCCTTCATTCAGGATTTAACAAGGTGATGATTTTTTACTGTGCTGTTTAGATTTTCAACAAGGACCAACTTTTCCTTTTTCTTTGTGTCAATTTCGTTCTCTGCTGAAAAATTCCTCTCCCTCTTCCTTAATCAATCCTTCTGTGGAGACTGTAACCACAAATTAGTCACATTTTTCACTTTCCCATTCTGTTGAAAGTTTATTTTTCACTTGGTTAGAGTATAATAAAATTAGTTTAATCCTTTATCCAAGTGTGAGCAAACAAAGTTTGCGCCCGAAAGT
The DNA here is from genome assembly GCF_054136105.1 of Typopeltis vanoorti. Taxonomy (NCBI): domain Eukaryota; kingdom Metazoa; phylum Arthropoda; class Arachnida; order Uropygi; family Thelyphonidae; genus Typopeltis; species Typopeltis vanoorti. The sequence goes on along the minus strand of NC_143562.1, from coordinate 121,986,181 downwards.
ATCTTCTGGACTGGGGTAAGGTGGTACAACACCAGGGCAACTCGTTGCAAAGGTGGAGCAAGCTACCAACACTCCTATCTCAGCATCTCCTATAATGCAAAACACATCTCCTTGCGGATATGTCTAATGTTATGCATTAAGGGAAGGGCCACAACCCAGACTAGTTTCAACCTTTATTGAGGTCTCTTCAGTGGGAGCCAGGCCCAAGTGAAGATACCAGGCAGAAGCATTAGCAGGTCATCTCCACCTATAGGAGTTGCCAAATGGTGTGCCATCCTTTTTTAATAAATTACTCTGGATTTAGAGAAAGATGTTGAAAGTTTATTTTTCACTTGGTTAGAGTATAATAAAATTAGTTTAATCCTTTATCCAAGTGTGAGCAAACAAAGTTTTTGCTCACACTTGGATCTTTCTCTAAATCTAGAGTAATTTATTAAAAAAGGGCGGCACACCATTTGGCAACTCTTATAGGTGGAGATGACCTGCTAATGCTTCTGCCTGGTATCTCCAGTTGGGCCTGGCTCCCACTGAAGAGACCTCAATAAAGGTTCAAACTAGTCTGGGTAGTGGCCCTTCCCTTAATGCATAACATTAGACATATCCGCAAGGAGATGTGTTTTGCATTATAGGAGATACTGAGATAGGAGTATTGGTAGCTTGCTCCACCTTTGCAACGAGTTGCCCTGGTGTTGTACCACCTTACCCCAGTCCTGAAGATACTTTCAATCACAAACTTTGTTTGCTCACACTTTCCCATTCTGAGGTGAGCAAACATCAGAATGGGGGAAAAAATAATAATTTTCCTGTCTAGTTTTTATCATTATTACTATTATTAGGTGACATCTCCAGGGAATCCAAAGACTCATCATGGGAGGGAATGCTATTCACTACACCCAACTTACCATCTCCTCTACTTGATCCTCCAACTGCAACACAATGACACTATTACTATCATCATAGAACACCAACACTATCTACTGCTCCCCACCACCACAAATAGTATTTTTTGTCTGTAAATTGTGTGTGTGTGTGTGGTTAATTGCATGTATGTGGGATGCAAAACCCGAGTTTCGACGTCAAAAGCCCTGCTTCTTCTGTATGAGATTGGCTAACACAAAATTTGACTTGAAAAAGCCCATATAAAAATTCCTCTTGTCATGATGATAATTAAACTCGAGTATTTTCCACTTAAAGGATACAATGTCCCGATGTTCTTCCAATTGTGTTATGGAAGCACTTTGAATACTATAGCTACTCCTTCCCTTTCCTTAATCGTTATATCTTGAATATGACATCTCGTCTTTGTTTGTTGCTTAGAAGAATCTCACCTGTTTGTCTTCTTTGTTTCAATAATAATTATTATGTCAATCATGTACTTATCCAATTCTTCTGCTAGTTGCATTCTTTCCCATTAATGTTGACAATGCCAGGCTTGAACTTCTTTGATGTTAAATTGAAGTTTGTCTTCAACTCAATACATTATTCAACCTGGAATCCTGTCATAAGTCAAATTGCTATATGAACCATGTTAACAATTAATATGGCTAAATGCTAAAATGTGTAGGCCTGTTTTGTTATATTTTTTAACTAATTTTATTCTTTGTTTATAGTGATGTAGTACAATGTACAAATTATCATTTCTGTATGCTACTGTACTGTAATGAATTACGAAACACGGGTGTACAGTTCTTCTGTTCACTTGCCAATAAAATAATAAATAAAAATTCATGGAGCAAGAATAATTCATCAAAGCTGCTGCTTTGTTAATTAGACAATCCATCAAAAGAGGCAGGAGACTCTACATAATCAACAACAAACTCTTGAAATTTCAACAAAATATTCTGAGGATGGCTCACCAGATGCATAACTTGGGGAAAGTTACAATTCATATTTGGGTGATGAAGTGACATTGGCAGTGGGGTTCATTAAAAATTTATTACATGGCATCCATGGGTTTCCTTTTCTTTTCAGCTTAAATTTCTCTCTAGCAAGCAGTTGCTGCTTGCATCATTCTGTCTACTTTCCTAAGTCTCTGTGTTGAAATCTTTTTCCTCGAATAACTGAACTACCTTGTAACTGGGGCAAATATCTCTGCAATTTTTTCACTGTAATCCTTTTTGGGGAGAATTGGCTTCCTCTTTTACTTTTGCTTTTTTTTTTCCTCTCCTGCAACTTTCTGGCTATATAATGTCTGCATTTCAGAGCTCTTCTTTCACTGCTTCCAACATCTTCATTGTCAATTTATAACTGTAATAAGTTTAGTTTAATCCTTTATCCAAGTGTGAGCAAAGAAAGTTTGCACCTGAAAGTATCTTCAGGACTGAGCTAAGGTAGTGCAACACCAAGGCAACTTGTGGCAAAGGTGGAGAAAGCTATCATCACTCCTATCTCAGTATCTCCCATAATGCATTACACATATCTGCAAGGAGATGTGCTTTGCATTATGGGAGATACTGAGATAGGAGTGATGATAGCTTTCTCCACCTTTGCCACAAGTTGCCTTGGTGTTGCACTACCTTAGCTCAGTCCTGAAGATACTTTCAGGCGTAAACTTTCTTTGCTCACACTTGGATGAAGGATTAAACTAAACTTATTATAGTCTAACCAAGTGAAAAATAAACTCTCAATTTATAACTCTTTAGCTAACATCATCAGAGTGCATGAATGGTGTTTGGAAGAAGCTGATAAAAATGTATATCATACATTAACAGAATTTAACAAAGACAAAACCTTCCAAGAGATATACATTTTCATCGGCTTCTTCCAAACACCGTTCATGCACTCTGCTATCACCTCAGCCCATGCTGCATCTGCAAGATATTTTATTCCTTTCAAAAGTCTCTGGTGGTTTTTTCTTACCCTCAGTAGTAGCAAAAACATCCTCATCAATGGGTTGCAGGAGTGAGGTAGTAATCAGTGAACATGTTAAGATGGCCATCATAAGTTGCATATATTGTAAGTCAAGGGCTGACTGTATACACAAGCCAACCTATACCTGGGTGGGGAAATTTCAGGGTATGCATATCAGTTTGGCCATATAGTTATATCAGTATGGGTCAAGGGTGGAGAACCCTTGGCACGCATGCTGAACATGGCATGCCAATGACTTTTTTCCATCATGCAACCCAGCCTTACCTTAAAAATGAATAAATAAATAAATACATATCCAACATCTTTGCTGAGTTGTATATTTTAACTTAATAGAATACAATTTTATTAAATACTTATGCTCAATAAGCAGAGTGATACCAAATAAAAATGCAATAAAGAAACACAGTTGATACTGTGTTTCTTTACTGCATTATATATAGTAAGTAATAAGAAAATGAAACAAACATCCTATTTCCAAGCCATCTATCTCTGCAATATACTGACAAGTTTTGTCCTGTTGTTGCATTATTTGCCAGGCAGCCAGACATGGCTTGACTCCTTTACCATCATTTTATATATTTTTCATGTTTCGTGAAGAATTTATCAGTTTTCTAAAGTGTGTATATATGTTGATTTGGATGTAATTAAATTGTAAGTCATTAAAATATGGATTGGAAGCAGTGGTGAGCTATGGAAATTTTAACAAAGGGCTCGCATCGTCGAGCAAAAAAATAAGCTTATTTCACACAAAAACTTTTATTAATACAGCTTGTGTACAAATTGCCAATCAGAAAGTATGAGGGGACAATCAACCTGTAAAAGCTATCATTTTTAAACAAATATTTCATGATCTAAACATAAAATATTTGCACACAATCATCTGTGTTAATTTATCTTACATAAGAAAAACATTTTTTAACTATCAAAATATAATAAGAATAAAATCCTTTATAATCGCACATATGCAATAGTTCGCATTTTTTATAAACAAAATAAATTTGTTTTGTTTGCGATAGAAGTTTTTATGACAAACAATCTATAAATAAATAAATATTTCTAAACACAATAATATTGAAATATGTAATACTGTAATTCGCTTTTGTTTTTATACTGCAAGTGATAATCAACGGTTTTACCATACGATTGGCTACCAGAAGGGAGAAGGGTGAAGATAGTGCATGCGCTTTTTTTGTTTTCAAACTTGGGTGCATTTGTTATAGAGGAGTTTAAAAAAAAAAAAAAAAAATCAGCTAACGCCTTTTTATTCCCGTATACAGGAGTAGGCGAGGCCATTTAGCCCTATCTAACTTTTGGAGACTGAGTGGGCAGTTCAATCTCCACTGGTACCCAGTCAGACAGATGGCCCAAAGCTATCATTAATTAAGCAGTACGCAGTGAAGAGAGACGGCTCAAATGTGCTGCCATCTCGTGGTCCCTAACCCTAACACAATATATTTAATGTCTGAAATAATGTGGGTTCTACGGTCGATTTTCTTGAGTTTACAGGACGAAAAACCCGAGTTTCCGGGAGGAAAAACCTGCTTGCCCGTGCCAGAGATCGACTAACTCGGGAACCGGTCGAAAAAAGGCTTAGAAAAATTTCCTCTAGTCGCCGACTAGACTCGAAATGAAGTCTTCCTTCGTGCGGCCAAGCGCGGCGGTGTGCAAACGCCACATCCACTGAGCTACACAGGCTGTTATAGAGGAGTTGAAACAATAATTCCAAATAATCTATACACTGGCGAATAGATTAATTTTTGTTAGGCTACCGTATGAGTTTGTCACTTAATATGTTTCAAAAAAATTTGTTTTTCTTTTTTTTTTTTTTTTTTTTTGAAAAAATAAAAAAAAGCAAACATGATGAACAAGGGGCTCTCAAGTTTGAGAAAAATTTAACAAAGGGCTCGTGTGAGCCCCTTATCGCTCACCACTGATTGGAAGTATTTATTGTCACTTACTATGTTTATTTGACAATTGGCCGAGTGGTTAGCGTATCCGCTCTCCAGCCAAAAGTCTGCAGGTTCGAATCCTGCTATGGGCATGGATGTTTGTGATTGCCTGTGAAAATACTAGTGGTGGTGGTAGTGGACGGTAGATGATGGTAGTTGTGGTTTGTGGTAGTTAATGGATTGAGTGGTGAAGACAGAGCTGCAGAGTAGGTGTCCTTACTCGATGAGCCTTTGGACTCCCTGGAGAGATCACGTAATAATAATAATAATAATTTATTAGATATAAATGCAAATTTTCTTTACATTGTCATAAGCATAAGTTATTGTTAAAACTATGTGAAATGTATTATCAATATTCAAGATTATGAAGTGTTATTTGCACGTGATTAGATGGCATGCATACCTTTCTCTTTTATTTGTGTGTGTGTGTGTGTGTGTGTGTGTGTGTGTGTAGGTAGGCTTATAATTGTGCTAATTTTTGGTTTGCTTAAACTTGGTAGGTGTATGCAGAGAGTGATCATGATGAGATTTTCTGAGTCCAAATTATAATTTTTGTCGGTGTCCATACATCTCTGTCCATATTTTTACACCCCATGATCCAATTTTCATTAAAGTTGGAAGCTGTATGAAGAAAGCAATTATTTTCTGTATGTATCTTGTGGTTGTACATCTTTAGTCGTTCAGTTATAATTTACTTTTTTCCTTTTGCTTTATTTCCTTCTTGACTTCCTTTCTTTCTTCCTCCTTTTTTCTATTCATATGTATGCTATATATATATATATATATATATATATATATATATATATATATACACACACACACACACACACACACACACATACATACGCCATTATCATATATTTTTATTTGCTTCCTGCCCTTTACAGAATGTCACAACCACGCAAAGAAACATATAATTGTACTAATTATATGTTTCTTTGCTGGTGTTTGTAATTGGACATTCAAATGAAGAGGATATTAGAGAATTTAAAGAATACTGGACTGAAAATTTTGGTATGATTAAGAAAGATAATAAAGCATTCTGCATTTTATGTTCCAAACCAGTTGTTTGTAGGACTTCTTCTGTAAAGAGACATTTTGAAACTGTTCATAAAAACTTAAGCAATAAAAGTGAGCAAGACCCAAAAAGAACATTTGATACTTTGATAAAATTTATTTCAAGCAGGCCTAGTTCCAACTTAGTTGCTGCTAGTTTTGAGGTTTCAAAAATTATTGTCCAACATGGAAAACCACTCAGTGATGGGGAGTATATTTAAAGAAGCATGGCTAGAATGTGATCCTTTCCTTTTTTGACTGTCTTTCAGAAAAGATAAAAATTATTTAGTGTATTAAAGATTTGTCTGCGAGTAGAAAAACAGTTAAGGATAGGATACTTAAGTTGGAAAGGAATACAGCAGAACAATTAACAAAAGATTTGGCTTCATGTAATTTATTTTCTATTTGTGTTGATGAGAGCACAGACATTACATCATCAGATAGGCTAGCATTCTTTGCTTAACATTCGCTACGGGGGGGTCCGCGACATAGCATTCGCTACAGGGGGTCCGCGACTTCAAAAAGGTTGGGAAACACTGCCTTAGACTAAGTAGCTTTATCAATGCATATTTTATGTCCCTCCCACTTTGAAGTTATGTTATCTAGGAGAAATTGGTTACTTGTGAGAAGGGAGGAATTAGGGAACCCAAAACCTAACAGATCCACTTCACAACTCTGTTTGGTTTCAGTTCCGAGATTTCAGTGATGTTCATATACAGCCTGAGGGAAGACTTGTGACGAGTGTGTCTAGAAACAGAAGAGAGTTGTTGTTTTCGATTTCAATGGTGAATTGAATATGTTGGTGTTGTTTGTTCAGGTGGCTAAGGAATGTATTTTATTTTTGCAGCCGTGGGGCCAAATGGCAAAAATATCATCGACATTTCTGAGCCAGACTTTGGGCTTTAAGGTTGGCTGAATCTAGAGCTTGTTGCTTGAAGTCTTCCATGTAAAAGTTAGCTATTGGGGGAAAAAGCAGTGAACCCATGACTGTACCTTCTTTTTGTAGGTAAAAATTGTTTTGCCACATGAAATACCCAGAGCAGAATACAACCCTCTTTGCCCACTTAAATAATTCCTTAGCCACCTGAACAAACAACACAAAAGTATCCGATTCACCATCGAATTCGAAAACAACAATTCTCTTCCGTTTCTAGACACACTTATTACATGTCTTCCCTCAGGCTGTCTCTCCTTCTCTGTCTACTGCAAACCTACACACACACGGACCAATACATACACAAAAATTCATACCACCACCTAACCCAAAAACTAGGAGTCATAAGCACCCTCAAACATAGAGCATTAACAATTTCTTCGAATGAACAAGCTCTAAACCAAGAATTTGAAATCGTTAACCACACATTTGTAAAAAAAAAATGGCTTCAATAAAAAAACAGTTCACAAGATCCTCCATAAAAATACCACTAAAAACTAAAAAGATTACAAGAATGCCATAGCCATTCCCTATGTTAGAGACATTTCAGAAAAAATAGAACACTACATAAATACAACATCAAGACTACCTTCAAACTCCTGACAAAATTTCTGTTCTTCATTTCCTTACTTGAACTTCTGATCCAAACGCTTGTTCTCTATATTTCCAGTTCTTATCCTAGCCTTTGTGCTAAAGTTGTCCAAGAGAAAATGAAACATGTTGCAACGGGCTTTAATTTTAATATCCAGGTTCCCTTCTTGTCTATGCCAAAGCTCATGGTAGTTGGAAACAAATTGCCAACATATAAAAAAAATAATAATTTTGAAACATCTAAAACTGGAAAATTTGCTTCATGTCAAAATGGAAATTGTTCTTTTTGGTCTCTTGCTGTTAGTCTTAACTTTTGTCCATCTCTGTTTTCTGCTTTTGTACTTTTACATCAGAGAGTTGTATTGCATCATTACTTATAGAGAAGGCTAATCTTGTAGCTTTCTATTTTGTCTCCAAGTTCTGTATTGGTAATAATGCTTCCTTGGTTTTTATTATTATTATTTTTTTTTATTTTTTAATTTTTTTTTTTTATGCCAGAAAGAGATCAAAAGAATCTTGTTGAATTCAAAAAGAAGAAAATTTCTTCTTTCTTTTCAAATCTTCTTTCCATCCACAATGTATTGCCACTGTGAATGTAAAGAAATTATTCAGGATCTAGAATATTCTGGTTATTTGATAGTATAATGATGCTTACACTAATAGTGTCATTAAGCTCAGCAGTATTTATTAATTAGATCTTGTACTTTTAAGCTAAAACTTGTATGTGGCCTTTGTTAATTAATATTTAATCTGTGTATTGAATTTTTGACTTCACCAGTGGAAGAAGAGGTACCAGAAGAAATAAAGCCTCTGTTAGTTGAACCAGTAGCACTTCCAGAGCAGCAACAAGCGATTATTACACCTCCTGCATCAAAATCACCACCGCCATCACCTCTTTCTCCTGTGTCAGATGAAGAAGGTAAATAATTAAATTTTTTGTAAATATAATAACTTTGTATGTTTAAGAAAATGTAAGGTTAATATTGAGTTTTCTTTTGCTGATCTATTTTATTTTATTTATTTTCGAAATTTTCAAAATTATTTTATTTGTTCTGTTTATTTGTTAGCATTGCTTTTATTTTTTAAAAAATAGCTTTTTTTTTGTATTATATATTTGTTAGATCTTGGCTTGTCATTTTGCATACGCTGCTGTTTAAATTTGATAATGCCAAATTTATTTTCATGTCCTTCACTTTAAATGCTCGATAGGGCAGTCTTTCTCGAACTTCAGATATCTGCGGACCCCTTCTTAAATTTTCATTATTACCAAGTACCCCCTAATTAATTAATTTAAAAATTAATTAAATGAATAAATTAATTTAAAATATTAAAAAATTAAATATATATTTTATTTGAATTTATATGTTCATGTAAACAAAAAATATTTATTTTTAATAGAACAAACTTTATAAAGATACTATAAAAGCTTTACTTACTTGAAATAATTTATCATCAATGAGAGGAGTGAAGTTGCTTATGGTGAGATAAAATTTCAGCAAAATTTGGCTCTATAGTTGTTAATTTCAATCTCAGATGGGGTTCGACATCTATAACACGATTCCTCTTCTTCGTCTTAATATCTACAAGGGCCGAAAATCCAACTTCGCACAGGTATAAACTTGGAAATAGAAAAATGAACCTTAGAGCTTTATCTGTTAATTCAGGAAATTCATTCTGTATTTGTAGCCAAAATGTTGATAACGTATTCTTGCTGTATTTATTTTTTAGAAAACCATCAGAAGCTAGTTCTAAAAGTTGTTGTTCTTCTATTGATGATAGACCCTTTGGCATAAATTTGTTTTTATTGAAAGGGTATCTTATCCACTCAATATTAATGTCCAATTCAGGGAAATACCTTTTCTAGATTCATTTGTAAGGTTTTTAAATGCTGCATGATAGTAATTTTCACATCATCATCAATTTGTTCATTTGAACTTGTGAGCAATTCATGAAGCGATTGGAAACGTGTCAAATTCTCCATTACCAATCCGCTTTTGCCATAACTTCATTTTTGCCAACGTGGCGTTCACTTTATCTTGGACATGAAATATAGAAATTTCCTTGCCTTGTAAAGATAAATTAAGACTATTTAATACAGTAAATATATCTGCCAGGTATGCTAATTGACTGAGCCATTTCCAATTATGTAAATGCTTTTTCAATTCAAACTTTTCATCAAGAAAAACTCGTAGTTCATTCCGAAGTTCAAATAAACGAGTAACGACTTTTCCACAAGAAAGCCAACGAACATCAGTATGGAAAAGAAGTTGTGTATAGTTGCTTCCCATTTCTTTGCAAAGTTGAGAGAAAAGTCTGGCGTTTAGAGGAAGGCCTTTAATATAATTTATGATTTTTACAGCTTCATCAAGAACTTTTCTTAGGTCTATAGACATCATATGTGTAGCCAAAGCCTCCCTGTGTATGCAGCAGTGTGTCGACTTTGCATTTGGTGCAACATCTTGAATCCTTAAAACAAGCCCGTTTTTAGATCCAAACATGGATTTTGCTCTGTCCGTGCTTATTCCAACACAACTTTTCAATCAAGCTTGTTTTAATGCATAAATGTATTTATACTGTTGAATATTCCTTCTCCTGTTGTACGTTCTGGCAAGGGTTGGCAATATAAAAGGTCATGAATTTTTTGATTTTTTTCATACCTAACGAACACTAGAAGATTTGCAAAATTTGTAATGTCGGTGGATTCATCTACCTGCAACGCATAATAACGACTCTTTCATATGTCGGATAACAATGTTTGTTTTATATTTTCAGCCATTTCAGTGATTCTTCGATGAACGGTACTATTTGAAGGGCAAATCTGATCAAAAGATCTTTTTGCATTATCTCCGATCATAATTTCCGCTATTAATTTTGCTGCAGGCTTGACCAAAGTTTCACCAATTGTTTCCGCTGCACCACTTTTTGAGATTCTTTTAAATTTTTTAGTTTATTTTGAAAAAATTTGACAGGTTTGTCCTTGCATTCATTATGTTTCGATTCAAAATGGCAATTTAAATTACATGGTTTCGTGCTTTCATTTTTTAAAGTTTCACCGCAAATTATACATAATGGAATAGGTTCCTCTTCATTTCCTGTCTGTGAAAATCCACATTTCAAGTAATTTATATCGTACTTACGAAGTTTTCTCATCTTCTTCCTAGTTGGTTCTTGAGAGATGTCAGATGGCACACACTTATCAATTTCACTTGATCCAGATACAATATCAACATTTTCTTGTTGCTGACAGCTACTTGTATCTACTATGTTCCTCTCTTTTGCGCATTTTAAAAATCCAGTCTTTAACCAGTGATCCATACTTAAGAATTTGAAAGCTAAAAAAAATTACTGTATTTAACGAACAGTCCTTCAACAAATGGCTAGTGAAAGCAGAACTCGAAACAGACAGCAATAGTAGGCCAGTAGAGATAAAGCAGTTATGAAGACGTTCATATGCTTAAGATCGTGCTACTAATTGACAAAGGCAAGCCAACAATTCAGTTGAAATGCTAATTCTCTTCAACCGAATTCCTTATATAATATCTGAAACACAATCACTATATATTTCTTAGTTTTAACACATTCACTCAAACAAAACCATATGTTGCCGGTGCACCATATGGTTTTGATTGTCTACTATATAGCATTTTATGTGGGAAGGGTCATGCAATTCATTAGTTAGTGCATTTTTTATCCCAGTTGTCTCTAATTGCACTGTTTGTTGAGAAACATATTCTTATTCAGTGATACGATAGGAACGTTTTACAATCTCAAACTTAAATTTTATTCATGCGTTAATGATGCATAGCAAAATTGCCGCAGACCCCCGGGGGTGCGCATACCACACTTTGAGAAACACTGCTCTAGGGCAATGTTTCCCAGAGTGTGATGCATATATATCAGGGGTATGCAAAAGGTTTTTAGGGAATATGAAGCACTTTTATACGATTACTGTTTTTATTTTATATTTTTTTCTTTGCATTCTTTTGCTGATAAGTGCTCATCTAATCTATTGTAGTTAATTGTTATTTTGTATAAAAAATCTAAAGGAATTTTTGAACAAAAATGTGTCTCTTAGTATGTATCGGCTGACTTTTGTTAGGATTGTGTCTAGTTGATGGCCCAATCACGTTCCAGATGTGTGATTCAAACCGTTTGCATTGAAAGTATAAATTCAAATAGGCAGTTTGAACCAATCAATTGGAATTCTCCACTGAATTTCATTTCATATTAATTTTTTTTTTATTGTTGCAAATTTAAATTTCATAATTTTTGTTTCTACTGTAAGTATATATTGAATTTGTATTGCTAAAATGTATTTAATATTTAAAGAAAAAAATTTTAATAAATGATTAATTATTAATTAATTTTGGGAAACACTGCTGTAAAGAATTTCCCGATGAACTGAAAAGACTTTAAATATGGTTGATGGAAGTTTTTTCACTTGGCTATTTACCAATTATAAATTTAGTTTAATCCTTTATGCAAGTGTAAGCAAACAAAGTTTGCACCTGAAGTATTTTCAGGACCGGGACAACTCATGATAAAGGTGGAGTAAGTTCTGATCACTTGCCTTAGTATCTTCCATAATGCAAAGCACATCTCCTTGCAGACATGTATAATGTGATGCATCAAGGGAAGGGCCACTACCCAGACCAGTTTCAACCTTTATTGAGGTCTCATCAGTGGGAGCCATGCCAGAGGTGGTGATACTAAGGTAGAAGTAATGCAGAAGTCTTATCACCATGTACCAGTTGCCAAAAGGTATCAACACCTTATTAAAATTCTTTGGATTAGAGGTAATTGATGGAATTTTTTTCACTTGGCTATGTTACCAATTATATATTTGGTTTAATCCTTTATCCAAGTTAAGCGAACAAAGTTTGCACCTGAAGTATTTTCAGAATGGGGCAACTCATGTCTGCATTATACGTTCCGCAAGGAGATGTGTTTTGCATTATGGGTAAGGCAAGTGATCAGAACTTACTCCATCTTTACCACAAGTTGCCCCAGTCCTGAAAATACTTCAGGTGCAAACTTTGTTTGCTTACATTTGAATGAAGGATTACACCAAATATATAATTGATAACTTTAAATATGGATCATTGCCTCTTACCTATTGACTCATTTTGAAGGATCTTTTTAATTTTTTTAAATTATGACTGAGTAGGCAACACAAATGGCCTAGAAAATTTTTTAGGTCCAAAAGATTTGAAATTTGAAATCAGATCACTCTACATCTGTGATGTACTTTTTGAAGAAGTTTTGTAGAAGTGAGAGTGAGTTTATCTCTTCGTGTAATTTGATGAACATGTAAACTCACTTTTGGTCATACAGTTCAAATAGTAGAGAGTACTTTTTGTCAATAAGAGGAGCACTGGCAGTCTCAAGGAAGTGGGGGGGGAGGGGTGAAAGGACAAGATAGTCTCACTACATAAAGAAGCTGCAAGGTAGAGGTATCAAATTATAAAGTAATCAGTATTTCACAGGTGGTGGTAGTTTAGTTATTTAGAAACGTTAAGGATTGAATTCAGGAATGGGTGGATAGGAATGTGAATACTATAGGAATAGCATGGCTTTCAGAAGAAACTGTCACCTTCTATAATAAACTGACAGTTGAGTTGGATAAGGAAAATGTCTACACCCATGATGATGCTAAATTTTTCAAATGGCATTTGGTAAGATACTACATGGAAATAGGATTCTATATGATATTGGAGTGTACAGTACATGCAATATGTATTCCGTACATAAATTGAATGAAATATGTATTCATAACTTAATTTTAACAGTATTAACAACACCAAATGAATTATTTTGTGAAAAAGGTGTTTATTTACTTGCTTATATGTTGCTGAATTTCAAATTAGCATCTACAGAGCACAACACAGCATGTATAGGTGACAGTGAGTAAGTGAAACAATTCCAATTGTAATGGAAAGAAGATCTAAAGCCTTCATTTGGCACTTGTAATGTAAAAAATATGTAGTATTACAGCTATATAGGACTCGATCTTAAGATGACAATCTCCCAAATTTTTGGCGAATTAATATTTGCAATCATATTTGTAATCATAGCCGTCTCTGATTCTAAAAATAATTTTTCCAATCTATAACAACTTCTAAATAGCACATTCATTTCCTTCCACCTAATCCTGTGCAAAGGGGTGTCCAAAGCATGGTCTGCAGTTCTGACTTGCCAAAATAATGGTAGCAAATGTGTTTTTTTTTATGTTCTTCCAGGTGGATGTTAACAGATCTTCCTGTCTGCCCATAGTAGGCCAAGTCACAGGGAACTTCATACACTCCAGGATATGCTAGTGGGTTAAGTTTATTCTTAGGAGAAAAGATCAGACTTGCTAATTTAACATGAGGTTTGAATGTGGTGTGAAGGTCATGTTGTTGTTATTATTATTATTATTATACGGGCACCTCTATGCAGTCCAAAGACTCATCGTGGGTGATCCAATCTATCATACCTCTCCCTTGAACCCATTAACAGAAAAAGCACTCACATCTGACTGATTTTACTCATTCATCACTCTCTCCAAGCAAAAAATCCAATCTTCACATCCCTACTGACCATACCTTTATTCAACTTCCAGGGATGACCCCTTGTTCTGGTCCCTCTAGCCAAATGCTGAAGCATTTCCCCTGCATTTATCCTATAAAACCATTTAACCTTGTACTGTTCATGGTCACCTTTCTCTTTATATACCTTCCACAGCACTAGTGGAAATACTAGTATGAAGTCAAGACTGCATAGTTACTTTCACCAATTGAAGGTAACATAGTCAACTTGGTTATGGATAGCTCTTCTGATCCTGTGACTAGGTCCAATACTCTCCCACCCCTATTCCCCTCCATCACATGCTGCTATAAGTAATTATCTCTGAGCAGGTGTATAAATTCTATTTCCTTCCTTCCAGGTCTCTATCTCCATAGTTGAAATCCCCATAATAATCGCTCGACCTCTACTAATTTGGCAATGCATGTCTTTGAGATCATCTGTGGAACTCCCTGGCCTATAGCAACAACCAACTGTATATTTTCTCTTACTGGTCTTAATCTCTCACCAGATTGCTTTAAATGAACAGCCACCCTCTCGCCTGTCTCCTATTCTTTTTGGTTGCAATTTATCTGCTATCATCAGCACTACTCCCCCCCCCCCCCCAATCATATCTTCTCTATCCTCCCTGAAAATGCTAAACGCTTCACATTCAATCCCTGTAACTATATCATCTGCTGTTAGCCAAGTCTCAGTAATGCCTATAATTTTTGGTGAGGTTGCACTAATCAATGCCAAAAACTGCTCTTTGTTCTTGATACTTCTGGCATTAGTATATAGAAACAGCAACATCCCTTTATTCCCCTGCCTATCTTTACTTTCTGAATTGACTACCCTGTTCAGTATTTTTGCTTGAGAGACTAGATTCCTCACTCGGTCATTCTCACACTCACTCGCTTCATGGGTGCCTTCACACAAACTCACTTGCTTCTGCACTAATTGCTTAAGTTTCCTTGAATTTGCATGTCAGCATGCTCAGTGAACAAAGCTCTCTCCAGACACCTAACACCAAAACCATTCAGATGCAGTCCAGCTGCATTGTACAAGTCCCTCTTTCCGTCAAACAGAGACCACAGATCCACAAATGCTACATCATTCCTTTTGCACAATCTACTTATATACTCATTGACTATCAATGCCGTCCTCAGTTAGCCTCTATCATAGGGTGGTAGGAGACTTACAATCTTTATGGAAGTTTTTCCACTTGGCTATGCTACTAATTATATATTGGGTTTTATCCAAGTGTTAGCAAACAAAGTTTTCGCCTGAAGTACTTTCAGAACTGGGGCAACTCGTGGTAAAGGTGGATAAAGTTCTGATCACTTGCCTTAGTATCTCCCATAATGCAAAGTATAGGTAAATATGACTTCTCCATACTTCCACCTTAGTATCACCACCTCTGGGTCTGCTCCCACTGATGAGACCTCAATGAAGGCCGAAACCGGTCTGGGTAGTGGCCCTTCCCTCAATGCATAGCATTATGCATGTCTGCAAGGAGATGTGCTTTGCATTATGGTAGATACTAAGGCAAGTGATGAGAACTTATACCACCTTTACCACGAGTTGCCCCAGTCCTGAAAGTACTTCAGGTGCAAACTTTGTTTGCTAACACTTGGATAAAGGATAAAACCCAATGTATTACTTACTTACAATCTTCATCTTCTCACTCTTCAGTTTTGCAATTGGTTTTATTAGTACTTTGGCTAGGCTATCTTTTCAGATGTACATCTCACATAGGAAATAGTAATGTTTTGTTCTTGTGTATTAGAGGATTGAGAAGTAATCGGCCTGTGTAGTATGTTATCTATTTTGTAGGAATTATAGCCAATTGCCAAGAAAGTATGGCACAGATATTTAAGTTCTGTGTAAAGAGCTGTATCATTAGAACAAATGGCTCTGTGCTTGTGTTTTTAAAATACCATACTGTTGGGCTGGATGATGATATGATTGTTTATATAGATATCTTCCTGTGTGTGTTGGCTTTCTGTAAATGGAAAAAGATAGTGACCCATCTGAAAGGCAAGTGACTAATGTGTCAAGAAAAGGTAAATAGTTATTAGATTCTTTTTCTACTGTAAAGTGAATTTTGGGGTATTGGCTGTTTAGGTAGGTGACAAATGCATCCAAAGTGTCTTGTACATGGTGCCAAATAGCACGCATACCTTCAACAAAGCATAACCACACTAGGGACTTGTAGGTAGCTGTGTAAGTATTTTGTTTTCAAAGTGTTCCATGTAAAAGTTTGCTAAAAATAAAATCCTGTTCATGTTAAACTATCCCATGGCACTCCATGTTATGGAGTAGCAACCATTTCATCTGTTTGTAGATTTTTCCTCTCCCATGTAAAGTAACCTTCATCCATAGTAAATTTGAATAATTCAAAGATATCAGGGGAAAAATTTAGACTTTCTCAAATCAAGTGTGTCTGTTAGTAGTACATTAGTAAATAAAGACGTGACATCAGAACTAACCATTATGTCTGAATTTTTAAGGATATAATTTTTAACTAATGATTTGAAATGGACAGAATTTTTACAGAAGTAGAGGAGTTGCTGGTGGGGTGGGGGACAACAGACTTGGTTAACTGTTGGACAAGTTTATAAGTAGGACCATCTATGCTATCAGTTATAATAGGGCATAGGGGAATGTTATATTTGTGGATTTTCGTTACTCCATAAATGCTGGGTGGTTTAACATGAATACTTTTTTTTTTTTAATCTTGATCCATTATAATCCTTTTAATCCATTGCAGGATTATGACCAAAAAAAAAATGCGAGATCTACTATGTGATAGTTCTATTTACCAAATAATAGATCGAGACCCCCACCCCACTATGTCTCAAAGGGAAAAAGTCTGCAAATTATTGAAATAAGTGACTTCTCAGCCCAAAAAAATCATCAAAAAAAATAAAAACCTGTTAATGTTAAACCATCCCATGACACTCTATGTTATGGAGTATCAAAATACACAGGAACAAAACATTACTATTCCTATTCCCTATGTCAGAGGTACATCAGAAAAGATAGCCAAAGTCCTAATAAAACATGCCTTCATACCACGTTTAAATCTCATGTTAGCAAGTCTGATCTGGTTTCCTAAGGATAAACTTCACCCTCTAGCATATCCTGGAGTGTATGAAGTTCCATGTGACTGTGACTTGGCCTACTATGGGCAGTCAGGATGATCTGTTAACATCCACCTGAGAAAATTTTGACAGGCATTGTGCAAATGGCTATTGTGAATGCATGGGGATGTGTGTAATAATCATAATAAGATTGATATCAGTGTTTTTTCCCCAGCTTTTTGAATTTGTGTTTTTTGTTTATCAGAGTCACATTAAATAATGCAGTTAAATGTTTTGCATTATTCCTATACTAGTACAAATCCTGGTTAGTATAAGTACCTACATTTTAATGTACTTTTCCATTATTCATAGTATTTTGCGGTTTAAAATAAAACAGTCTGTAACTATTTTCACTTTTAAACATGTGTGCCCATTCAATAACCTCAGTAACTTAAATTTTTTTCTTCTGAAAGTTCATAAGGCAGTAATAATCGGCATTCTTAGCACTAATGAGTGTAATAAAAAAAATTAACAATTAGCATTAGATAAAATAGTTTGTTCAGGATTAAATTGTCAGCTTGAGTGACTGCATAGATGGTATCTTCACTCTCCAATTGATAGGTCATGGGTGTAAATCCCACTATGGGCACGGTTAGTTTATTAAGTTGGGAGTTGAACTTCATTGCCAGGCTTCTGCAAGACTGTCGCCTTACTGGAGGCTTGAAGTGCCTTGAAAAAGTTCGATATTTGGTCTTTAGAGTAAAACATTTCAGAGTATTTAACCTTAAGTCCATTCACAGTACTAATGTATTATAGATTGAAACTTCTCAGTGAGTGAGATTCTCTTAAAATTAAATAAATAAACATTTGCCACTTATAATTTGTAATAGTCTTGGGCCAGCTCTCTCTGGTTGGCTACTGGTGGAGATTGAAATGCCTACTCCCTATAAGGAAATATAAGGCGTTAGCTGATTTTTAAAAAAAATAAAAACAGATCCTCAGGCTCCACTGCAATCCCACAGAGGCTAGATAATCTGGAAATCATAACTTAAAGATCAAACATGAAACTTTTCAAGCAACCTTCATATCTCTCCAGTAAGCAGGGTGGTCTCAAACATCAAGTGATAAAATTCATTTACCAGCTAAAGATCTTCACAAATACTTTGTACTCAGCCTTTCAGGTCATCAAGCTATCAATTTCTTTATATGGTAAAACAAATTCCAAATGCAAGCTGTATTTGGTAGTGTTAGAAATATTTTAATAATGTGACCATGCACAACATGAAAGAGTCAGAAAATTCACATACTGACCTTGAAAAATAAAGTATCCTGCTTTATTTTTCTGGCCTGGTTGGCCGAGTGGTTAAGGTATCTGCTCTCCAGCCAAAAGGCTGCAGGTTCGAATCCCACTGTGGGCATGGATGTTTCTGATTGTCTGTGAAAATACTAGTGGTGGTGGTGATGGGTGGTAGATGGCGTGGATGTAGTGGCAGTTCGATGGTGGATTGAGTGGTGGAAACAGAGTTGTAGAGTAGGTGCCCTCCCTCGATGAGTTTTTGGACTCCCTGGAGGTGTCAGATAATAATAATAATAATAAAAAATAATTTTGATATCTAAAAATATACAGAAAACCATCACATAATGGATGATGGAAGTTTTTTCACTTGGTTATACTATAAATTAAAGATACCAAGAAATTATATACTTGGTTTAATCCTTTATCCATGATGCAAGAGGAACAGGGAAACGGGGAGGCTCCTGGTGGACAGGAGGTGCATAGCGAGAGAAAGGTGGTTACTCCAAGTGGATGTGAGAACATGTGTAGACAGGAAAGGAATGGGATGACCTGGGATCAAGAGAAAAAAGTTGGAATTGAAGAGGGTTCTTAAATGAATAAGCAGAAAGGGAAATGGCCCCAGTTGAGCATGGAGAGATCATATCGAATGAGTGGTATCAGTAGAACCAGCTGTAGATCCAGGAATGAGCTGTTGTGTTTGTATACAAATGCTAGAAGTGTAAGAAACAAGGCAGATGAAATGGTTGCACTAATTGAGTCTGTTCACCCGAAAATTGTTGGAATAACTGAGACATGGTTAGATGGGGATGACATCCAGACAGGAATTGAGGTGGAAGGGTATGATGTGTTTCGTGAGGATAGAAGGAGTATAAAGGGAGGGGGGGGAGTGTTATTGATGATAGAGAAAGAGTTATGTCCATACAAGGCAGAGATGCAAGAGTGAATAGTGCCAGTGGTTTTGAGGCAGTATGGTGTGAGATAGAGGTGAATGGAATGAAATACTTTGTTGGATGTTGTTATAGACCTGGTAATGTGGATGGTGGTGATAGTGAAATGTATAGTCAAATAAGAAAAGAGTGATCATTATGGCCGATTTTAATTATGGCAATATAGACTGGATGATGAGATAGCAACTGGAAGTAAAGAAAATGAGCTTCTTGAGTTTTTGAGAGACAACTACCTCAGACAGTATGTAACAGAGGGCATACGAGGATTTGAGGGTCTTGGATTTGGTCATCTCATCAGAGGATGTAATTATAAATGAGGTGTGAAATCACCCACCAATTGGTGAGAGTGACCATGAGGTGATTACCTGGGTGTTGCCAACTATCTAGTAAATGCAATGTCTAAATGCATTCCAAGGGTGAGAAGGTTAAATAAGGTAGGTGGGAAATGGATGAATAAAGAGATTAAGCATGTGATACAGAGAAAAGGGGCATTATGGAGACAGCATAAGAGAAGTGGAAATAACTAATTCCATGAGGATTACAAAGACCAGACAAGGCACGTGAATTGGTTGGTGACAGTAGCTAAAGTGAGGTATGAACAGCAGTTAGCTAATGAAGCCAAAAATAATCCTAAGGAGTTCTTTCGATATGTAGCCAAAAAAAGAAAGAATGATTATGGAAGGATGACATTAATTGGAGAAAATGGTATAAAGACAGCTGTTGCGGAAGATGTGGTGGAGATACTTAATGAGCAGTTCATAAAGATCTTTCAATCTTGTGAATGTGACTTCATGGAGAGATTGAGAGCAGCTGATGATGGGAAGGAGAAACTGACTGTAAGTGAGCAAGAGGTGTATGGGAAGTTGAGCAAACTAGATGTTAATAAATCTGTGAGACTTGATAATATATCACCACATATTCTGAAGGAATGTGTCAGGGAGTTGACAACGGTCTTGACATTTTTTTTTTTTAATACAAGTCTTGCACTGGGTCAAGTTCCTAAGGAGTAGGAGGGCAAGATTGTGCCATTTCATAAAGGAGATGATAAAACTCAAGCATCAAACTATTGGGCTATCTGTGTGTGTGGTGTTGTGGTTAAGTTGTTGGAGAAGCTTGTGAGAACTAGGATCCAGAATTGGGTTGACAACAATGGTATTATCTTTGATGGACAGCATAGATTTGCTAAACGGAGGTTACGTTTTTGTAATCTACTTACTTATTTAAGATAAGGGATATTACATCCCATGTTGTTTCATAGCCGAATAAGAAACTCAGAGTTTCATGCCGAATATAGTAAATATATAAAGTTTGCCGAGTCCAAGCGTAAGCAAATACCTGGATAGTGTTACAACTGACCCTAAAGGGAGTGCATCACTGAGGCAACTCATGGTAAGGGTGGAGCAAGCTCCGATCACTATTCTTGATATTTCCCCATAATGTGAAACCCAGCTCCTGGGAGCTGTATTACTGTTCTACATTATGAGTGGGAGAAGGTCACTACCCAGACCGGTTTCAACCTTTATTGAGGTCTCATCAGTGAGTAGGTAGACCTAGAAATACCAAGTTTGTAGCAAACAGAATTTACATATACCCTACTATGAGGATTGTCATGAAGGTGTCCTAATAAATTATTAATCATATGAAGAGCCAATAGCTTCAATTCGGCGACATATAAACTTATTTAAGATAAAGGATATTACAACCTACTCACTGATGAGACATTTCTATAATATACCTGTGAACTATATCGTTGGACAGAGGAATCTTGCTTATTTTCATTGCTGCTTCATTTCCTAGCATTGTCATGACCATTTTTTTGCATGCAGGCAAAATAAGCGACTCACCTAAAGTATGATCTTTCATATTTTTTGCTATCAGTTCTGAGACTTGATAAGAAGCGATTTGAGCTTTATCAGAAACAGTCATTATACTTTTAAAAAAATTTGCCGCTTTTGTTTGCTGTTCAGACAATCTCTTGAAAAAACTTAGATTTATCTTGTAAATTAGAGTGTATAGTTTTAAAATGTTTACTCAATTTACTAGGAAGCAATGATTCATTTGCCATTTTACATCCACATACTAAACATAGCGGCAAAGGATGATCTTCACTTCCGGTCCAAGTGAAACCAAAGCTTAAATAACTTTCATTATATTTGCGAGTAGGCCACAATTTTGCTTTCTTACTTGCACTTAACTTTTGCTCACTTCCAGAATCTGATTCTTCAATATCACGCTTCTTTTTGAGAAATCTATCCATTTTATTTGGGTGTATTTATCTGAAAATAAGTAATATGCACATAACATCCACTTCCAACACTTTTAAAAAAAGTAATATACACAACAAGAATAAACCATATTCTTGTTCTCTTTGCAAGAAAAACCGCTGTTAATTAACATAATAATGATGTGTTGACAAAAAGGGTTGGTATATCCGTAATGAAAAGGTATAATAGAGTCTGGACACATATTTCTCTGGAATACCACAGGGTGCACCTGGAAATCTTCTAGGGCGCACCCTTTGAGATCCACTGCTATAATGGTTGCAAATGGGTCCTTCACATTCTTGGAATGGTTAGACCATCATTTTTGTTCAGGTTAGGATTATGTTTGAGCATTTCACATGCTACTTTAAATTTCCTCTCGAACCAGGTTTTGGTGTGGTATAGGGACTTGGTACCTTTCCAATCAATTCTGTGGTACGTCTGGAGTGCATGGTCTGAAAGGCCGGTTTTTCCAAAATGGAGGTATTTAATGTACTGTTTGTGTTTGTCCTTCCTAATTGGGATGGTTCGCCCTGTTTCCCCTATGTCTGGTAAGTTACATGTGCATTGTATTTTGTAAACCCCTGGGTGGGCTAGGTGTGGAAGAGTATCTTTGGAAGAACTATGTAGGTGTCTTAATTTTGTCAGGGATTTGAAGGTGGTTTTGATGTTGTATCTGTGTAGTGTTCTGTCTGTTTTTTTCCGAAATGCCTCTAACATAAGGAGTGGCAATGGCATTCTTGAAATCTTTTTTGTAATCTCATATTCCTGGTTTAGAGCTTGCTCATTTGAACAAATAGTTTGAGCTCTGTGTTTAAGGGTGCTTATGACACCTAGTTTTTGTATTGGGTGGTGGTAAGAAATTTTCTGCATGTACTAGCCTGTGTGTGTAGGTTTGCAGTAGACTGAGAAAGAGAGAGACAGCCTGAGGGAAGACATGTTTTTTTCTATTTCAATGGTGAATTGGATACGTTTGTGTTATTTGTTCAGGTGGCTAAGGAATGTATTTAGTACTTCGTGGCCGTGGGGCCAAATGGTGAAAATATCATCAACATATCTGAGCCAAATTTTGGGCTTTAGGCATGCTGACTCTAGAGCTCGTTGCTCAAAGTCTTCCATATAAAAGTTAGCTATTTGGGGGGAGGGGGGGGGGGGGGTAAGCCCATGGCTGTACCTTCTTTTTGAAGGTAAAAATTGTTTTGCCACACGAAATATCTGGAGCAGAGTACGTGGGCAAAGAGGGCCATGATGTCATGTGGAAATATGTTCTGTAGGAGCATAACAGCATCATTGATCAGGATATTGGTGAAAAGGGCAGTTATGTCAAAGCTGACTAATAAATCTTGATTGTTGAGTGTAATGTTTTTAATTTTGCTTATGAAATGTTGTGTATTTTTTATGTAGGAAGGGGATTGACCTACCAATTCCTTGAGTGTGGCTGCTAATTTTTTGACTAAGTGGTAATTCGGGCTGTCGATTCCTTCAACAATTACACATAGTGGAATGTTTGTTTTGTGTATTTTTGGCAGGCCGTAAATTCTGGGCGTGCGGGCATAATGAGGTATTAGTTTTTTGGTAGTTTCTTCTGGCCATGTATGTGTTAACGGATTTAATTAATTCAGTTGTTTTCTTTTTGATGCATTTCGTGGGGTTGTAGTTTACCATTTGGTAGGTGTTGTGGTCCTATACCAGATGGTGCATTTTTTCATGTAGGTTGGCCAATCTAAAACAATGGTAGCATTCCCTTTATCTGCTTTTGTGATTATAATGTGCTTGTTATTTAGGTTGCTGCGTAGTTTTTTGTTTGAGTTTAGTATGCAAGATGTTTCCATACATATTTTGTCAGCTAGACTGGCGGGGAGGGATCTTAGACCTCTCTCGATATGATAAATGATATCCAGTTTGTTTACTGACCTTGGCACAATGGCATAGTTTAGGCCTTTTTCAAGTAGTGAGAGTTCACCTTGCATGAGGTTGTAGTTTGATTTGCTAATAACCAGGCTGTGGTCTGATGGTGGTTGGTTGCTCCTAATTTCGTTTGTGGGTGATCTGCTGTTCCTTTTGATGTCATTTGTGCTTGGGCTGCTCCTTTGGTTATGGTGTCCTGGTGGTCTTCTGCTTTCTTGCTGTTTTAGTGCTTGGAACTTCTTTATTAATTTTCCGTTGTTTTTGAGTAATAGGTGCTTGTCCATATTGTCTGTGATCTTGTCTAAAATATCCCAAATTTCAGGATTAACGTAGCTGGATAGCTCTTATTTTACTTGTAAACCTTTGGGTTGGGCAGTTGCAAAGTTTTTTCGTGCCTCATGGATTTGTTCCCTTAACAATGCTTTTTCCAACCGGGCATAATTACGTAGCGCTTTAGCTGCTGTAAACTTCTTTTTTAGTTTAATGCAGTTGGTATTAAGTTGTTGTCTCTACATCATTTCAGAAAGGCTAGTCGATTAATTAACAAGGAAACACGTATCTTTAGCTTACCATAGAGGCTGCACTGCTTGTGGATCAAATCCCCATGAATTATGATGACTCTTTCTTTTAAGGTTACATGGTGATCAGCATTCATATTTACAAGTTTAGGGATACAAAACACGTGTTGAAATTAATATTTTACTTATTATTAATAAAATAATAATTGATGTTTTGACTCCTGTATTTAAGTCATCATCAGAAAGATACATGTGCATATGAAAACAAGCTACATGCTCTTGCACTCTACAAAGGTAAATTGAATCTATACTGTTAATTGGTCTTTTACTTAGCTTGACCTCTAGTGGTAAAAAAAAAAAAAAAACTACAATAAACCTTGCTAAAGTCCTCTCATACTAAGAGCTGCTATTGAATGTTAAAAAAAAAACATGTCACCAAGTCTTCTTGTATTGAGATTTTTCTTTGGCTTGTTCTGTTGCTATAATGGTTGCAGATGGGTTCTCCACATTCTTGGAATGGTTAGACTATTATTTTTGTTCAGGTTAGGATTATGTTTGAGCATTTCACATGCTTCTTTAAATTTCTTCTCGAACCAGATTTTGGTGCGGTGTGAGGGCTTGTGTCTTAATTTTGTCAGGGGATTTGAAGGTAGTTTTGATGTTGTATTTGTGTAGTGTTCTGTCTATTTTTTCCAAAATGCATCTAACATAAGGAATGGCAATAGCATTCTTGAAATCTTTTTTGTTTTTAGTGGTGTCTCTGAAGATCTTGCGAATATTTTTACTGTATCCATTTTTTATAAATATATGGTTGATGATCTCGTATTCCTGCTTAAGAGCTTGCTCATTTGAACAAATAGTTTGAGCTCTGTGTTTAAGGGTGCTTATGACCCCTAGTTTTTGTGTTGGGTGATGGTAAGAATTTTTGTGTATATACTGGCCTGCATGTGGGTTTGCGGTAGACTGAGAAAGAGAAACAGCCTGAGGGAAGACGTGATAAGCATGTCTAGGAAAGGAAGAGAGTTGTTTTTTTTTTTTCAATTTCAGTGGTGAATTGGATACGTTTGAGTTGTTTGTTCAGGTGGCTAAGGAATGTATTTAGTGCTTCGTGGCCATGGGGCTAAATGGTGAAAATATCAAGCATTTGAGCCAAATTTTAGGCTTTAGGCACTCTGACTCTACAGCGCGTTGCTCAAAGTCTTCCATATAAAAGTTAGCTATTGGGGGTTAAAGGGGGTGAGCCCATGGCTGTACTCTCTTTTTGAAGGTAAAAATTGTTTTGCCACACAAAATATCCAGAGTGGAGTACATGTGCAAAGAGGTCTATGATGTTGTGTGAAATATGTTTTATAGGAGCATAATAGTATTATTGATCGGACATTGGTGAAAAGGGTAGTTATGTCAAAGCTTGACTAATAAATCTTGATCGTTGTGTGTAATGTTTTTAATTTTGCTTATGAAATGTTGTGTGTTTTTTATATAGGAAGGGAAATGACCTACAAATTCCTTGAGTGTAGCCGCTAATTTTTTGGCTAAGTGGTAATTCGGGCTGTCGACAAACATCATACGCCTTCAACAAAGACGTATGGTGTGTTTGTTTTGTGTATTTATGGCAGGTCTGGCTCTGCTGGCATAATGAGATATTAGTTTTTGGTTGTTTCTTCAAGGCAGGCACTACATCTGGAACAGGCTCTACTTACACTTTGGAACATAACAGATACAAAAAAAAAAAAAATCCTTGCTACTCTTCTAAAAAAAAAAGAACTCCCTCTCCCAACCACATTATGTATACACATTGTTATTATTATTGTATTGACACCTTCATGGAGTCCAGAAACTCATTGCAGGAGACCCAAACTCTCCACACAATCTGTCATACCTCTCCTCTCCTTGAACTCATTCACAGACAAAACACTACAACTTACTGTGGCAACCCATTCTGCTGATTCACAACTCATCAAGGCAAAAATCTAGTCCTTACACCCCGTCTTATTACACTTTTATTCAACTTCCAGGGATGACCTCTTCTTGAAGCCTCTCTAGCTGAAACATTTCCCCATGCATCAATCCTATAAAACCCTTTAAGTAATTTAAATATTTCTATCCTATCTCTGCTTTTTTCTCCTATCAGCCAACTTTGGCAATAAACCCACCCTTAATCTGTCTTCATAGGGAACATTCCACGGACCACTCACCATTTTGATCGCTCACTTCTGAATCTTCTTCACCACTTCCTCATCCTCCAAAAAACCCAAGAGACCACATTTGGGCATATCAAGGCCTTATAAAGAGGAATAACAACTTCCTTATCTCTACTTGTTAATATGTTCTTCAATAACCAAGTAATCTTGTGGGCTGCTTTAGCAACTTTAGCAATATGTTCAATAAATTTAACTCTGTCTACCGCCACTCCTAAATATCTAGCATTATCTATTTCCAGGTGTTCATCAATGTGGTACACAGCTTGTAAATTATTTATCCCAAAATGCATAACTTTACATATTTCCACATTAAACTGATATCCATTATCTTTTGCCCATACTGTCAGCCTATTTAAATCATTCTGCAAGCTCCCCACATCCGTAAGGATATGTGTTAATTGTATTGATTAACTATTATTCCACCTAATTTCGCATCATCAGCAAAGAACTGAATATTTCCTTTCAGGTTATTTCCTATGTCATTTATTTATAAATTAAACAGCAGTGGTCTCAACACTGAACCTTGCAGCACACCACTAGTCACCTGTTTTTGCCTTGATTCTGCCCCTCCATATATCACTTTTTGATATCTGTCCAGCAGCCACCCTCTTATTCCCATTTGTTCTAATCCCACAGCTGTATTTACATTGAGATTCTGTAATATCCTAAGAACCTCTAATTCGTCCACCTCTTTTCCAGCGTTAGTGTGTCTCTCAGATATGTTAAAGCAGTAACCTCACTTAGATGACATACTTGCAAAGCAGTCAGTCAGTAACTCAACTATTTTATCTGCTTCTTTCACCTCATGACCATCATTACTCATTAAGGTTAAGCTTCCAAGGTCATTCTTCCTCTTATCATGTAATAAAAGAGCTCTTTGGGATTTTCTTTGGCCCACTTGGTGAGATTCTTTTCTTAATCTAATTTTACCTTCCTTTGCCATGCTTGTCTTGCCTGCTGAGCCTTGTACTGTTCATTTTGCTGGTCACCTTTTTACTTATACACCCTCCACAGCATCATCTTCTTCTGCAGCTCATGCTTAAAGAAATTACAAGGGTGGTCTCAAAAGTCCTCGGCCTAAGAATGAAAAAATGAATTTATAATTTCAAAATTATTTTTATTTTTCAACATTATCTCCCTTAAGACTAATACATTTATTCTAGCGATGCTCCAATGCCATTATCCCATCCATGTGGTTCTCGATAAGATCTGCAAAATACCGCTCTACAGCTGCAATCACCTCTTGATTCGTAGGAAAATGCTGACCATCAAGGAAGAGTTTTCGTTTTGGGAAGAGATAGAAGTCAGAGGGAGCCAAATCTGGGGAATAGGGTGGATGTTCCAACAATTCATAGTGCAGATCCCTTAATTTTCCCATTGCCAAAACACCTTTGTGGGCAGGTGCATTGTCCTGATGAAAGATGATTTTTTTCTTCTGCAAACCGGATCTTTTCTAATTTTTTTGTCTAGTCTGATTAAAAGATCGGAATAATATTCCCCGGTTATTATTTTAGCCTTTGCAAGATAATTAATAAACAAAATGCCTTTAGCATCCCAAAACACCAATGCCATGATCTTTCCTGCTGATGGAACCGACTTTGTCTTTGACTGTTTTGACTGCTGTTTGGATTCTGGTAAATCCAAGTTTCATCCATAGTAATAAATTGATGCACAAAATCAGTTTTATTTTTGTTTAAAATGCTACCAAGCACTGTTCAGAGATTTTCATGTGAGTGCGTTTTTGATCTGCTATGAGCAAGCACGGTACCCATCTTGCACAAAGCTTTTTCATTTGCAATTCTTCATGCAAAATATATCCTGCATGTTCTTTTGAAATGCCCATAGTCTCAGTAATTTTACGCACTCTGACTTGCCGATCATCCAATACTATATCATGCACTTGATCAATGATTTCTGGTGTTGTTACACTTTTTGGTCCTTCATGTGGATCATCTTCAAGGCTGGTACTGTCATGTTTAAACTCGGCATCTTATTTCTTAATTGTCAAAAACAAAGGAGAGGAGTGTCCATAAACTTTTATGAACTTCAAATGAATTTCTTTCGCCATTAAACCTTCTTTTACAAAGAATTTTATAACTGCACGATACTCAGTTTTATCCATTTCATGGGATACAGACAACATTTTTGCTTCAGACAGCTTTATGAAACATTGTACTACTTGATAATATGGCTTGCAATTTCACATGGATGCTTATGACAGATGTACCAACGTAGGAAAAAAAAAATCGTGCCGATAGCGTTGCCATCTGTGGTTGAGGCCAAGAACTTTTCAGACCACAATTGCACTGATTTATCTAATTCCTTACCCTAGGTATACAATTTAATACTGCTTCCTCTAGATGACCCTAACTATATCCTATGCATTATTAACATCCTTACCTTGCAGTGTTTTATTCCATTTTACAGATTTGAGCTTCTTCCTAAGCATGTCATAATCACCCACCTTGTAGTTCCACAAATATCCCCTATTGACAGACTATTCCTCATGTTTTACAGTCTACCAAGTTAAGACCGCACGGTCACTTTCACCAGTTGGAGGCAATGTGGCCACCTTGACTATGGATAACTCTTCTGATTCTGTGACCATGCCAGTACTCTCAGACTCCCTAGTTCCCTCATGGGAGACTTCAACTATGGATATATAGACTGGAAGGAAGAAAGATCACATGGCAGGAAGAAAAAGGGTTGAATTTACTTGAAGCATCTCATGATAACTCAACCTGTACTCATTGTACTAATTTGCTGGTGCATGTCTTCCAGATCATTAATGGAATCCATGGCCTATAGCAATAACCAATTGTATATTTTGTCTTACTAGCCTTGATCTCACACCAGACAGCTTCAAATGAACAGCCATCTTCTTGCCTGTCTGCTATTTTTTTTGGCTTCAGCTCATCTGCTATCATCAGTAGTATCTCCCAATCCATCCTATCTTCTTTGTCTTCCCTGAAAATACTAAACCCTTTACATTCTATCCCTGTAAATACATCATCTGCTGTTAGCCAAGTCTCACCAATGCCTATAATATTTAGCAGGGTTGCACTAACCAATGCCAAAATCTTCTCCCTCTCGTTCTTGATATTCTGGCAGTTTATCTGCTATCATCAGCAGTATCCCCTCACCCCCCCTCCATCCTATCTTCTTTGTCTTCCCTGAAAATACTAAACCCTTCACATTCTATCCCTGTAAATACATCATCTGCTGTTAGCCAATTCTCACTAATGCTAATAACATTTAGCAAGGTTGCACTAACCAATGCCAAAAACTTCTCCCTCTTGTTCATACTATTATGGCATTAATATATAGAAATAGAAGCATTCCTTTAGGTCCCCACCCACCTTTATTTCCTGAATTGACTACCCAATTCCATATTTTTGCTTGAGAGACTATATTCCACACTTGGTCATTCTCACACTCACTCTCCTGCTTCCACCCAATTGTTTAAGTTTTCCTGAATTTTTGTTTCAGCATGCTTGGTGCACAGTGCTCTCTCTAGAACCTAACACCAGAACCATTTAGATGCAGTCCATTGGCATTATACAAATCCTTCTTTCTGTCAAACACAGACCACAGATCCACAAATCTTACATCATTCCTTCTGTACAACCTACATATAGACTCATTGGCTATCAACACTCTTCTCCTCAGTTCATCTCTATAATAATGTGGCAGAAAACTTACAATCTTCACCTCCTTTTCACTCTTCAGTATTTTGCTTCTTCTAACAATTCCTTTACACCCTTCCTCATAGAATACTTCTTGTCTCTCAAATCATTTGTACCAATCAAGACAATCAGATTTTTTGCCTTACATTTGCATCTGGATGGTGTGACTAATATTGTGAATTCTTGCACCAGGGAAATATCATTTTGTCAGACTTTCATTAAGTACTCCCCTAATCATTGAGTTACCACAGATAATTTTCTCCTTAACTTGATTTTTTCATTTGTTTGCTCAGTCTTTATTGTTACTTAGCACCACCTGCTTCTTTCTCTTCTCAGCCTCTTGCCATTTCTGCAATTTTTCAACTTCATTCCTGTGAAGGATAAGATTCAAGCATGCTGTTTCTTTATTTATGTCCATTTTGTTCTCCATTATTTCCACGGCCACACGTTCCACATTAATTCCTACATTTTCCATCATGCTCTAAATACTGTCCACTTTGGTAACATTTGCTTTGTTCTCGTCACTTAATATGCATTCACTTTTAAAACATTTAATACAATCTCTCTCTCTCTCCCGTTTCAATTTCCTTCCACATATCCTTTAAGTTTCGCGATGTATCTCTCTCACACACACACATTGCACTTCACAAAATCCTGCAAATTCAAATCACTTGATGCCATTGTTCTAACATGCATTGGCACCATGCTGACAATATTGTATTTACCCCCCAAAAAAACACAAGGTTTATTTACAAACTAAATAACTCATCCACTCACACTCCTGTTTAAAATAAAATCTACAATAAGTTAACCAATATTATCCTTACCTAATATCAAACATACACTAGATAGTTTACAGATCTCTGGACAAAGTCTCCAGTCATGTTCTACAAAATCCATTGAACTCTAACAGAAATGATGGCGTAATTCTATGTGAATTTTGATGCACTGCTTTGTCTGCCCATCAGCAATAATCACAAAACATCCTTGCAGAGAGAACTACTGTCACCTTCCGTGCACGTGGCTAAACTTGTTCTGGAGGTAATTGTAATTCTAGTCTCTGTAGTGTGTATCATAAAAATGTCTTTGATAATGCTAGCTTTGAACTGCCAAAATGTCACATTATAAATACTTAATTTAGTTAGTTATTTAACTAAATGAAATCAGTTATTTCATTTCTGTGTCTGCATAATTATACAAAAGCATTATACCAATCCAGAAATTTCAATATGAAGCATGTTGTAAGCTAATAGTCTTTTCCATGAAAAAGTATATATTAACATTGGCATTGGTATTGGCAAATATTGCAGAGACGGAACTTGTTTATTCAATTCCTTTGCTCTTTAATGTATTTTTCTTTTAGATAATTTTTATTTTTGTATGGTAGTCTCAATGATGTCTAAAAATAAAGCTACATGAAAAATATAGATATACACTATGTAACAATATTGTCCAGATATCCCTGAAGTTATGGAATATTCCAGGTTTGTTAATAACATAAAAACTGGTGTACAGATAGTATGAAGCAGTATTTCATCATAGCAGTTGAATACAAATGGTATGGCAGCATAACGTCAACTCTTTGACTTTGAGAGAGGTGTTGTTGTTGTGGGCTGTCACATTGGTGGCAAGTCCGTACATGCCATTGCCTCTCAACTGGAGCATCCAAAATCAACAGGTGATGATGTGATCAACAAATGGAGACATTCTGGCATCACTAGTGCAGGAAAACACCCAGGGCAATCACCAAAAATGACTGACAGGGACAGAAGGGTGTTAAAGCAGGTGACATGCAAAAACCAGCTACAATCGGTACAGACCATCCACGATGAGTTCCAGAGCACCAATAACACATATTCAGTTATACCAGGTTAACAGCATATTCAGTTACACAGCACATTCCCTTAAAACGTGGTGAAATGCCATCTATTCCCCTTGCTTTATTGACATTTAGTACTCGGTGTTCAAAATACATCCTCTTCATTCACTTCTAATATTTCAGCCACTCATTATCATTCTAGGAATAAATACTTGTAGTAACAGGATGGAACACTTCGGACCACCTGCTTCTTTTTCTTCTCAGTCCTGCTGAGATTCAAATGCGCTATTTCTTTATTTATATCGGTTTCGTTCTCCTCTTTCCATGGCTGCATGTTCAACATTAATTCTGACATTTTCCCATCCCACCCTCGATACTTTCCATGATATATAGCATCTACAAGAGTAAAAGTCATCATTCACTGAATAAAATGGTTCCTTTCAACATGAATAGAAATAACAAAATGTACAATTATATAATCCTTTATTTTCTGTTTGGAGACAAGCAGAACAGGAAACAAATGGAACTATATTGTCTATGACTGCTTCTTATTGCCATTAGTGATTATGCCTATGAATTGAGCATCTCTGTGATGCATTCAATAGTGGATATCCTTTGATCAGAAAAA
The DNA here is from genome assembly GCF_054136105.1 of Typopeltis vanoorti. Taxonomy (NCBI): domain Eukaryota; kingdom Metazoa; phylum Arthropoda; class Arachnida; order Uropygi; family Thelyphonidae; genus Typopeltis; species Typopeltis vanoorti. Next base: position 121,953,886 of record NC_143562.1, on the reverse strand, counting down.
CCTCAATCATATTGATATCATAATAGAAGAAGAAGAAAAATTAAGGGCTTTTCATCCTGCAAAACAAAGAGAGGTATGCTAAAGAACATGTAATGCACTTTCCTCAAAATCTTAGGTACTCTGCTGCAATCTAAACCACCATCCAACCTTGAAGAATCATTTTCATTGATAAGGTAATTCAAATTACCATCATCATCATTAATAGATTTATATCTTGAATGGGTATATTCTCAAGTGCTCCAATTAATATTTCATTATTGCCGGCCTGGTTGGCTGAGTGGTTAGTGTATCCACTCTCCAGCCAAAAGGCTGCGGGTTCGAATGCCGCCGTGGGCATGGATGTTTGTCTGTGAAAATACTAGTGGTGGTGGTCGGCGGTAGATGGCATTGGTGTAGATGATGTAGTTGCGGTTGGTGGAGATGGAGAGTTGTAGAGTAGGTACCCTCCCTCGATGAGTCTTTGGACTCCCTGAAGGTGTTATGTAATAATAATAATAATATTTAGTTTGCCAAAATTGCTCTGTTATTTATTAGATGCATTTGATCTCTCCATACTTTTTTCACATGCTGAGCAGTAGTAGAAAATATTCAAGAGGAAATACATTTCAGAAAAAAACAAAAAATTGGGTAAGAAATTTCAGAAACATGAAATGTGGAAAAGCATCTGGATTCCAATGATTAGAGTAAAGCTTTTGCAGTTAACATCTAGAAAAAATGGGTAATAAAACTGAATATGAGAATGCCAGAGTAATTTCTATACTCTAGTTAAAATTTATGAAGGCATATTTGAGAAAAAGCTAAGAAAATTATTGAAAAGAAACTTGAAGAACAAGCTTAATTGTGAGGCTTAATTTTGAGTAAGCAGGATGTATATGTGGAAATAAATAAGCTTGATGTCATTAAGAAGGTAGGATTTGATGACATATCACCACGTGGACTAAGAGAATGTTTCATAGAATTGGCAGTAGCATTGACATGCCTGTTTAATAAGAGTCTTACAAAACATAGGTTCCAAAAGAGTGGAAAGAAGGTAGAGATTAGTGAAAACTAGGATACAGAAATGGGTTGATAACAGTATTCTCTGTGAGTGTCAGCATGATTTTGTTAAAATGCATTCACGTTTTACCTACTTACCTATATACTATAAGGTGATAAATGTATTAGACAAGGGAGATTCATATACAGTACTTAGATTTTCCCATTTTCAGTAGATTGCCATGCAATAAACTTTTTATTGCATGGCGAAAATTAAATAAAGTGAAATGGATGGGATTGGATAACAGACTAGTGAGCTGGATTGGTGACTCACTGTCACCAATCCTTCATGGGGAATCACCCCTTTCTAGTCATCAGAATTCAAGGAGAACTGGCCTACAAGTCCGGAACTTGGGGAGGGGTTGGGTGCCAGGGGACAGAACCCCCTTTCGAGTCATCAGAATTCAAGGAGAACTGGTCTACCAGTTCTGCAACATAGGGGGTTGGGCACTGTAGCCCCCCCCCCAGTATATATATATATACATACATAATCCGAAAGTAGGGCAAAAAAAAAGGTGAGAAAGGACTCGTTGAAATAAGAGTATGCCGTGATTCATGGGGCCATTAGTTAATCACCCTGTTGAGAATAGTCTCAAGAAGTTGGTATTCTTAAGAGAGAAGGAAGCTTTGTTAGTTACCTGAGGCTGTAGTTTTCAGGCATATTGTGACTATCTGTGAAATGAGGCAATGCTTCTGTTAGAAAAAATATCCTTCTTCCTTGCACTGTAGTTTGATGAAAACTCTTGTGTTTGTGTTTATAATATGCTGATATATTGTGTTGTAACCACAAATCAAGCAGGACTTTAGTTAGAGAACTTAGCATATCTAATGTTTCCAATAGGGTAAATATTTTGAGCATCTAAAGTTGATATAAACAACTTGATAAAACTTAGTTAATGTTCAACTTATTTGTACTATACGATTAACCTATGTTATTATTATTATTCAGGCCTCCACAGAGTCAAAAGACTCATCGTGGGAGGTCCTTTCTAAGAAACACAAGTCTATCATGACTCATCGAGGGAGGTCCCTCCTAGGAAACACAGAGTCTATCATACCACTCCTTAAATGCATTGACCGTTCTCGCTCTCACCACTCCATTGAGCAATGCATTCCATGGTTCAACCACCCTCCATGCAAAGAAGCCACTCCTCACCCTCTTTCTCACAGTTTCCTTTCGTAACTTCCAGGGATGGCTCCTTGTCATGACTCCTTCCCGCTGTTCAACCAAGTGAAAGAACTGCCCAGTGTCAACTCTGTAACCACCTCTCAACAGTTTAAAAGTCTTAATCATATCACCCCTCATTCTATCCACCAAACTGCAGTCCACACTCCCTCAGCCGATCCTCATAACTAACATTGTACAGTCCCGACACCATCTTTGTTATCCGCTTTTGTACCCTTTCCACAGTTAATTTATCCCCTTCAAATCCTGGGAACCAAATCTGAGAACAGTAGTCAAAGTGTGGTCTGATCAGAGTCTTATACAACGGAATGATAACCATTTTATCTCTGCAGCTCAGTGTCTTTCTCATTATTGCAGCAATCCTCTGCGTTACCTTTGCAATATGTCCTCTAAATTTCAGGTTTCTATCAATCATCAAACCCAGATCTCTTGTCTCTTCTACTTCCTCCAGTTTAACTCCTCCCATAGAGTATGCAGCATCCCATCAATGTGTCCCAAACCTCAAGACCTTGCATTTTGCTGCATTAAACTGATACCCCCCATTCATTTGCCCATCTATCTAGCTTATTCAAATCCTCTTGCAGGGCTATCACATCTGCACTATTACTAATAACTCTTCCCAGCTTCGCATCATTCGCAAACAACCGAATATCCCCTTGCAATCCACGGACAATGTCATTGATATAAAGGTTAAACAATATAGGTCCCAGTACTGAGCCCTGTGGAACCCCACTTGTAACCTTCTGCCTCTTTGATATTACTCCACCATACAAAACTCTCTGATACCTATTGGACAGCCAATCCTGAACCCAGTTGACTAATCTGACATCCAGACCCATGTATTGCAACTTGAATATCAGCTTATCATGTGGCACCCTGTCAAATGCCTTTCCTAAGTCTAGGAAAATGGCAGTATATGATTTTCCCTCATCTAATGCTCTTGTAACTTTATCATAAAAGGCTAGCATATTGCTAAAACAAGAGTGCCCCTTCACAAATTCATGTTGACTCTCACTGATAACATTACCCTCATCTGCCCAATGCTGTATATGGTCCCTCACTACTTTCTCCGAGATCTTATTAACTACTGATGACACACAAACTGGCCTATAATTAGACACTTCCAGTCTGCTACTGCCCTTATGCAATGGCACTATCTTATTCCTTCCATTTCATGGGCACCTTTCCCGCAGCCAGACTTTCATTGAAAAGCCAGGTCAAGGGCACTGTCAGTTCCTTAGTACATTCTCTCAAAACTTATGGTGAAATACCATCCAGTCCCACAGCTTTACTAACATCCAGAGTACTCAGTATGTGGAACACACTCTCCTCCTGCACCTCTAAACCTCGAACCTGCTCTATCTCTCTAGTATTCAAATTGACTCCTCAGGATGAAATACTCCAATAAAGTGTCCATTGAACAATTCCACTATGTCCTCTGCATCAGTCACTCTATTGCCATTTTTATCCCACAATGTCATTCTTCCACAGTCATTTCTCCTCCTACTGGCCACATAGCTAAAAAATTCCCTAGGATTTTCCTTGAATCTAAGGGCCAATCTTTTCTCATATTCCAGTTTCGCCTTCCTTACCATATTAGTCGCTCTTCTGACCTGTGTCTTATATTCTTCATGCATCTTCTCTTTACCTGTCTCCTTATATCTCTTCCATAGCCTGTTTTTCTCATGTAGCTCCTGTTTAATATTGTTTGTCATCCACTTTACTCCAAATTGTGTCCTGTTCTTCACTCGTGGAATACAGCTTACCATTGTTGCTAACAAATATTCCTTCACAATTTCCCAAGCACTAATGATATCCTGGCCTTCCAATTCCTCCCTCCACGAAACTTCCCCAAGTTGATGTCTAAGACTATTATAATCACCTGCTTTATAATTCCACATACGTTCCCATCTCTTTGATACTCCTGCATGTCTATTCATTTTCCAAGTTAAAACCATATGGTCACTCTCTCCAACTGGTGGGAGAGATGTCATCTCAGTTATTACCAGCTCTTCAGATCCTATAACCAAATCCAAACCTCTTGAACCTCTTGTTCCCTCTGTTACATGTTGCCTAAGACATTTGTCCCTCAAGAATTCTAGAAATTCCATTCCCTTATTGCTACATGCATCTTCCTTTCCCCAATCTATACTGCTGTAGTTAAAATCTCCCGTAACCATCGTTCTTCTTGCACTTGCCACGCTCATCTGTCTCAACATCTCCTGGTTCCCCCTCTGTGCTCCTTGGTCTGTAGCAACACCCCACTAAATATCCTGTCTTGCCCACCTCCACCTCACACCATATGCTTTCAAAATCATTAGTGTCACAGCCTTCCAAAGCCACCACTCTTAGAGGACATAGGTCGTCACTTATCATAAGCAGTACTCCACCACCATGCTTTCCCTTCCTATCCTGCCGAAAAATGCTGTACCCAGCAACTTTTATTCCTGTTATTATATCCTCTTCTGTCAAACAAGTCTCTGTGATCCCAATAATCTTTGGCCAGGCTGATGCTATCAGTGCCACCAATTCCTCTCCCTTATTCCGAATACTCCTGGCATTGGTATATAGCATAAAAATGCCATTGTTTCTATACCCAGCATTATCCTCTCTAGACTCCACTGGGCTCAGTGTTACCTGATGTCGTCCCCCCCTTCTCGCAAGTATCCATTCCCACAAGAGGCCACCACTGGGACACACTTACTCGTTCAGAATAGCAATCTCTCCACATGCCTACGTCCTTCCTCATTCAAATACTGGCGGTCTCTCACATACAATTCCTCTCTGCTCTCAAACTCACTCCATGCATCCACATATTCGAATCCTGTCTTCTGACTCATTCTCACTATTATGCAAGAATCTCATGTCTCATATCTAGCATTAAGCAAGAATCTCATATCTCTCGCTGCCCTATTTACACCACCACTCAAGTCATTTGTTTCCACCATCACAATCATCTCATCCACCCTTTCACCTCTCTTAATTGCCATAGTCACACTTTTATCGTTCTTCCTGGCAAACACTCCTCTCGCATCCTATCATGAACACGACGGATCATTGAATCACCATACATTACACCTCTTACCATCATATTCCTCGATTGCTCACATGCATCCCTCACTCTCTCTCTTGTAACAGTTTCTCTCTGTGCTCCCCTACTTACCTGCCTTCCTGACATCACTCTATCTCTAGTCCCTGTGCTCCCTTGCATTCCTCTCATTCCTTCTCTCCTGCTGTTTCCATTTCTCACCTCTTCTATCATTCATACAACTCTCATTCCCTCTCTTCTACTGTTCCCATTCTCTCCTCATCTATCACTCCCATAACTCTCTCATTCCCTCTCTTATACTGTTCTTATTCTCTCTTCTTCTGCCATTCCCATAACTCTCTCTCAATTCCCTCTCCTCTACTATTGTTCCTATTTTCTCCTCTTCTCTCATTCCCATAACTCTCTCTCACCTCCTCTGATTTGCCTTACATTCGTCTCTTCCATTCGCTTAATTTCATCTTTCACACTTCTCATCTCATTCCCCAGACATTCCACATGCTCTTTCAGCTCATCTATCTCTCTCTGTAAGTCACCATTCTTGTTTGCCATTCATCCTCCCAATTGAGACTATCTCCTAAAACTTCAGAATCATTCAACCTTTCCATACTCCCCACTCTTATTTTAATCATACCTCTCTCGCCCTGTCATACCCGTCATCTCTCTCTACATGGAGAATCTCCCGTCTCTGACTCAACGAGGTCAGTTTTTTTTTTTTTTCATTGTCCAGAAATGTTCTCTAAAGACAAATTTCAGGACTTTTTCAAGCCACTGCTTGCAAGCATAACAATTCTCCCCTCTTTGAGCCAATCCCACTACCAACATCATCACTCCATACTCTCTCTCTGCTATAGTATACCTTTCTCTTCATTCTGTCCATCCCAATTTCCCTGATCCTGGCTCTGATTTTATTGCCAGCCTGGCTGACTGAGTGGTTAGCGTATCCGCTCTCCAGCCAAAAAGCTGCGGGTTCAAATCCCATCATAGGCATGAACGTTTGTGATTGTCTGTGGAAATACTAGTGGTGGTCGGCAGTGGATGGCTTTGGTGTAGTTGCTGTCAGTTGGTGGATGAGTGGTGGAAACAGTTGTAGAGCAGGTGCCCTCCCTCAATGAGTCTTTGGACTCCCTGGAGGTGTCGTGTAATAATAATAATAATTTTCATTCATATCCTTAATACCCACCATTTTTCACTGCATCACTCTGCCCGGCCATAATCTCTTCCTTACCTGTTGGAATTTTTGCCATTTTGTTATACTATAAGTTAAAGATGCCAAGAAATTATATCCTTGGTTTAATCCAAGTGTAAGCAACAAGGTTTGCACCTGAAGTAACTTCAAGATAGGGTAACTCAAATATAGAAGTTAATGACTTCACATCACTTGCCTTAGTGCATAATGTATAGCATTATACATGTCTTTAAGGATATGTGCTTTGCATTATGGGATACTAAGGCAAGTAATGTGAAGTCATCAACTTCTATGTATAAGTTGCCATATCCAGAAGTTACTTCAGGTGCATTGCAAACTTTGTTTGCTTACACTTGGATAAAGGATTAAACCAAGGATAATAAACCAGATGGAAAAACTTCCAACATCTTTCTCTAATTCAGAGTATTTTAGTAATAATGTGTGACACCTTTTGGCTACTCATATATGGAAATATGACTTCTGCATTACTTCAACCTAGGTATGTATGACTTCTGGATCTGGCTCCCATTGTTGAAACTTAAATAAAGGTTGAAACTGGTCTGGGTAGTGACACTTTCCATAATGCATAGCATTATACACGTCTGTAAGGATAAGGATATGTGCTTTGCATTATGGGGTACCAATGTGAAGTCATCACTTTCTTTATATGAGTTGCCATGTCTTGAAATTACTCAGGTGCAAAGTTTGTTTGCTTACACTTGGATAAAGGATTAAACCAAGAATATAATATCTTCTATACCTTTGTATCTATCTACTTCCTCTCCTTCCTCAACTTGCCTTTTCATACTTCCATCCATTTTCTGATTATTCCTGATAACACTTTCTCATTTTTGGAACACCCTAATCTTTTATGGCACTTCTCACACACTATAATACGTTCCTTCGTATCATTTTATCTAACACTCCCTAAATCTTTAACATTTTTGGATGCATACATAAAATAATTGTTACATCATATTCACTGTAAGTCCAGGGAAAAGCCCGATCTCCAAATTGAACCCTTTTGCATGGCTACTGTATATTTCTTTACCGTACCTGCCATTTTTGTAACGTTAGCTAGCACTTCCACGTTAATCAAAATAACTGATGCAAACACTTTTAAAATCACAATACCACCGTATACAATGATTATTATATAATAGTGCTCATATGTGACTATCACACGAGCACTATTATAAAAATCCACATGATATAATTAAGGGGGGGGGAGACACTTTTTGTAACACCGTTCAAATACACCTCTACTTCTCCTCTCACCTATATATAAAAAAATGAACTGAATTATTTAGATGTAACATAAAACATTAAGCATTTGCTCCTGAATGTAATATCATTTGGGAAGTTTTCTGAAACAGATTACCCACTCTAAATATGTTCTGCATGGGATTCAATTTTTGGCAATGTAATGTGATCATCTAGAATTAAACCAGCTCGCCGAGGTTTCTGAGTTATTCAGTGTATCCACTATATAATTTTTGTCCCTTTATTATTTTAATATTCAGATCAAATGTCATTTTTTGCAGCTATGTTTTGTATATTTCAGGTTTCTAATATTTTTTGATAAATTGTATTTATATATAAATTGAAATAAGTATATGAAAAACAATGAGCTCACAGTGATAATACAAAACATTAATAATTTAATTTAATTTAAATTATTTATTTTTTCAGTCATTACTTTCCATATACAGAACATTCTTACCTTCAGCTGTTATATCACTTCTTTGATTTCTTTCAACTGTAAGATTTTTTCGTTAGCTTATTTCAGAACATTTTACCACTTTCATAAAATATGTTTTTTGAATGGTTGAATAAAGTTTGAAAAGTGGAGACAGCACTACCATAATTCATGAATACACTTTCTGAGACTGTGATATATTATATGAAAGCAGAACTACAGTTTTCATCTGTAGTATTTTATAAAATCACTTGCAACTTTTATAATTGCAGAGTTTACACTTTTCGTTAACAATGTAAAACAGCTAGTATCATCATGTAATATTGCATTTCTATGTCCTAGTGGTGTGTTATGTTTGTGGGAGAAGGGTTATCTAGATGGCATATTTTCCTCATCCTTCATATTTTTTCCACTCTTCCTGTTCCTTTTTTTTTAGTTAGTATCATGTTTTTTAACCTTTCCTACATTTTCTGGCATCTTTAAGGTGATGTGCTGCTGATTTATTTAATCACCTCTATAGTACAATCATGAGGATGATGTGAGACATTTGCTTATCTTTTGAAAGATCTGGATTCGATATCCTATCTAGAACACTTGGAACCTTTAACAGAAGGTGAGTTAACAGTAAGAAATTGTCAAAATCTTTCCATCCACAAAACTAACAAACTAGCGGAACAACATATGCATATATCAGGCATAATATATTGACTTCCTAGACTTAGTTGCTTTTCTCCATAAGCTCAGCTACACTTAAAGTTGATTTATTTGCCATGCAAATAAATCTGCACGTTCTGCACAATTTCTTCTTTTCCTAGACTACGTGTCATGAGTTGGAAGGCAGCTTCACCATTCTTTGGCTGAGTCAAATAATATTTTCTTCAGATTTTTTCCGTTCAGTTCTTGTTTTGTTTTACTAATATTTGTACATTTTAGTCCGCTGTTCATATATAAATGGTGTTCACTTTAATATACATATATATGTGTGTGTGTGTGTGTGTGAGATAGAGAGCTAAATATGAGAATTACAGAGGAATTTCTCTACTAAGTGTTCAAGGTACGATTCATGCAAGCATACTTTGAGGTTGAGAAAAATTATGGAAGAGAAACTTGGAGAAGAACAAGCTGGGTTCAGGCTAAAGAGGTCATAGAGGTTCTCGAGATCAGATTTTCACTTTAAGGCAAATAGTTGAGAAATCATGGTAATATGACAAGGATCTGTACTTAAGTTTTGTAGATCTGGGAAAGGCATATGACAAGGTGCTCAGAGAAAAGCTTTTCAAAACAATACAATTATATCAGGTGAATAGGAACATTATACAGAGCAATACATAGTCTATATTTAAGTTGTCAGTCAGCAGCTAGAATTGAAGGAAATACAGGAAAATAGTTCGATGCAAAATCAGGAGTAAGACAAGGATGCACATTATCTCCACTCTTATTCATCATCTATATAGATAACATTATGAAAGAAAGTGACTTTAAACCTGATATTTGAATTGGAGATGTCAAATGTACCTCTTTGTTTTATGCAGATGATGTTGTACTCTAAACACATCTAGTGCAATACTCCGGGATTCTCTATCTAAATTGAATAACAGTTGTAACAAATTTGGCATGAAAATCGGCAATAAAAAGACCAAAACTATGAAAATAGGCAGGCACATAGAAAACTTCAGCTACAATCTGAATGGAAATCCTATAAAACAAGTGAAATATTTCGGCTATTTAAGCACAGCTTTAGTAAAGATTGCAGGTTAAACAGCTTATTCTGTTGTCTATTTGAAATAGACAACAGAATAACAGTTGCCAACTGAATAAATTTATAGTGAATAAGAGAGAAATTAGCCAAAACACTGCTAGTTTGGTGTTCAAAACAGTGGACCACAGATATGAGGGTTCTGAGAAAAAATAGGGAAGTGAACCAATGGCACAATCATATTAAAAATGAAAGTATTAGAAAAGGAACTTGACATTATTAGCATTCAAGAATGTGTCAGCAGAGCTAATCTAAGGTGGTGGGGACATGTTAGCAAAACAGGGATTCGATGCCAAGATGGCAGGAAAGAGGAAGATCAAGGTCTGGATGGATTGATTCAGTTAGAAGTGTGTTAGATGCACGAAATGTTAGATATGAAATATTGGAGTGCTCACAAGTAATAGAATGATTTGTAGGAAAATTGTTGATAACAGATTAATAATAATGTAAACTTAATTATGTACTGCTGTCATAGTAACATGAACTGGCCCACTCTGGAGTATACCATATTCACTGCACTTGTAATTTGCCCTATATGGGTGAAACAGGATGCACAATTCCTATCAGAAAAAATTAACATAAACGGCATATTAAATTTAATAACTATGGTAAATCTGACCTTTCTGATCATGCCCTGAATACTCCACATAGAATTAACTGAAAAAGGCACCTATTGTTTACATCACGCCAAAGCATGGTATGAGTGTAATTTTAAGGAACCTGTGAAATTCTTATCAACCACCATAATCTTAACAATAATGGTGGTCTAAAAATCCCAAGGACGTGGAAGGAAACATTCTACCCACTTAATCTTTTTTGTCTAAGAGTTAATTATAATTAGGACTTTAAGCAGTCCAGGATCCAATCCAATCCTGTGGCCTCCTGTTTAAGAGGGTTGCAGCTGATGAACAGTCCGCTTCCATACCTCTCTGTCTCTTGCTTCTGAAAGATTCTTGCCTGTCCACTCTTTGATGTTGTCTTTCCATTGAAGTCTGAGTCTTCCTCTCTTTCCCTTCACCATCCCCTGCAATACTATTCTGGGAAGCTCTCCAGAAGAATCCCTCATCAAATGTCTTGCAAACGCTATTTTTCTTCTTTGGATACTAGCTATATAGTTTCTTTTCATTTTGAATCTTTTAAGAACCTCTTCATTGCTCATTCTTTTAGTCCAGTTGATACAATCCATTTTTCTCAAGTACCACATTTCAAATGCATTCAATCGGTCACTCATCTCCTTATTGATCGTCCAAGACTCGCATCGATGCATCCCCACGCTCCAGATCATTGTCTTGAGGATTTTTACTTTTAACTGTTTGTTCAGATTTCTGTTTCCTAATATGTGCTATATTTGGAAAAATGCTGCTTTTGCTTTTTTTAATTCTGTTCTTAATTTCATAATTAGATATACTGTCTTCTGTTATCCAACTCCCAATGTATTCAAAACTTTTTACATTTTCTATTCTTTGTCCGTTCAAAGTGATTTCTATCCCATCATTTCCTTTCCTTGAAATCTTCATCACTTTTGTCTTCTGAATGTTTATTTTCATTTTATATCTCTCATTTCCAACCCTGTTCAGTCTATTCAAAATTCTTTGCAAGCCTTCCTCTGTTTCGCTCATAAGTATAATGTCATCTGCATATCTTATATTATTTATCCTTATTCCATCCTTCAGATCTTCCAAGGCCTCCCTCATCATCCATTCACTATAGACATTAAAAAGGCATGGGGACAACCTGCACCCCTTGTCTCACACCCTTTCTTATGGGTCCATTCAGTATCCTCTCCTTCAAATCTGGCTTCTTGAGTTTTGTATATTCTGAACAAAATTCTCATAATATTTTTATTTATTCCTATTTTATGCAAAATATCAAATAAAACAGAGTGATTAACGTTATCGAAAGCTTTTTCATAGTCCACAAAGCGTAGATATAAATCTTTATTGCACTCATTCATTCTTTCCCCCAACATCTGTAGTGTTGTGATAGCTTCCCTGTTTCTCCTGAAACCAAACTGTGTTTCATTTAATTCCCCCTCCATCATGTTCCATTCTTCTATACATTATGTTGATTAGGACTTTTGCAACATGGCTAATCAAGCTGATAGTGCTGTGCTTGTTGCAATCCATTGTTCCTGTAGTCTTGGGAATAGGAATAAAAATAGATCTGACGAAGTCTTTAGGTATTATATCCTCCTCCAGACTTCTATTAAAGATGATGGATAGAAGTTTGATCATAACTTTAATATAACACTCTTGTTAAATTATGGATTATGCACTTACTTTGTTGTATTAAAACTATTTATATGAATTTGTTCCCTGATAATGTTATAAATAGAATATAGCTTTGATGTAGTGTTTTTTTTTTGTTTTTTTTTTTTTCCACTAGAGGTCCGGCCAGTAGAATAACGATTGATCAAATCATTGTCACTTTTGGCTTACTGTTAGAAATGTAACATAGTTGTCTTTGTATACATATGTGTATATTCCAGAAGATGATCTTAATATGAAAGTCGAAATGTTGGGAAATTAAACCTAAAGCAGTTGTAATCTGCTTAAATTTACTAAAATGAATGCTGATCACCGTGTAACACTAAAAGGATATGTATCCATAGAATTCCATTAGACCAGAGTTTCTCAACCTTTCTAAGCCAGAGGACCAGTGAAATGTCTAAAACAATTCTACAGACCACTAAGTTATGTAAATTTTTAAAAAATCCTATGTGGGGCATTACCAACATTTGGGAAAAACTGTGACATTATAATAAATAATAATAAATATATAATTAATATATAAAATAAAATATATAATAAATCTAAAAGCATGTTTTGAATACATATGGAGACATGATTAATTAAATTGGAAGTAAACGTTTAAAAGTGTATCATCATTGAATAAATTTTATTAAACAAATAAATAATATGATACAATTATGTTGCTACTTACTTTTAATGAGATGGTTGAGCTTCTCAGCCCGTGCAGAGTTGCTGTATATCTGGCTCAATATTGGTCAACTTCATTCGAACATCTGCGTGCCCACACACACACTAAGATGATTTCTGTGTTTTGATTTCATTTGAAGGAGCAATGAAAGTCCTTTCTCACAAAGATAGGTTGTAGAAAACTGCATGACTCTTCAATGCTTCTTCAGATAATTCGGGAAATTCACTTCTCGCTGAAGGCGAGATCCAGAATCGAGCCAAACCAAGATCATGGAATTGCATTTTAAGCCCACTGTCACTTGAAAGCTCACTTAACTATTCTTTTTTCAATGATGAAAGGTCGTTCTCATGACTGTAAGCCTGAAATGGATCGCGAACCCACAGAAATTTCTTATAAAAGTTATTTGGAAAATATGTTTCAAAATTCTGTTTCACACTTTTGAGGTGATCACAAACCCTTTCCAGAAACTCAGAATCAATAAAAATATCATTTTCCACTAAAAAGGATTCCAATGTTGGAAAAAATACAAATTGTCTTTTACATAACTAATCCATAACACCAGATTTTTTCTCGAATGCCTTTATTTTGTTTCAATGACGAAAGGTCGTTCTCATGACTGTAAGCCTGAAATGGATCGCGAACCCACAGAAATTTCTTATAAAAGTTATTCGCAAAATATGTTTCCAAATTCTGTTTCAGACTTTTGAGGTGGTCACAAATCCTTTCCAGAAACTCAGAATCAACAAAAATATAATTTTCCACTAAAAAGAATTCCAATGTTGGAAAAAGTACAAATTGTCTTTTGCATAACTAATCCATAACACCAGATTTTTTTCTCGAATGCCTTTATTTTGTCATAGGCATCAAGAACAGTTAAAGAATTTTCCTGAAGGGAGAGGTTTAGTTAATTTAATTTCGAAAAAATGTCTGAAAGACAGGATAGTGTTGATAACCATGCTTTGTCAACAAGGAGCGATGCAAAATCAGAATTACGTTCATTTATAAATAATAAAACTTCATGCCTTAATTGAAATAACCTTGATAGTACTTTGTCCCCGGAAAGTCAGCGAATTTCAGAATGAAGCAAAAGTTGTATATATTTAGTGCCCATTTCATCACTGAGTACTGAAAATAACCTGTTATTTAACAGTCGAGCCTTAATAAAATTAATTAGCTTTACAGCATTCTGGTGGCATCCCTTTGGAGGCTAATGCCTCCTTGTGTATGAAATGATGTACCCAATTCATATCCGAAGCTATTTCCTTGACCTAAGAAACAACCCCACTATGCCTGCCTATAAGGGCATGAGCTCCATCCGAACAGAAGCCCATGCATTTTTCCCACCAGATCCTTTTGAGTATTATGTAATTATTGATAGAGTAAAATATTTCTTCTCCAGTTGTTCGGGATGACGAAGTTCTACAAAACAGAATATTGTCATGAATGTTGTTATCATGTGCATATCTTATGTAGCATATTAACTGTGCATCATTTGTAACATCAATGGTCTCGTCTATTTGTAACGCATAATAAAGGCTCTTCTTAACTCTTTCGATTAACTGAGATTCTATGTCACCTGCCATATCATTAATTCTGTGACCGACAGTGTTTTAAAAGAGGAATCAAATCAATATCTTTTAGTAACTTGTTGCCAAACATAGTTTTTACTACATCTTTTATAGTTGGAAGTAGTAAATTTTCCCTGATAGAATGAGGTTTCCCTGCTTTCGCTATGCGCAAACTTAAGTGATAAGATGCTTCCAGTGCCTTGCTGTTAATCGTGGTCAAAACTATATCTTTCCCATGATTTAATGTCCCTGAGCATCGCTGAAAAAATTTAGTTGGCTTATTTTTCACATCACAATGTTTAGTTTCTAAATATTGTTGGAGTTTCGCAGGTTTCATGCACTTGTTCGACAGCACTTCATAACACAAAACACATTGAGGTTTCTGTTCACTTTCATCTCCACACCAAGTAAACCCAAATTCTAAATATGAACTGTTATATTTCCTGCTGTATTTTTTCTTTAAATTGCTTGTTTCTTCTACTTTAATAGTATCAAAATTACTCACCGTTACAACACGTGTATCACAATTAGGGTTAGCATCACCTGTTTCATTTGCTTTGCTTTTCAAAGTCCTAGTTCTAAGCCACTTTTCCATTATTAAAAAAGTTTCCAAAAAAATATATAGATACTGTCCGTGCAGTTAACTGAGTGGTCAGGGAAAGGAGTGTCCTGGGTTCGATTCTTGTTGCTGATGTGAGGAGCTTCAGGATTTTTCTCAGACATAGCCAAGTTAGCCGGTCTTGGGCATGGACATCAGGGTTTTTCTTCCCAGTTTATCTTGGGGTTTTTCCCTCCCGCAAGCAGGAAAACCGGCCCCGTGAGCACACATGGATTACAGTCAGGAATACTTAAGACCCAGCCATGGGCCTGATTCGTTAGCTATGCCAGTCCCATACCTGGATAAATTGGGGGGGGGGGGGGGGTTGAGAAGGTGCCGTACTTTTCCATAAAAGGGGCCTCATGGCCATTATATCATCATACACTATAAAATAAATATAAATACTGGGGTTAACTCACGACACCTTGCCCAAGTATCACTTAGTACTTCTGAAGATGTACTGAGCCTTGGTTGAAGGAAAAAACCTTCAATAATAAAAATCAATAAACAACAAGCAGTTGGTTGAAATGTGGCACGTGTTTTCTTCAAATCTGAAAAAACAGCGAGGGAAGGCGGATAAAACCATATTGGTGTGTTCACTTCACTCCTCTTTTATTACTCATCATTCTGCCATTACAAATTATTGTAGTGGCGGAATGTTCATTCCATGAACATTCTGCCGCTATTTGTTGGTTTTTTAAGTATTCATTTTATTTCAATAATTTTTACTTATTTATTCAGTTTTAATTTGTTTTGTTTTGATAATTAAAATATATATTTATTTATTTACTTTAAATCTGATTGCAGACCACAGGTTGAGAAACACTGCATTAGACCATTCCATTTATTAAAATTAAAAGTTAAGCTTTTCTTATAGGTAAGCTTATGTTGCTTACAGACAGCTTTTAATTTTTTATGAAATGACAACATATACTAGAATATTAATTATAAAATCCTTTAATTAATATCTTCCTATATTTTGGCAATGTTACATTACCATCATCAGGGATCACAAAAAAACAATGCTATGTGCATGCAGGCACTAACACTGGGCAAATGAGGCTGAAGAAAGGCAACAGAAGTCAGGCCTAGAGTCCTAAATAGTGGCCCTAAGTGGGCTAAATCAGTGTGCCTAGGAATCTTAGACACTCACTCTGATTACATCCCAGCCTGATGGATCCCTGGCATTCTCCGTTTACAGAAAACCTACACATACTGGTAGATACATTCACCAGCAGTCACACTGCTCCACCTCCCAACAATATGGGATTATAAAAACCCTATATAACAGGGCAAAATTAATCAGTTCAGATAACAGTGCCCTAACTACTGAACTTGACCTTAACAGTAGATATAAAAGAAAGATAATGCTTAACAATTTCTTAGCCAATTGCTACAATTGGCTAAGAAATTTGGTTTTAATATTTTTTTGGGGGTTGTAACCCCCAAAAAAATATTAAAACCAGGTAACCCCCCCCCCCCTTCAAAGCAGAGATCACTCAAAATTTATCACTGTTCCATATATCTGGGATACATCCAAAAAATTAACAAAAATCCTAAGGAAATTTGACCTTACAACCAGTTACAGACTACATTAGAAATTAGCATCTCTTATTCACTCTACCAAAGACCACCCATTCCCCTCCCCCCTAGATCTATGACAAGTATACCAGGTCTCTTGCAGTTGCAAACTGTTCTATTATGGCCAAACAGGCAGGACAGCTAATATTAGGATATCTGAACACTAGGACTACATCTGGTTCCACTAATACAACCACTCAGAACTTGCTGATCGTGCTTTGGATACCCACTATAGGATACACTGGAAGAAGGCCACTCTATTACACCGCAGCAAATACAATTATGAAAGATTATTTCTCGGCTCTGAGAAATAAAAAAAAACTCAATAAATTTGGGTGCATGAGACTGCCCCAAATGCCTACTACTAGGGGACACTGTTTCAGACTCTTGGTCCAACTTCTGTTGCCTTTCTTCAGCCTCATTTGCCCAGTGTTTAGCGCCTGTGTGCATATATCATTGTTTTTTGTGATCCCTGATGATGGCAATGTAACGTTGCTGAAATAGAGGAAGATATTAATTAAATGTTTCTATAATTAATATTCTAGTATACATTGTCATTTCTCCTGAAAAATTAAAAGCTAAAAGTTAAGTTTAAGCACAATTTTGTTTCGGCTTGCTGTGTGTTATTTTTAAATAAATATAATGAACCTGAATGTGTGCAGCTGTTTTGTTTCTCAACACAGTGTTGCAAAAATTATACGAATATTTTCATTTTTCTTAAATACTTCATGCTTCTGATAAACCATGTGACTTAGCAATGTAGATATAAAAGAAAGATAATGCATGCTTATTGTGTTTCAGTACAGTATTTCACATAGCTGTATACAATATTTTACACTATTGTGCAAAATATTATTGTATACTGTTGTCTTCACTATGGTCCAATATTGTACTTTTTTGGTTGTGACTTTTTTCCCCTACAAGGTATAATTAACTATAGGCTGCAATATTAGTCATCACTCTCTTTGTGCAATTGTAGCATAACTGAAGCATTTTTGATCAACTGTGACTGACATCATTGAAAGATGGAAATATGACTGAAAAGAAATCCAAGAAACAGTCAAGCAGACCATATAAACTAACAGAAAGAAATACACAGAAGCCATCTTTGAAATGATAACATTCCTCCTATCATACATTAATTAACTTGGAATTCAAAGCCATAACTGCAGAGATTTTGCCCAAGTATTGTTTACTGTACTCTTCAACTTTAGTTTCCAATGTAGGACAACTATATATAAATATGTGTGTATATATATATATACATATATATAGTGGCGGTCGTGTTTAGTTAGGCTAGAAAATGTGGTTTTAAATTTAAGTGTAGTGTGGCTTTTTGTCTCAAATTGTGCTGCAGTTCTGCATTGGTTAGATACAAGTGTCCTTCAGTGGTGTTATTGTTTGGAACTGTGTTGTAGTATATATTGTGTTTTTACTGCCGTTTGTTTCACTACATCAACATGTAAAGATGGCGTCCAACAAGAAACGTACATCAGCGGCATGCAGGACTTCTACTTCTACACGAAAGGCTGGCTCAGCGTTAGATTTTTCGCAGTGGATGCATTGCGGCAACTGCTACATGTATGCGCCGAAGAATGTGAAGGATCTGTGGTCGGTCTGGCTAAATGAGAAGAACAAAAATGTCGACGTATGTGAGAAGTGTCGGGATAGGCTGGAGTGTTTAGGAATGGAAGCTGACACCAGGACCATAGCGGAAGAACTTCGGTGGGAGTTCCTGAAAATGAAAAATAACCTTCATCTTCTGCATGAGGAATTGGAAGTGCTCAGTAAGGAGATATTGGAAGTTAAAACTGAGTTTAACATGTTAAGCAGAGAAATTAGGACTTTAGAGATTACTTTAGCTGAAGTAACTAGAACAGGATTACGTATGGGTGAGTCTTTGGTGAATGATGCAGTAATAAATAGTATGGTAGTGATTGGGAGTCAACAAAATAAAACCACAAGAGGTCTAGAAGAAACGAGATGTTGTGAGAGTGGGGGATAAGTAAAAGAGCATTGAGTAAACTGGGAACTGAAACTGGGAGAGTCATGCTGAATAGCGTAGAAAATGAGTCCATGAGTAATGCTTGTGTGGACTTGAATTAAGTTAAGAGTGGTAAGATATATGGTGATTCTATGATTAAAGATATGGAGAGTGGTATACCTGAGGAGTGCTTGGCTGGTGGGACAATAGAAAGAGTGGCTTTAGCAATAAAGAGAGGGCATGATGCAGACAAAATGATAGTTATGGTGGGTACAAATGACCTGAGTGGTGGTATAAATCGGGTAGCAAAAGATTTAAGAACATTGTTAGATATTGTGAAGAGGAAAAGTGTCAATTGGAGGATAGTGTGTGTGTGCTGCTTCGTTTTGACAATTACGAGTTAAGTAGATGAGCAATGATAATGAATTATATGATTGTAAGAATGTGCAAAAAAAAGGTCTGGAATTTGTTGATGTCTGGAGTGTGTTTGAAGGAAAAAGACAGTTGTATGCTAGAGAGGGGCTGCATCTGAACATGGAAGGACAAAAGCGATTGAAGAAGTTACTGTTTTCTGAACAAGTTGAAGTAATTGGGCAGGGAAACTAATATTGAAAAGGTTGAGTGTAAGAGAGAGAAACTTTAGGTGATTGTATATTTATTGATCCTTATTTGCAGAATAAATTGCAAAAGAGAGGGGATAAAAATTGGCATGGGACTACTGAAATTAGTGACTTGTATATCAGTTCTAAAGCCAGTACAAGAACTAGAGGGAATCTGCCATTTTTGTATACCGATGCAAAAGCATTCGAAATAAGAGAGAAGAATTTTTGGCATTAGTCAGTGCAATCTCACCAAAAGTTGTAGGCATTAGTGAAACTTGGTTGTCAGCAGAAGATGTGGTCATTGGAATTGAATGTGATGGGTACAGTATTTTCAGGGAGGATAGAGGATAGAACAGGGGGAGGAGTACTGTTGATGATAGATGATGTGTTGCAGCCAAAGAAAGTAGTATATCAAGATGATAGACATGTGAATGAGAGTTCATTTGAGGCAGTCTGTGTGAAATAGTAACCAACGCAACCAAATATACAGTTAGATGCTACTATAAGCCAGGGGGTACAGCAGGAGATATTGAATTCATGCATCAGCAAATTAGTGCAATGAGTGCAGGTTTAGTGATTATTATTATGGGGGATTTTAATTATGGTGATATCAATTGGAAGGAGGAAATATCACGTAGCAAAAAGGAAATGGAGTTCATACATTTTCAATTACTTAAAACAGCACATAACTGAAGGGACACGTGGTGTGAGAGTGTTGGATCTGGTTATTGGTTCAGAGGATATATGCATAAGTAAGGTGTCCTCATTACCTCCACTTGGCAAAAGCGATCATGTGGTATTGACTTGGGAGGTTGCAAAATCTGTGAATTTTTCTGTTAAGAAGGGGTATATACGGAACTACAGGTTAGGCAATTATAACAAGCTTCGGAGTGAGCTTCCAGCCATCCCATGGCAGAACATATTGCAGGGGAAAGATGTTAGCAGTGCATGGGATAAAATCAGCAGGTATCTGTGGAAAGCAATATCAGATTGTGTCCCCATGGTCAGGAAGACAAACAAGGTAGGCATTAGATGGATGAGCAGTAGTATCAAGCTTGATCTGCAAAAAAAGACAATGTTATGGAGAATGTACAAGGAGAAATGCGATCAGTACACCCATGAGTGGTACAAGGCCCAAGCTAGGAAGGTTACCAGCATAGTAAGAAAAGCTAAATCAGATTATGATAAGACCTTAGCCAATGAGATCAAGGGTAATCCCAAAGAGTTCTTCCGCTATGTGGCAAGTAAAAGGAAGAATAACTTCGGAAGGATAACTTTAGTGAGTGCTGATGGTATTGAGGTGACAAAATCAGATGTCATAGTCGAGTTACTGAGTAATCACTTTTCAAAAACCTATCACCCAAGTGAGGCTATCTCTGTACCTGTAGCAAACTAATGTGAGAATTGAAGCTAAGAAATCAGAGGTATTTAATATATTGCAAAATTTAAATGCAAACACTGCTGTAAGTTTAGATGGAATATCAGCTCGGGTGTTGTGTGAATGTGCAAAGGAATTGTCAACCCCTCTTACTTGGATATTTAACTTAAGTTTGAACTCTGGTATGGTCCCTAGGGAGTGGAAGTTAGGCAAAGTGGTTCCTTTGCATAAGGGTGGCTCTAAAACTGCTATAGTTAAGTACAGACCAATCACCACCTCAGGAGTAATGGTAAAACTTTTGGAAAAGTTGGTTAAAGACAAAATTCAAGAATGGGTGGATCAGGATATGATACTCTATAGAGGCCAACATGGTTTTGTTAAAGGTAGATCCTGCCTTAGCAATCTATTAACTTTTCATAATAGAATGACATCTGAGTTGGACAAAGGAACTGGCTACACAATGGTACTTCAGGATTTTGCTAAGGCTTTTGACAGGATATCCCATGGAACACTGTTATGCAAATTGGAGCAGATGGGAATGGATACTAAATTGGTGATATGGATAGGAGAATGGCTCAGGGAGAGATACCAGAAGGTGGTGTATGGAGGAGCCGAGTCCAGGATGAGGCAGGTGACCAGTGGTCATCTGCCTCAGGGCTCTGTGCTTGGGCCATTGTTGTTTAATTTGTATATAAATGATATAGGAAATGGCTTAAAGGGAGATATTCAGTTGTTTGCTGATGATGCAAAGTTGGGTAGTGCAATAAAAAATCAAGCCGATGTTGAAATTTTGCAGGATGATTTAAATAAGCTGGTAGAATGGGCAAAAGGTAATGAATGTCAGTTCAATGTGGAAAAGTGTAAAGTTATGCATTTTGGGATTAAAAGATTACCAGCTGTGTACTACCTTGATGGAACAGTACTCCAAGAAATTGATGAGGCTGGGGACTTAGGGGTGTTGGTAGATAGGGAGATAAAGTTCAGGGCACATGTTGCTAAGGTGTTCAAGATTGCACATAGGATTACTTGGTTGTTGAGGAACACACTGACATCCAGAGATAAAGAGGTTATTATTCCTCTTTTATAAAACGTTGATACTTCCATATTTGGATTACTGTGCTCAGGTCTGGTTACCTGGATTCCTTGGAGATGAGGAGGCTGTGGAGAGGGTTCGGAGAAGAGTGACTAAGTTGGTGAGTGATGATCAATGCTCCCTACATTGATAGATTGAGAGCTTGTGGATTGTAGAGGTTGGTTGATAGGTGGAGAAGAGGGGATAGGATAGAAACATTTAAATTACTGAAAGGTTTTAATAGAATTGCTGCAGGGGAAATGCTTCAGCTGTGTGATAGTGATGAAAGAACAAGAGGTCATCCCTGGAAATTAAAGAAGAGTGTGGTTAACAAGTGTGTGAGAACAAGGTTTTTGCCTGGAGGGTGGGGAATGAGTGAAATTCATTGCCTGACTTAGTTGTGAGCTCCTCATCTGTAAATGAATTCAAAAAGAGATATCACAGATATTGTTTGGCTAGTTTGGGTCTCTTGCAATGAGTCTACTGACTCCATAGAGATACACATAATAATATATATATATATATATATATATATATATATATATATATGTACTCCAAAGAAAATGTTCAAGTTTGACTTGTATCATGCAGAACTCATGATTAGACAGTAGACCCTGGAAAAACAGAGTTATGGAGGTATAAATAATGATGTGTACCTCTTTCAAATTAGATCAACATGTTTGGATATGTCAAGTGCAAGTAGAATGTGGTTGTGTTGGAGTAAAATGAGATGAAATGCTTTTCTTGTTTTGTAGAATCCCTTTATCATAGTGACCCTGGAAAAATGAAAACAATAAACATTATAATCATGTGCCTGAAATGAGACTTTTGTGGAAGCACCCCAGTTGGGTATCAGCATAATACTGCAGCATATCATATCATACTTCAAGAATTGTGGGTTGAGAAAATTGAAGTGCTCTTGTTAGATCGGCTCACACAAGTCCCATTATGGAGCCCTTTGGGGAAGAATTAGGGTATTAGTTGAACACGAGGTTAACAAGTCCAGTTTCGCATGAACTGGCATGTTCATAGAGAAATGAATTCAAATAGTTGCCTTAGAGGTATGAACTAAAATACTTGTCCTAAAATAAATATGCCAAGAAATACTGGAGATCTAATATTGTCAAAAGTATGGCTGAAAGAAAAAAAAGCTCTTTTTTGTTGGGCATAAGATGGAATGAAGTTTTCAAAACCCATCTGAGAAATGATATGGTGATCAGAATTTGATATTGCAGAAATAGGTTTTTTTTTTTTTTTTTTTTTTTTTTTTTTTTTTTTTTAAGTGCCATAGAATTTTATTTTTTAATTATTTTAAAATTTAAAAAAAAATTTTTCTAGGTGCCATAGAATTGATTTGTAATAGTACAAGATTATGGACAACAGTTATACCTGTTGACTTTAGAGATTATATATGCAAATTTCTGCTTTTGGCACTTTCAAAATCAATTTGGGATGTGTTGATAAATTTAGTGTAGGCAGAAGATAGAAATTTTGTTGAAAAGTATACTTTATTTTGCTCTTGAATAGTCTTGGCACATAGTTTGGAGAACCAAATCTTAGAAAAGAGATGTGAATTTATAGTGGAATGAGGTTACCTGCTTACATTAATTAATTGATTCTGATGTTTTGGCTTATACGTTGATTCTCCAGCATCATGCTGTTTAATGAAATTAACAATGTAAACTAGATAACTAAATATGTTTAATTATTACTTCCTATAAAGTCTATAATTACTCCACCTACTGGTGCCAGCCAATAGTTGGCATAATTATAGAACTTCAGATCTTCCTATTTCTCTCCTGTTACTTCAGGCATACTGAAATATGCCTGTGCGCACATGTTTAATGCCAGTATATTAATCCCTGAAGATGTCGATTTAACCTTGGTGAAATACAGGAAATGTGAATTAAATATTTTTAGTTATTATCTAGTCTATGTTGTTAATTTCCTTAAACAACATGATGCAGTAATTTGTTTAGTGATATGTTATCTGCAAATGTTTGGAAACACTCATTCTGCCATGGTAATTAGACATAGAAATCACAAAGATCATCCTTTTGATGATATTTATAATGCCAGACAACATCCACAGTTTCCCATGGAAGGATTATTGATGAGAAAGAAAACTAGTGTTTAGAAAGTGGTTAGGATTATCTGGTATTCTCATATACGTTGAAACAATTTATGTGCAATCACTGGTGATATCAAATGTCTTGGCATCTATAGCTGTGGGATAAATGCGACTGGAGTTGTGAATATTAAAATCTCCAGGGAATTTCATGCATGCATTTCTTTGAAGTTAAGAAAGTTTAACTGGAAAAATCACATTAACGAAAATAAAATAAAAAACAAATGGTTGGCTGCCATTAGGAGAGCAATAGATAACAGATGAGTTTTATAAAATGAGCGAAAGAAGATCAAAAGAGGAGATTCTAAGTTGACTCCTGAACACTTTGATATCTCAGAAAGTAGCGAGAAGCCACCTTTGAAATGAATAGTAATTGAAGCTGGAAGGTTTTTTTAAAGGAAAAAAATATGTAGAGGAAATGTACAACATTGAGACTGAATCTGTGGCCATATCTATATTTGTGAATTGTATCTTGAAATGTATTGGGAAGACAGATACCTGACTCATTGCATGCTGGAAGAAGTGAAGAAACATGAACTAAAACTTTGACCTAGGGTTCAAACTTGAATTGTCTCCCCAGTAGAAGCGATACCCCTCTTCCACCCAAGGCCAGAGGAAAAAACTATTAGAGGAAAAGCCACTTAGTGGCTTTTCTTCTGACAGATGGGGATGCTGTCCCCCATCCTGCTTTTATAAACTGTGTGTCCAAATAGTTTCCGTCCATCTGATGCCTGTTCAGGAGATTTAGAACTACTAACAGATTCTCTGATGTGAAGATATAGACTGGGAATTTGGTTTCCACAGTTCAAACAAAAATTCACTGAAGATTACATACACTCACATCATCATCATTCAATTCGTGCCATGTACCCTCAAGGGGTATATAGGATATGATAGTACTACATAAAAAATTTACATCATTACTAACTTCCTACTTACAATTTTCCTCCAAATAAGTCTGTTACTTGTCAAGACCCCAACATTATCAGATCTTACATTTCTATCGTCTAAGGCACTTTTTGCCGTATCAATCCACCTATATCTTCGTCGTTTTCCTGCCAACCTGGCAGAGAACACCTGTTTTGCTAATCTTTCCTCACCCATTCTGTTTAAATGACCATACCACCTGAGATTAGCTCTGCTAATGCATTCCTGGATGCTGACAATGTCAAGTTCTTTCCTAATATCCTCATTTTTAATATGATATTTCCATTGATGCCATCTGTTCATGCCCCTAATCTTTCTCATATCTGCAGTCTCTAGTCTTTAGTCAAGTGTTTTACTTCTGACCCAGCTCTCAGATCCATAAGTTAAAACTGGTTTGAACACTGTCTTGTATACAGCTAATTTCGTGTTCTGACTAATTTCTTTCTTATTCCATATTAATGTATTCATTTGACTTCCTATCATACTAGCTTTGTTGATTCTGTTGTGTATTTCCATATCTAATTTACCATCTTCACTAAAAATTGTGCCTAAGTAGCTGAAAAGTTTTACTTGTTCCACAGGTTCTCTGTTCACAATGCAGTTGACATTTTCAATGATTCTGCCTATTTTCATTGTCTTTGTCTTGTTATTGCTGACCTTCATACCATAATCTATTACAACAGTTATTCAATTTAGTCAGAAAATCTTGCAGACTTCAAACGGATTTATTTAGAAGTATAACATTGTCCGCATAAAGCAAAGAGCTAACATTAACATCTCTAATTTTGATATCAGGTTTAATACCACTTTCCTTCATAATGTGATCCATATATAGATAAATGAATAACAGAGGCGATAATGTACATCCTTGTCTGACACCAGATTTAACATTAAACCATCTTCCTGTACTTCCTTCAATTCTAACTTCTGACTTACAACTCAAATAAAGACTAAGTATTGCTTGATATAATGCCCCATTGTCACCATATAACTGTAGCATATTGAATAGCTTCTCTCTTGGCACCTTGTCATATGCCTTTTCCAGATCGACAAAACTTAAATACAGATCTTTGTAATATTCCCATACTTTCTCCACTATTTGTCGTAAAGTGAAGAGCTGATCCTGACAGCCTCTATTTGGCCTGAATCCAGCTTGTTCTTCACCAAGCTTTTCTTCCACAATTCTTCTCAACCATTTCTCAAGTATACTTGCATAAATCTTACCAGGAACACTCAATAGGGATACCTCTGTAATTCTCAGTTTTATTCTCCTTTTTATAAATGGTACTATGAGAGTTGCTCTAATCATCAGGAATTCATCCTTCCAGGCCTTCTGAACTATGCAGTGCAGCCACTGTAGGACTTTTATACCTCCATACTTCATCATTTCTGTTTAAATATCATCTATTCCTACTGCCTTTCCACATTTCAAGCTTTTGATGGCTTTTTCTACTTCAAGTATGGATATGTATTCCTGACTGTATGCCTGTTGTGTTTTTTACCACTGTGCTATCGCTGCTTGTTTCATTTAGCAAATTTTCAAAGTAATTACTTCATACTTCAAGGATATTTTTTTCTCCCGTTTTCATGTCACCTGTATCATCTCTAATTCCTTTTACAGCACTCTTTCTTCCATTTCTAAGCTTCTTCAACAACCTCCAGAATACTTTGCACCTTCGTAATATTTATTTTCTATGTTCTTTCCATGACTTTTGTTTAGCTAGTTTTACACAATGTTTAGCTTTCTTACATTTGTCTCTGTATTCTCTAAGAGCACAAGCTGACCTATTTGCCAGGAACTTTTGATATGCTTTCTTCTTTTCCTTCACTGCCTCTTTAACTTCCTGTGTCCACCATGAAGTTCTGATTTTTCTATCCTTGCAGACAATCTCACCACATGCCTCTCTACTGAATCAATCAGGGTGTTCTTCAAGGCTTGCCACTGAATCTCTAAGGATTGGTTCCTGTTCTCATACTCTTTCATTTTTTCTTCAATAATCTTTGTGTATTTTAGTCTACAGTTCACATTTGAGAGCTGCTCAACTTTTATTCGCTTTAAAACTTTCTTACATGTTATTCTTTTCAATATGAAATTCAATTTTATCCTGCTCAAGACTAAATAGTGATCACTTCCAATTTCAAATCTTCTGTACACTCTGTTGTCCTGCACCAGGAGAAAACATCACTATCAACAATAACATAGTCGATGAGACTTTTCTTATTCCTTGCCTCTTCTCTCCATATAAATTTGTGCACATTTTTATGTTGAAACATGATGTTAGTAATAACCAGTCCAAGTTCTGAGCAGAAATCCAATAGGTATTTGCCATTATTATTAGCTTTGCTCTTTTCTCCAAATTTTCCCAAAATATTTTTGTCTCTCTGACAATCATTTCTTACTCTATTTAGATCCCCAGCAAGGACCAACTTTTCCTTTTTCATTGTGTCAGTTGCTTTCTCTAATGCCTCAAAACAAGTCCTCCACTTCTACCTTAGTAGAACTTTCTGTGGGTCCATAGGCACAAATAAGTCTCATTGTCCAGTTCCCCATTCTCAAATATGAGAATGGGGAACTGGACAATGTCACCACATCACTCTACTTGAGACTGCCTGCCATTCAAGAAGATTAGCCTCATATTTTGTGTTGAATACTATGGCTACTCCTTCTTTTCCTTGATTTTCATTGCCTGAATATAACAGTTTGTATTTATTGCTCAGAAAGATCTCACCAGTTTTTGTCTTTTTTGTTTCAGTCTCCCCTATTATGTCGATCTGGTACTTATCTAATTCCTCAGCTGGCTCCATTTCTTTGTCATTCAGGCTTCTTACGTTGATAGTACCAATCTTTAACTCTGGTGATGTTGAGTTGGGGTGTTTTCAGATTTGTTCAAGTAGCTGACTTTCGCTGTTTGCCCTGGTTCCCTGGCGAAAACTATGGGGGCCTTGTTTAACCGGGCAATGCTCCAGCTGGCATGAAATTCTGTCATCTTGCACCATCATTTTGTATTTTGGTTTAAGCCAATAAGAATACAATTTTGTCGGCTAAATCCCAAATTGACAGCCCATCCTCGTTTGTTCAGTATCCAGGTAGATACCTAACAGGGTGCACCACGAGAAGGTGAGGATTGGACATTAGGTCAGAACCCCTGGTCGGTTCTCCACATTCCTTTAACACGTTCATTGCCAATCACGTGATATCGCGTGATGCGACTTCTCACCTAATGGCCGATCACGCGTTATCACATGGACGTCGCTATCAAATAAAAAAAATTTGGCCACCATACGAAATTCCAATTTTCAGCTTGGCAATGAACGTGTTAAAGGCTATGTGGAGGGCTCCTTTTAGTTATACAGCTTTGACCCTTACTTGGTTGTCAGTTAGAATAAACTATCTGAGAAATTATATTTTCCTTTTATCCAGGTGTAAAGAAGTGTAAATTGTGTACCATATTGATGTATGCCAGGAAATTTATGAAGCTAGGGATGTGGAGGTGGTAGGAGATACACAGTTGAAGTTTACAGAGCATAGTTTGAATACACTTTTTTAATTTATTGATCTGAGACTTAGTGAGACTTTAGTTTATGATCCCACTGAAATTTAGTGGAATCATACACTAAAAGTCTGTGGGTGGAGGAGTCTCAGAGAATGATATCCATTTTAATAAATATTATTTATTAAAATAGAGTGCAACTCCACTCCATTAAACTTTTAACATCTTCATAAACTTCTAGTGCTTCTCCAAGCACTTAAGCCTTGAAACACAGAATGCTAAACACCAGTTATGGCTTTCCATGTTCATTAAAGACATCTAAAAAAAAAATTGAAAGACTATTAATGGATCTGGGCACTATATTTCATATTATAATCATAGTATCACTCTGAGACTAATAAACAGTATTCTACAGCCATAAAATGGTAGGTATAATTACGATAGTTTGGTGCTGGTTTTCATCGTATAGAACCTAATACTAGTGTATAATTGCAATAAATGTGCAATTACAAAAGAACTTTTTCAAACTACTTCACACTTCCAATGAAATGGCCATTGCACACGCCAGACAATATGGAAAGAAACAGTTTTGTTGTGTCAGTTACTATATTTGACTAATCAGTCTACACTCACACCATAGTGGCCTAAATATCAGTTCTAACAGCATTTTAGATTTCAGTTTAGATCATCAGGCACTGCAAAGCGAGAAGAATATCTCTGCTTCCCTTTTAGGTCCATATATTTTAGATTTGTGAAGTTATTTTCACAGATTTTTGGAACACTTAGATGCCATGTTATTTTTGCGGCATTGTGTGCGCACAGAAAGTACATTATTTAAATTACTTTTTTGAGTGTTTCCACTGCTCAGTAAATATACAGTTGTAAGTATGAAACCATATAATTAAGTGAGATCGAAAAAGCTCATAAACTTATTCTCAGTAACAGGGAAAATTATGCATGGCTGGATCAGGTGTACTCGTATTCAGAACCAGTTGGTCTATCTTGAGAAATAATGCACTTGTGTATTCTCTATTGTTGTATTTTAATAAGTACATTGTGGAAACTTTCTGATTTATCTCCTGTCTATATATATATTTCCCATTATATGTTGCATGATACTTGTAGAATGTATAATTTAATTACTGCATGATATATATTTTTCCATGCATGCATTTTTGCTTGTCTAGATACAAAACCTGATGCTACAATTCAAAGATCACTATCTGCCAGGCTTGCTGCCCAAGGTAACTAGTAAATTTGTTAACTCTAGCATAACTTTTTTTTTAATTGCCTGCTGCACCAGTGATAAATAATGATAATATCACATGACCTAGCTGTAGATAAAATAAATAAAATGTATTCCTGATATTTACATACAGTGTTTAGAAAATATAGTTGTTTCAATTATTTCATATACTGAAAATTCGTGGTTGAGTCCCATTAACTTAGTTCTTTTTAGG
The DNA here is from genome assembly GCF_054136105.1 of Typopeltis vanoorti. NCBI lineage: Eukaryota > Metazoa > Arthropoda > Arachnida > Uropygi > Thelyphonidae > Typopeltis > Typopeltis vanoorti. The sequence continues at coordinate 121,924,246 of NC_143562.1, read as the reverse complement.
AGAATGAAAGTAAAGTGCAAGTTCCACTAAGTACCATTGACATCCAAAACTATCCAGAATTGTCATTTGAAATTTTATCTAATGAAATTTCTGCCTTCAATTCTTCAATATCTGTAAAGATCGTTTCTATAAATAGTATTCAGAAAAAATTTACATTTCCGTCTAAAAAGTATGATGGCCAAAATATGTAGGAAATCATTTTGATGGCACTTATTTATAAAATGCTTATTGAGAACTTTCAACAATGCATTTTCCATATGTTGCTTAGCACAATCCTTTTTGGAAAACCTTGAAATTGTTACCCATTCTTTGGAGAAATAGGGGAAAAAAAATTGTGCACATGGAGATGAAGTAGTGACAGTATTGTTTTTCAAAGACATGTTAATTTTATATCATCATATTCCTGTTATATTCCTCATATTCCTCCACCTTTGGTGGAGGTTCAGGATATAATATTGGTTCTGCATGAAAGTTTGCATTATTACTAACTTCCTTTTGCCATGACTCCAATATCATCATATCTTATATTTTGGTCTTCTAAGGCACATATTATTATATAATCTAGATAAGATCTTGGGCATCCTTTCAATTTTCTTTTCCTGATATCCTGGCATAAAAACACTTGTTTTTTTACTAATCTTTCCTATTCTAAATGACCATTCCACTTAAAAATAGTTGTGCTAACATATTCCTAAATATTGTCAATGTCACATTCCTTCCTAATATGATAATTTTTTAATATGATTGTGCCATTGATATGAGCTCTGAGAAAAGATTAGTGGAGTGGACGTAGCCTCCAATCTCTGATCAAGTGTTTTTTCTAACGTAGTCTTGTATACAGGTATAATGTTTAAAGGTACCTGTGGCATAACTATAAAACAATAAAATTACAAAATTCAAATACAAGAATCAGATATGCTAGTCAGTTTTGACATTGTTTCTCTATTTACCAGCATTTCTGTTATCTCTGACTCAATTAGTTTACTATATGATTCTTTCTTTGCTGTTGTTGTGAAGATTTTTGAATCAGTTATACTATACAGATATTTCAGCTTGAAAAACAAGATCTATAAACACATTGAAGGCACTGCCATGGGTAGCTCCCTCTGTCTCCATCTTTGACAAATTATTTTTTGAACAACCTTGAAGATATCTTGTTCTCATTCATTCACCTCTAACCCTCTCTTTGGTTTTGTTACGTCGATGATGTTTTTGTTGTTTGTCCTCATTCTGAAAATCATCAGATCAATAGCCTTCACCGACACATTTAATTCACCATGAAAAATGAAAATGCTGGTGGTTTACCATTCTTCAATATCTTTCTTACTCACACAGCCTCTGGTATTTTTCAACCAATATTTATTAGAAATCACCTTTACTGGCAGATACATACATCAAAAATCTCTCCTCACAACTTCCAAAAAATTGGTATTTATCAAGTCATTAATTAATCGAGCACATAATGTATGCTGCTCTCCCTCAAGCTTATAACAAGAACTTTTTACTTTCAAAACATTAATAGAATTAAATGGCTACAACCCTCATCAAATCCAATAGATAATTGATTCCCACATTCCACTACCTAAGGATTCTTCAGCATATCGCAGAGTTCTAGTCTCTTATATATCTGGTATCTCTGAACCTATTGGTAGAATTTTGAAGAAGTAACACCTTAATCCCACACATTTTGCTATCAACGAGATTTCTCGTCAGTTACCTTCAACAAAAGACAAACTGTGCCTCTATTGTTACCTGATGTTTACCAGATTCTTTGATATACTTTGGGCAGACAGATCATTCTATGGAAAAAAAAAAAAGTATTAATGAACATCAATACTACATTGAATACATAAAACCTCAAATGTCTGGTCTAGCATACTGTAGTATTGATGTTGCCCCATATAAAGTGTCATATTCCTATCAGCCCAGTCCTAAATTCTGTCTTTTACCAATTTCACCAATACTTTTATCACCACTTCAAAGATACATTTGGCCTATATTTGCTATTTCTGTTTTGGAGCCTCATTTATGCTGGGGGTCTCCTTTATTGGAAACTCTTTTATTTTGTTCTCGTCTCACTCCATTAACACCTTCCAAGTACTGAGGCTTAAATTAAACAGGTTTGTCAGAAAAGTTGATAATTTCCTTGCTTGTTCTCATAATGTTTATATGAATTTTTTCAATTGAAGATGAGTTAGTTGATCTCATACGGAGGTAGCAGGTTTTTTGCCAGCCTGGTTGGCCGAGTGGTTAGTGTATCTGCTCTCCAGCCAAAAGGCTCTGGGTTCAAACTCCACCGTGGGCATGTATATCTGTGAAAATACTAGTGGTGGTGGTGGGCGGTAGACGGCATGGGTGTATATGATGATTGTAGTTGCGGTTCATTGTAGTCGGTTGGTGAATTGAGTGGTGGAGGCAGAGAGAGTTGTAGAGTAAGTGACCTCCCTCATTAAGTCATTGGACTCCCTGGAGGTGTCATATAATAATATACTGGATGATATGCTATCTAATCCCATGGCAGTGTTCACATTGAGGTTCTGCAATATTCTAAACACTTTCATTTCTTCAATGTCTGTTCTCCGATCAGTTGATGTCGCATCTGGCATTACGGTATCACCACCTAGATGGTATACATTCTTGCAAAATGATCTCTCAGTAACTAGATTATTTGGTTTGCTTCTGTTTCCTCTCTGCCATTGATACTTTAAAAAATCATCCTTAGCCATTCCTCCTTTAACATGCCACCAAGTCTTTATAATTTATTTTTTCATCTCTCACCTTTCACAGGTCACCTTTCTTGTCTGTGCTTTGTCATATGCCTTTTCCATATCTCATCATCATCATAAATTTCCTGATATGTACCCCCGATGGGTGTTCAGGCTAATCTGACAGCACTACATAATTAAGGTTACGTTATTATTAACTTTCTATCCACAATTTTCCTCGAAATTAGTCTATTATTTGTCACCATTCCAATATTGTTGTATTTAACATTTTGTGCTTTTTACTACAAACTACCATGATTTCTCACCTTTCTCTCTCTCTCTCTTAAAGTGAAAATCTGATCCTGACAACTTCTATTTGGCTAGAACCCAGTTGTTCTTCTCCAATTTTCCCATTCCCACTTATATATATATATATATATATATATATATATATATATATATATATATATATATATATATATATATATATGTCAGTGCGGTTAGCCTAGTGGCTATGCGCTTCGCAACCATATGCCTGGGGAAGGAGTGTCCTGGGTTCGATTCCCGTTGACAACATGAAGAGCTCAAGGATCTTCCTCAGCCATAGCCAAGTTAGTTGGCCTTGGCCATGGACAGCAGGATTTTTCCTCCCAGTTTATCTGAGGTTTTTCATCCCGCAAACAGGCAAACCAGCCCTGTGAACACACACGAATACAGTCATGAATCTGCTGCATCCCCTAAGGTTGATGACTGAGAGGAGTGCCGAACCAACTGCATTAGCACGCCTGTAACCCCCTCATTAGGAAGGGACTCAGCCCGTCCTAGGACAGACGAGAAGGATAGGATATATATATATATATTAGTCCCATGCATGAGAGGCTCTGAAACATATAGCACATCAGTGCTGTCTGTGGGCAAGTGGTGAAGAAAAAAGAAACAGTATGTCTATAAGATAGTGACTGCCATGAATCTGAAGAGATGGGTCACCAGTTAACCAAGTTGCTCTTTCCTGGACAGTGTCAAGCATTTTTAGAGACCATCCCATTTATGTAAGAACAGTAATGTGATGTAATGTAAAGTAAGGTAGATTTGAAATTTGTACAGTGTAGGAGTTGCACAAGTGAGGATGATTGTCTTGAAAGGAAAAGCACACTTATTTTAAAAATTTATATATTTAGTATAAATAATATTTTTTAATCACAAAAAGTAATATGGAGATATAATAGAGGGATATGTCTATTATAAATTATATAATTACAAACAGAACAGTAGAACTACATGAAATATTGGATAATATTAGTTCTAGCATCAACATTAAGTGAGAAAGTGATTATAGACTAGTCCTGACTTATCTATCCTCTCTGTGCCCCTCATGGCACACAAGTCCAAATCTGTTTCTTTCAGATACCTCTGTCTTGAGCCACCAGTTCAGCTTTTTTCCAGCTCTGCTAGTCTGTCATTATTCTTTCCTTTAATTTAGGTTAATTTAGGTCTTCCACTTTTCCTTTTTCCTTCTGGGATCCATGTCAAAGCCACTTTAGGAATCATTTCCTTCATTCCACTCTAGGAATCTCTCTGCTGTCCATTCTTAGTATGTGTCCAATCCATTTTCACCTGTGTTTATTTCATTAGTGATACTTATTTGCTCAGTCAGCTTATATAAGTCATCATTTGTTATGTTTTGGCCAAAATATTTTACACAGAGACATTTTTTTTGAAAAGTATTTAATTTAGCTTCCTGTTTTTTTTGGTCAGCTTCCATGTTTCTGATCCATTGCAACCTTAACACTGATATTGAAGATCTTTATTTTGGTTTTATGATGCTATTTGGTGGATTTCCATATATTACTTAATTTTATGAAATCAGTATTGTAGACTACTGATAGGCTAATTTTTAACTCCAACAAGATATAAATAAAATGAAAAATAAGGAAATCCAAAAGAAATAAATTTAGAGTGAAATTATGAAGACTTTATAAGAGCATTATTGAAAAAGAGACTAAAGAACAGCTTAAAAAAATATATATTGGAAGTTAAGAAGATCGAGATTATCATTGCGAAAATTTAAAAGTAACGTTAAATAATCAATTGAAAAATGACAAAAACAAATGAAAAATTGACACCCTAGTATACAGAAGAAAAAAAAGAACTATTAAAAAAAAAGCATTTCATAAACATTTACAAGATAACATATAATCAAACATGAAGAGTATAAACAGATAAGAAATGAAAGAAATATTAAAATAAAGAGTAATAAAGGAGGAATCTCAGAAAGCTTGTTCTAAAGAGTTGGAATATGACTTTATGAAGTGCAGAAACAAATATGAATCATTTGTTATGTTGTGGCCAAAATATTTTAATGTTTTATACAGAGACATTTTGTGGTATTCAGTGTGGTAAAATAATGTGGTATTCAATATCCACTTAATTTTAAATATGAAGAAGGATCCAAAATAAAAAAGAAGAAAAAAGTAGAATAATGTATTTCTTTTCCAAAGATATGTAATTCATCAGAGAAGAAAAGACAGGTGAAAAGATTTGTTAAAAAATAATAATAATATTTTGGTTTTGTGCATTGGCAATATGGAATCGTGCATATGAAGACAGATTGAGGACATATGGGGATCTTCAGAGTGATAGACAGAAGAGAGAAAATATGATACAAACAAGCTAATAAGGGATATTAGAGGATGTATAGACACAAGTGAGATTTTACTGCTTGTGTAAGTGAGAGAGAATTCAGAGTCTCCCTTCACCCTGGATGCTGAGTAAAGGTGTGTTTAGGAAGCACATATGGTTCCAGCTTCTTCTCTTGCCATGTTTTAATCTAGTGCTGGTAAATGCATCTTCGATGAATGTTTCCAAAGAAACATGCAATAGGTTAGGCATTGTGGGACCTCAAAAAGGCCCTTTCTCAATGAGAGTACTTGACTTCCTGGAGAAGCCTCCATAATAATAAATCTTTACAGGAAAAAGAACAGTAAAATTCACTCCTGTTCAGTGGTGACCGGTGAAAATTTTAAGTGGGGGGTGCTGCATATACAAAATTTTGCTTTTTGGTGGCAATACTGTTATGATCTCCATACAGTATCGCTGCCAAAAAAGCAAACAAAGAAAACAAAATAAAGCATTTCTAGTTTCGTAACCACAAAACCATTTAATTTTTTGATACCACTGACTGTTAAAAGACCTGATGTATTTTTTATTTTTACTTATTCCTTCCTGACTAATAATAATATCTGGAGTAGTCAGATGACCTTTATATTTTATTTCTATTTTTTCATGTAACGATAATTGAGAAAATATAATTCTTTTCATATTTTCAACAGTGACACTCATCATAATTCAGCCTTGTATCTATAATAAATAAATAATTATATGTTATTTTAACAGAATAAAATAAGATTTACCAAAAATATTTCACCCTCACCACGAATACACACCAATAATAAAAGTTTCGTATCTTACAGAAATAATGCGTGCAAGCATACAATTTGTCTGTAGCGACAAATTGTATCTTGTCACTGCACATAACAAGATTCATTTGTTACGTGCAGTGACAAGTGCAAACGAACATGTTAATTCTGATACTGCATTAGATCGCAGTGCATTTGTTTCATAATCTAAAGCATTAATCAAACAATTCCAATTAACTATTCAATCAATGTCAAAACATAAGCTGTAACCTTTAACATGTCTTATTGCATTTATATAATGTTGTAAGCATTGTTATTATTTATAAACACAAACAAAATTTAATTTTTCGTCACAAGCCGCCACTGTTCCTGTTCAAAAGTCTATCTTCATATTTGTTTTACAAAACCGTGTCCTCATTGAACATTAAGTCCTCAACAATAAATTTTAATCATTCCCGTCATTCAACCTTAAATTCATATGATAGTTCTGAACATAACTGAATTTCTTCCCTCACATATACACATGTACAAATCTCTCATTCAAAAGAATACCACCGAGGATGGTCTGCTATTTCCAGACCGAAATATTTGATTAATTAAATATCTTTCTTGTGTTTACGTGCATATATCATTCAGTCTTATGTCACAAGTATCCTTAAAACAGCAAATTCTTATCCTTCACGGGGAAAATGCTACCAAACTAACCAGTAAATTAGGAAAACTTTCAGTTATACAAGGTAGGTTACGAGCAAAGATCAATTTCTTAAAAAAGTGCCACGACAACAAGATTATTCCCATTTTCGTTAAGATTAAAGAAACAATAAAATCTCCTGGAGCTCATAATATTTACTGAAACACTAGTTTATCTCTAATCCGTAATCAACTTAAAGCTGCTAAATGTGACCTTACTATTAACAGTTATCACATTTCTGATCTATGCACCTATATTTCCACAAATTTGGATCCACATCTTTCTCACATAGTTCTAAATGTGGCTAAGCGTTCTACTCAACGTGCTTATAATAAACTAAGTCAACATCTTAACCGTAAATATGAAGCTCTTTCGTCTAGACAATCCAAGCCCTTCATAACTCCAGATATTTGGATTGTCAATATATCCGGACATCCTTTGACTGAAAGCAAAACCGTCATCCTGTCAAAATGACATGATTTTTCTATTGTTCCAAAAAGATACCATATCTAGATTTCCTAGTTAACATTGAAAGGAATCTCAATCATCTAACTAGCGATAAAGCTAATGTTCTTCGCCTAGAAGCCACTTCTCTACTTAAGGCCAAACTTCCTCCTTCCAGCATATCTCCTTCTGAAATGAAATCTTTACAGTCCTTGAGAAAAAATAATCACCTCATTATCACCAAAGCTGACAAGGGGAAAGCAACAGTAGCTATGGATTCAGCAAATTACAGAAGAAAACTTTCTCTTTTGCTTCGAGATCGCTCCACATATCAAGAAATTGATTATAATCGAACCAACAGACAACTTAAGAAATTAAATTCTCTCTTAGATGAAGTCATCAGTTTAGATAAAGACATAATTGAAAGACTTAAAACTCATTTCGCAAGACCTCCTAGATTTTATGGCCTTCCAAAAATCCATAAGATTGACTATCCTCTTCGTCCAGTAGTAGATTGTATTGATTCTCCTACTTACCGTATAGCCAATTATCTAGCTAAATTATTGAAATTTTACATTAGCAACTCTAATTCTTTTTTAAAAAACTCCTCAGATTTCTTAGAAAAATTAAAAAATGTCTCATTACAACCTACAGATCTTATGGTTAGCTTTGATATAGAATCTTTATATGCCAATGTACCTCTCAAGGAAACTTTAAAATTACTTGCTGACATCTTTCCTCAAGACATTATAAAACTATTCGATTTCGTAATACATTCTGGATATTTCGTATGTCAAAATAAATTTTACAGCCAAGTAGAAGGAACGGCCATGGGAAGTCCTCTTTCTTCTGCTGTAGCCAACTTTTATTTAGAACATTTAGAAAAAGTCCTCTTCTCATCTATTTTCCCTCAACCATCTTTTTTGGTAAGATATATAGATGACATCTTTACTATTTGGCCTCACAGCAAAAACTCTTTACCTTCTTTTTTAAACAGTATTAATTCCTTGCATCATCGTATAAAGTTTACTATGGAAATAGAAGAAAACAAACAGTTATCTCTTTTAGCCGTTCTCCTCATCCGGTCACCTTCAAATATTCTTACAACTACAGTATATAGGAAACCAACGTTCACAGGTCGTTATATTCTTAAAGAATCAGCCAATCATCCATGTCAAAAAACAGGAATTATAAAATGCCTCATCAGAAGAGCCAAAACTGATTGTTCTACTTTTGATTATCTACAGAAAGAACTTTCTACTATCCAACAACACATGAAACTCAATGGCTTTTCTAAAAAAAAGAGTACTCAACATCTTCTCAATTCTTATAATCCTCCACAAAACAACAAAGTTTCAATACGTCGAGTGCCTGTTCCTTATATCTCTGGTATTTCAGAACCTATCACAAGAATTTTAAAGAAATATGATTTAACAACTGCGTATTCACCTATTAACAAATTGTCTTCTCATTTTCCTTCTCCTAAAGACAAATGCTCAACTTTATCTCTTCCTGGAGTTTATCAAATTCCTTGCAACTGTGATCTCTCCTATTTTGGACAGACTGGACGTTCTCTTGAAAAAAGAATTCAAGAACATCAATCCTCCATTCTTCACAACAAACCTGAAAAGTCTGGATTGGTTCAACACGGGATTGAAACTGACCACAGCATCTTTTGGTCCAGGACTCGCCTCTTACATAGATCCCGTTATAGGTTCGAACGTTTGTTCAAGGAAAGTGTGGAGGCCTTGCTCCATCGCCCCAACCTGAATTGTAATGACTGTATATCTATATCAAAAATCTGGGAAAGTCTAATCAAGATTACTCATTATTATTTTTTTTTTTTTTCCCAATCATGTCTCTACGTCAAAATATTCCGTTTTATACTTAATACTTAGTGATATAACATCACTCGGCGTGTTCTATTTTTACCGATCTATTGTTAGTATTCTAGCTTGTATTTTTTTAAAACTGTTCTTGTAATACCACTGAGGATGGTCTGCTATTTCCAGACCGAAATATTTGGTTAATTAAATATCTTTCTTGTGTTTACGTGCATATACCATTCACTTGTATCTTTTGTTTCATGTTCTTCTCACCAAATCCCATTGTCTTTGTTTTTTCCAAGTTCATAACAAGTCCAAATCTCTTCCCTTCCTCATTTCACAGTTTCAGTGTTTTTTGTAGTTCTCTTTCATCTTCTTCAATAATAACAATGTCATCTGCAAATCTCAGATTGTTAATTCTCATTCCCTGTACAGATATTCCTTTGGCATCTTTTAATTTGTCCATTGCTCTCTTTCTAAATGTGCGATGAAAATGCTTGGTGATGTTGGGTCTCCCTGTCTAGTACCTCTGCTTGTTTTAAACCATTTCTCCAAATCATCACCTATTCTAACTGCTGCAATTGCATTCTGATAAACATCTTTTAATATAGCTATTAGTTTTTTATCAATTCCATAGGATTCCAGAACTGCTAATGTCACTTTCTGGTCAATATTGTCAAATGCTTTCTGAAAATCAGCAAAGTAAGTATATATGTTTTTGTTTTTTCTACTAGCTTTCTCTGCTATTAACCTCATTGTCAAAATCTGTTAAATTGTAGTTCTATCCTTCCTAAATCCTGCTTGCTCGTCTACAAGGTATGCTTCCAATTGTGTTCTCAATCTTTCTGTCAATATGATCATCATCACTTTACCAAGGTGACTTATCAAGGCAATTGTTCTATAATTTTTACATTCTAGCTTATTTCCTTTCTTGTATAATGTTACTAATATTGATTTCACCCACTCCTCTGGCATTTTCCCTTCTTTCCATACCATATTACATAGTTGGTGCATTTCAGTAACCATACTTTCACCACCATATTTAATCATTTCTCCAGTAATGTTATCGTTACCAGGACTCTTGTTGTGTTTTAGCCATCCTATTGCTTTTTCTACCTCTCCTCTTAAAATGTCCATATCATGCTCATTACCTGGTGGTGATATCTGCTTCAATTCTTCAGTCAGTTTCCCAACGCTATCTGAATCTAGTTTTTCTTCTTATAACTCACTACAGTATCTTGTCCACCACTGTACAATTTTTTCTTTATTCATCAATACTTTGCCTTTTTCATCTTTAATTGTGGTCTGTTTTGGTTGCCACTTTCTATTAATAGTTCTGATCATTTTGTATACCACCCTTATTTTATGCTCTCCATAGTACTGTTCTGTATTGTTGCATTGGGCTTCTAACCATTTCATCTTATCCATTCTGACTGCTTTTTTCACCTCATTACACTTTCTTCTATATTGCTCTTCTATTTATTCTGATGTATCCCTTCTTATCTTCAACATTCTTTTCTCCTGTACTAACTTCAGTGTTTCTTAATGCATAACATTATACATATCTGCAAGGAGATGTGTTTTGCATTATGGGAGATACTGAGATAGGAGTGATGATAGTTTGGTCCACTTTTGCTCTGAGTTGCCTGGTATTGCACTACCTTTCCTCAGTCCTGAAGATATTTTCAGGCGCAAACTTTGCTTGTTCACACTTGGATAAAGGATTAAACTAAATTCATTATAGTCTAACCAAGTGCAAAATAAACTTTCAACATTTTTCTCTAAATCCAGAGTAATTTAATAATAAGGTGGCACACCTTTTGGCAACTCCTATAGGTAAAGATGACCCTCCATTGCTTCTGTCTTGGTATCCCCACCTCTGGGCCTGGCTCCCACTGACGAGACCTCAATAAAGGTCGAAACCGGTCTGGGTAGTGGCCCTTCCCTTAATGCATAACAAAATTCCCTTAATGCAAGACACATATCCTCAAGGAGATGTGTTTTGCATTATGGAAGATACTGAGATAGGAGTGATGTCCACCTTTGCTCCAAGTTGCCTGGTGTTGCACCACCTTTCCTCAGTCCTGAAGATATTTTCAGATGCAAACTTTGTTTGCTCACACTTGGATAAAGGATTAAACTAAATTCATTCTGTTGTCTATTTCTGTATTTAATTGGCCAGCTTCACTAAAAATTGTGCATGTAAATAGCTGAAATTTTACTTCATCTATAGGTTTCCCATTTAGGATGTTGCTTATGTTGTCAACATTCCTGTCTATTTTCCAGTCTTTATCAATACTTGAGATTTAAAAAAAAAAAAATCTCAAACTCCCAAAATACAGCTGGAGTAGACAACATTCCATCAGAAATGCTGAAATATGGAGGTATAAAAGGTTTACAGTAACTGCACTGCTGAATTTAGAAGGCACAACCAGATGATTGGAGTAGAGCTCTCATAGTACCCCTGAATTTGAAAATTAGAAAAGAAAGTCTGTACTGAGTGTTCCAGGTAAGATTTATATGAGCACATTTCAAAAGAAACTATGGAAAACTTGGGAAGAGGAAGTTAGATCACTGCCAGATAGGTTGTATCAAGAACAAGTTTTCACTTTAAGACAGATTCGAACTGATGGGAATATATCAAATATCTGTATTTAAGTTTCATATATCTGGAAAAGTATGTGACAAGTTGCCAAGAGAAAATCTTCAAAATGCTAAAATTATTATTTTAAACAACAAGAGACTTCAATTAGTCATGGACTCATCGAGGAACGCCACATATTGCTCCACATTTATCCATTCCCTGACTCTCTGCATTAGGTGTCAATCCAATTAATAATTTCTCCAAGCTGCTGATGCCAAATCCATTTAAGTTTAGGTCATGGTTGTTATATACATCTTTTTTACCATCAAACTCATTCCATGTCTCTAAAATCTCAGAGTTGTTTCTTCTATTGCTGTCGTAGCCCTTCTTCTTAACTCAGTTCTGTTGTATCTGGGTAATGAGCCAACAATGCTTACTCTGTCACTTTTCTTTCAAGAGTCATCTCATATCCTCTCTCATACTATATTTATCACTACTTAAAGCATTTGTTCCAACCAAATAAAGGAGAACCACTCTGCTTCTTGAAAGGCCGAAATTGCTTGAAAAAAAATTCTGTGTTTGATCTCTAGAGTAAGGTTTCCATGCTATCTAATCCATAGCCCTTCCACAGTACTAATACTAATGTATTTGTATTATTGGCGAATGGTCTTTCGTGGATGGGATTTCCATATAGTAATCTATTTTTTATCTGACCCTACAGTTATCAGAACGGCAAGTGCTAATAAATTATAGGTTGGATAATTGAAGTACAATTACACGGCACTCTACTAGAAGTCAGTTGGCATGTAAGACTTGGTTAATTGAAGGTTGGTTGTTTTGAAGATCAGATAAATGGTAGATTACTGTGTGTGTGTTGAAAGATGAATAAAAGTTTAAAGTTGCTTGCCCATCATCCACATTGTACTGATAGCATGGACTATGAAGAGTGAATGTTGTGAACTTCTCTTCAAATTAAAATCAGCCAATATATGTCAAAATCATTTCCAGCATCAAGACATTGTCTGGTTGCTGTTTAATATTGTTTATATGCTAAATTACATTTTTTTATCTTAATAGGTACTGCTTATTTTGTGCAAGTATTCATGTATAGCTAATTACATTGTTCCTTATGAAGCAAATAGAACCAACTTCCAAATTGGTTTATGAAGTATGAGTTACTATATTTTTGATTAATTCTTCAAAAATACTTCACTTACAAAATTGTAACTTGCATGACACTCGCATGTCCATTCAAATTTGTTGTAAATTCTGATTTATAAATGTTTTTCAAAATTAAATGCAGTTGCTTGGCATGCTGTGCAGAATTGATTCTTGCCTGATTTAAGTTTTACCCTTTTTATATTATGTTCAGCAAATCAGTTTTTCTCATTTTTTTTTTGTTTTGTTTTGTTTCATATATTTATAAAACTTTAGCTAGCATTATGCATCCATGTTTGTGTGCATGTATTGTATTTCTGCATGTTAATGCATGTATGTTGTACTTCATAACTAGCTGCAGAAGAACAACGTCAGAACTTTTTTCGCCGTGCTTTATCTGAACGCAAACCTAAAAACTACAGTAAGTTTGTTAATCACTTAAGTATTTTTAAGTATTATTTTTTTTGTTTTGTTTTGTTTTCTGTTCTAAAAAAATAATTTTGGAATTCTGTTAATGTTTTTATATAGTGTTCTGTATTTTAGTGAGTTACAATTGTTGTAATATTATTATTGAGGACCTCAATAAAGTCATAAGGCTCATCTTAAACAACATAATGTGTATCGTACCATTCATTACACTCATTCACTGTTCTTGCTCTCACCACCCTATCAGGCAATGCATTCCACAGTAAAACCACCCTCCATGCAAAAAAAAGTCACTCCTCACCCTCTTACTCATCATCTCCATTCGTAACATCCAGGGATGACCCCCTTGTCATTGCTCTACAATATGAAAGAGCTCCCCAGTGTAAACCCGTGACTACATCTCAACAGTTTAAATGTCTCAATCATATCACCTCTCTTTCTTCTGTCTACAAGACTCTACAGTTCACATGCCCTCAGTCTATCGTCATAGCTAACATTGTATGCTCCTCATATTCAGATCTTCCTGAAGGGCTGCATTGACACTGTTATTAATACCCCTTCTGAGCTTCAAATCATCTGCAAACAACTGAATCTAAGCGCACTCCTTAACAAATCCATACTGACCTTCACAGATATCATTACCCTCATCTTCCCAATACTGTATGCAATCTCTCACTAATTTCTCAAAAATCTTAACAACTGTAGAAGAAATAAACTGGTCTGTAGTTTGATACTTCCATCTGCCACCACAATTATGTAATGACACACTGTCTTACCCACCTTCCACTCCTTTGAGCACCTTTCCTTTAGCCAGCTTTTCATTGAAAAGACAAGTAAACAGAGCTGTCAGTTTCTTAGCACATTCTTTTAAAAACATGTACTAAAATCCCATCCAGTCCCATTGCCTTATTCCCATCTAGAGTTCTTAATATTTGTAGCACTCTTTCCTCTTGCACTTCCAAACCTTGAACCTATCCCATTCCTCTAGTAATAAAACCTTCTTTTCCAGGAGAAATACCCCAATAAAGTGATCAATGAATAACTCCACTATGCCTTCTGCATCAGTCACTCTACTTCCATTTTCATCTAACAATATCATTCTTCCACAATCATTTTTCCTTCTACTGGCCACATAACAGAAGAATTCTTTCAGATTTCCTTGGATCTCGTGACTAATATCTTCTCATATTAGAGTTGCCTTCCTTGTCATGCTAGTCACTTTCCTGGCCTGAGTCTTATATTCCTCATGTAACTGTCCTCCCTCCTTATACTTTTTCCACAACCTCGTTTTCATCTGCTGGTCTGTTTGATATTATTGGTCATCCACTTTACACTAAATCATGTATTCTTTTTCACTTCAAGTATTATGACTTGCCACCGGTGCTAATAAAAATCTCTTTACAGTTCCCATGTTCATCTATCTCATCCTTCCAGTTCCATCCCCTTACTATTACATGCTGTTTCATCTTCCCAATTTATACTGCTGCTGTTCAAATCTCCCATAATGATCAGATCACTCATTTTTCACTTTTCAAACTTATATGCCTAAACATGTCCTGCTCTTCAAACTCTGTGTTTCCTATAGCAACATCCTACTAAACATCCTGCCCTGCCCATCCCACCTCATATCATATACTCTGAAAACCATTTGTGCCATTTCCCATCAAATCTTCCACTATGGGAGGACACAATTCATCACTTATCACAAGCAGTACTTCACCACTGCATTTGTCCTTCCTGTCCTGCTGAAATATACTCTACTCTTCTACTTCTATTCCTGTCAGTATATCATGTTCCATCAACCATGTGTCATTGATCCCAATAATTTTCAGACTGTCTGAGGCTATCTTTCCACTGATTCATCTCCTTTATTCCTGATACTCCTGGTATTTGTAAAAATAAATATCAGTGCATTCCTATAATGATCCTTTAGGTGAATCATTGTTATTGAATTAGTTATGATCAGGGAATCCCTTCCATGAAAGTTGAAACCTGTCACATGGTGAGCACCATGGATAGTTGCACTAACCTTTAAAAATCTGTTACCTTTATTTTCATATTTTTGGTCCCAAAATCTGCTTAACTTCCTTTTCTAGTATCAGTCAGTATTTCTTTAGCTGCATTGTTATGGAATGTTGGTTGAACTGCTCTTTTCACTTTTATCTGTTTTCAGATTAACCTTTATTGTTGTACTGCAATTTGTGAAGTGTAGTGAAAATCATAAGAACTTGAGCATGATAAAAATGGCCTAATGCCTTTTTCATTGTATTTAATGTACAATATTAAATAGGGTGAAATAATAGTCTGATGTGTGCATTTCCAATGAGTCCAGGACTCGTTGATGGAGGGCCATGGATGGTGTGATTTCCTGAATCACACTATAAATTCCTTGAACCTGGATCTCACCTTCTTCCTGACCATACCCTTGAGTTCTCTACTCCCACCTGTCTTAAGCTGCAAAATTTTACATGTATCTGTGCTGTAAGAACTTCTTATTAACTTGAATGTTTCTATCATATCTCCTCTTCTCCTTCTATCACTCAAACTGAAGAATACACTTCTTCAGTCTGTCTTCATATGCCTAATTCCCAGCCAGATATGATTTTGATTAGCCAGTGCTGGGCCTTTTCCACCATTTCCTTATCTCTGTGGAACCCAGATGATCATATTTGAGCACAGAAATCCAGGTGTGGTCTTATCAAGCCCCCTGCTAAATGGGAGAATTACCTTATCCATAAAAGTTAGTGTTTTTTTCAATATTGCAGTTATCCGATGTGATGTCCTGACCATCTTGGCAGTGTGGCCTTTAATCCTTAACTCACTGTCTACTATTACTCCCAAGTCTCTAGCTTCGTTCATTACCTGTAGGAAGACTACAATGCCTTCAACCAAAAATGGATAACCTTTCCCGTAGCAACATTAAACTGGCATTTATTAATCTGTGTGCAGAGAATCGGTTTTCAAGTCAGCAGCAAGCATTCTGTAACTGAAATGTCCCTTATCACCTGACCCAACTTAGCATCTTCCACACATAATTGAATGCTTTCCTCTAGACTAGTGTTTTTCAAACATTTCTGACCATGATCCGCAATAAAAATACATTTTACATCTCATTTCAGCATAATGCGTGCATGCACGCGCACACACATGGAAATTATGTGGCAGCGGTGGAACAAACTCAAAGCACTTCACCACCTTCCAAAAATCAGTTTATCTAGTAGCATTTATAGGATATCAAGCTTATAAGATAAATGATTGGAGGTAGACAGATATTTGCAATAAGATACGCAGATGGCAAGGGGGCATTACTATCAAACACTGAAACAGGACTACAACATCTGTTGAACAGATTACTGGAAATCCTATATCAATCATGGAAATTAACATCAGAAAAACAAAGGTGATAAAAATAGCAAGGAAAGAGGCAAATATGGATATCAGAACATGTGGGGAAAAATTGAATCAAGTAAAGACATTTAAATATCTAGGAAGTGTTATTAGCAGTGATGGAATATGTAAAAGTGACATAAAAGCAAGAATAGCGATGGGAAGAGATGCCATTTAATAGTAAATGGAATTTATTCAGAAGTAAAATGGATAGAAACCTAAAGAAAAGACTAATAAAATGCATCTGAAACTTGGACATTGAAGAAAGAAGAAATTAAGATTTTGGTAAGCTTGGAGATGTGGATTTGGAGAAGGATGAAAAAAATCAAATGGACAGATAAAATAACTAATGAAGAGGTCTTAAAAAGAGTAGAAGAAGAAAGAAGTCTGTTAAGGAGAATAAAAAGAAGCAAGGGAAACTGGATCGGTCATATTCTGAGAGGGAATGGAATCATCAGAGATGCCATCGAAGGAAAAATAGATGGAAAAAACCCAGAGGAAGAGTAAAGAAAAAAATGCTAGATGACATGCTCAATGGAGACGGGTACACAACCTTGAAAGAGAAGGCGCAGAACAGAAGAGAGTGGAAGGAAAGTTTCTGCTACTAAAAGAAGAACCTGCTCAATTGCAGAATACTAAAGAAGAAGAAGATAAATGAAAAGTTTAGTGTCTTTTATTGTTAGTTTAATATCTCATATAGGTCCCATCAGCCCCTAAAGATATTAAACCAATTTTTTGAAAGGCTGCAAATTGTGTGTAGCTTTCTCTACCTTTATCGCAGGTTACCCTGACATTGCACTATCCCAAGGTCAGCTCTCAGAATCAGAGAGAGGATAGGTTAAGTTATTTGGATTTATGGCCAAATCTAATCAGGCTTATTAGGCCAGTGAATTATGACCAATTTGTCTCATTTGCAGGATGGAAAATCTCAAGCTTCTGGGACCATCATAAAGAAATGAAAAAAAAAAAAAAAAAAAAAATATATATATATATATATATATATTTTTTTTTTTGTTTTTCTGATGTTTATATATATATACAGGGTGTTCGGGATAAATTTGACATATTTATAATTAATTATATTTTTCCGTAAGTTACATGTATTAACACACACTTCTCTTCATTTAAAAGTTTGGACCCTTCTTCATTCATATACAAGATGTCAGAAAGGATGGATAGCTGGAACCCACCTGAATCATGGAAGAGAATAACTTGTATCATGATGATTCGTGCCCGCCATCAAAATAAGGATATTACGACTGCTGCCCAATGCTCCCTGAATACAGTAAAAACAATCAGGCATGAACTAGAGACTTGCAATGGTGACTACGAGGATGTAGCAAGAAGAAAGATCCCTAGCAGACGATCTGATTGCGTTCGTACAGCAGAATTCCTCGCAAATCTGCAGGAACAGGTGTTGAAGAACCCTGGCATTGGAATTCGGGCTTTGTTCGTGGAGTTGCTAACTGTAGTCAAGCCCTGGATAACAAGGGTAGCCAATGGTAGGCCGTATGTATGGCAGCAGGATTCGGCCCCTTGCCACACCTCTGGGAAAAGTCAAAAATGGTTGTCTGAAAATTTCTACGACTTCACCAGTCCAAATGTTTGGCCTCCAAACTCCCCAGACCTTAACCCCATGGATTATTTTGTATGGGGCGCAGTTGAAAAAGACACCAATCGCACTTCCAGTAATACAAAAGCCCAGTTAATGGATAAAATTAAAACAGTTTTTGCGGCCCTTCCCAGGGAGACTGTAGCATCAGCTTGTTCGAGGTTCCGAAGCAGAATTGAAACTGTGATCGATGCTAATGGTGGTTATTTTGAGTAAATCTTGTTGATAGTATTGTAATTAACTCTGCCTGTAATGTTTTTTTGTCAATTCATTAAATTTAATAGATACAAAGAAGATTTTCTTTTTCCTTACGAAACTGTCAAATTTATCCCGAACACCCTGTATATATATATATATATATATATTTGGACGGCTCACTTGAGAGCCGTCCAAAACTTACCCATCATGATCTAAAATATCCAACACGATATCTTGTATACACCTGGGAGGTTGTAGGTTTAACAACCTACAACCTCCCAGGTGTATACAAGATATGGTGTGACTGCGACATTCTTACTTTGGCCAGACGGATAAGTCTATTGAATTGCGTATGAAGGAGCACAGGAGGGACATCACTTACAAGAGAACACGTGCCAGTGCTTTATCCAGCCTTATCCTTTTTTCTGCCGATTCTGATGATCAAAACCATAGTCATACAATCCTTTGGGATAGCTCTAACAACATTTTCCATTGCCATGACGAATTGGAGAGAAAAATTGTAGAATCTAGAGAAATCCTCAACCCTATACATTTAAATAATAATTTAAGCTACAACCTCCCAGACTGTCATTCTGCTGTGATCACATACTAGCGCTCATGAGATGCTATATGCACACACTCACCCAACAATGTGGCCAACGAAGGAACAGCTTTGAATATGTTAACTATAACGTTTTTGCAATAAATATGTATAGTGACTTTCCTGTGCTGTTCACAGTTTTTATCTTCAATGTTTAATGTTTTTTCTTTTCTTTTATGAAAACACCTGAAGAAGGCTGTAAAAAGCCGAAACTAGTCATGTGATACCATTAAACCTTTTTTCCTTTACTCTCGGTTTATGTCATTCGATTATTTTAAAAAATATGTTTAACAACCTAGTAAATCAACCTTAGTGCATCTATAGCTTTCGTGACGAGGCATCTCTTAATAATAATAAAAGAAACTTCAACAAAACACTGAAGAAGATAGGACTGAACATCAACAAGTTAGTCTTTCTGAAACGCTATAAATTCCATGCAGTCTTTCCTAAGTTTATATCTTTTAAAGTGAATATTACTTCGGAACTTGCCAAAAGAATCTAACAAAGCAAAGTTAGGCCGTCTTGCTGAAAGAATATTCGACACAAAACGTACTCTTGCTTTTTTGTTTACCAAAAAAAGTACATTATCTCAAATACTTGAAGAATCTCTAGACAATGAAAGTTGGCATCTCTTTAGTATGCGTAGTGAGTCTCAAGCAGCCCAAATCCAATATAACAACAAATTAAAACTTATTAGGAAATTTGAAGCACTAAAAAGAATAGTACAAAATAACCTGAACTTCTCGAAACCCCACAACCCTGACAAAGCTGTAATTAATAAATCATCTTGTATCCTTTCAGATGCAGAAAAAAGTATCCTCAGCAAGGGTTTAAATTTTATTCTTTATTGGAACGACATGCTCTTAAGAGTTTATAAAATAACAGAAATATACTTATCCTTCCTGCAGATAAAGGTAATGCCACAGTTGTGCTTAACTTGGAAGATTATAAAAATAAGATGCTTGAATTACTACAGAGTGACACTTACTCAATTCTTGAGAGAGAGAGAGATCCCACTCATGAACTTCAAAATCGTACCAACAATTTATTAAAAACAACTTTTGAACTGTCTAGAAACATTTGCCTTTCTCTTTGCTCTCTCCATCCGCTCGTGCCATGCATATATGGAGTTCCCAAGATCCACAAGGCAAATACCCCACTTCGTCCCATTGTTGAAGGCATTGATTCACCAACATACAACCTTTCAAAATATCTCTCAAAATACCTTAAATGTTTTTCTGGCAACTCTTCGTGGATTTTGTATCATACATTAAAGATATTACTGTTCAAAAAAATGAAATCATGGCTAGCTTTGATATAGTATCCTTGTTTACAAATGTTCCCACAGACGAAGTCCTGACACTAATCAAAGATAAGTTATCTAAAAAAATGTTAGCCTTACTTACTCATTTCATCAGGTCTGGATACTTTAGATTTCAGGACGCCATCTACAAGCAAAATCATGGTCTAGCAATGGGTAATCCTTTATCTCCTGTACTTGCCAACATTTATCTGGAAGATTTTGAAGTTAAAGTTATCTCTTCCTATTTCTTAGCACCTAGAATTTGGAAACGATATGTGGATGACATTTTCCTCATTTGGAGCCATGGACTTGATTCTCTCCTGGATTTCCTTGAACATCTCAATAGTCAACACCCAAATATCCAATTCACGGATGAGTTTGAAACTAATGGTTCACTGCCTTTAATGGACGTGAAACTGGCCCGTTCTTCTGAAAAACTTAAAATCTCGATGTACAGTCAGTCCCATCATGTCCCTCCTCAGAAACTTGGAATTATTTCTACTTTGGGACATAGAGCTCGCTCTCTTCTTTACGACCCAGATGAACTTCATAAAGAAATCAATTTTCTTAGATCTACTTTCAGACTGAATGGTTATTCTCAAAAAATTACTAAAAAAATACCTTTTTAATCCTCCTAGTCGCCATACTGAAGAAATGAATAATGTTAAAGGCAATATATCTATACCATACATAAGCTCCAGGCTCTCAAAAATTAGCCAAGGTTCTCAAAAAATATAACATTAGAACTTTATTCACTCTGCTTCCTAAGATCTGCTCTCTAGTGAGCCGTCCAAAGCCTAGCCATCACAATCTAAAATATCCAGGTGTATACAAGATATGGTGTGACTGTGACATTCCTTACTTTGGCCAGATGAATATGTCTTGAATTGCGTATGGAGGAGCACAGGAGGGACATCACTTACAAGAGAACACGTGCCAGTGCTTTATCCAGCCATATCCTTTTTTCTGCTTATTCTGATGATCAAAACCATAGTCATACAATCCTTTGGGATAGCTCTAACAACATTTTCCATTGCCATGATGAATTGAAGAGAAAAATTGTAGAATCTAGAGAAATCATCCTCAACCCTGTACATTTAAATAATAATTTAAGCTACAACCTCCCAGACTGACATTCTGCTGTGATCACATACTGGTGCTCACGAGATGCTATACGCACGCACTCACCCAACAATGTGGCCAACGAAGGAACAGCTTTGAATATGTTAACTACAACGTTTTCACGTTAAATATATATAGTGACTTTCCTGTGCTGTTCACAGTTTATATCTTCAATGTTTAATGTTTTTTCTTTTTCTTTTCTTTTCTTTTATGAAAACACTTGAAGAAGGCTGTAAAAAGCCAAAACTAGTCATGTGATACCATTAAACCTTTTTCCTTTACTCTCGGTTTATGTCATTCAATTCTTTTGAAAAATGTATATATATTAGATACACACACACACACGGTGGCCATAATTAAAGAGGTGTTCAGAGTCCTATAACAAAAAACGTATTGGATATAATTCAACCAAATTTGTTGTAAGTACACTTGGGAGCATGAGTTTTTATTTACAGAAGATAAAAATAGCACAAAATTCTGCCACCAGGAGGCATTTGGCACTATAAGCATGTGATTTATGTAAATCAAGTGGATATTAAATCCAGCATTATTTCATTAAATAAGCTTATTATAGGAAATAAATATTATAGTAAACATGCTTATTTTAGTAAATAAGCATGTGATATTTACATAATCTCACTGTTTCTACTGGCAAGTTGGTGGATATAAGGAAAACCGAAACATGTTTTCATCATTCTGATAAGACTGAAGTGCAATGGATTTCGCCTTTACTAGTCAAGCTTCACTATCAACAACTTGATAACACTAATGCTGTGCTTCAAGAATTCTTGCATTTGAAGGATAGGAGAAAAGGTCCATTGACAAAATCTTAGAAGAATGATTTTACAATTTAAAAATAGCAGATCTTTAGCAGTGAGGCCAGGATGAGGACACAAACAGTTATTCCTCAGCAAGTTGACAAAGTTGGGCATGTCATACTCAACTGTGTGGAAAATCCTGCATTAATTGCTTAGGTTTTTCCCATACTCAAGCTTTCCTTCATGGTAATGTGGAAACTCGACTGCTGTTTGCCCTGCCGTTCTTAGCTTGCATGGAGGTGGATGATGCATGGCCATGGAAGATCTTGTGGGATGATGGGACACATTTTTTCTGAACGGTACACAGTTGCTGCAATTGGGCTGCGAATAACCTTCATGTTCCATCAGACACCTTTACTCACTGAAAGTCACAGTGTGGTATAGTTTCACTGCATTGTTTATCATCGGTCCATACTTTTTCAGAGAACTTCTCCCAACAAGACCAGTGACTTGTATAATATAATATTATAGAATAAAATGGAAAAATAAAACTCTAAATATAATCAGTGCCTATAGCCCTGTTGAAGGAAAGCCAAAAATAGAAATTGAAGAATTCTCTGAAATGCTACAGAAAACTGTAAAAAAAATATCATCAGCTGAATTTTATAATACTAGCAGGGACTTAAATGCGAGTGTAATACCAGGTCACTCAATGAAACAACTCAAAACTCGAATGGAATAAGATTGTTTCAGTTTTGTACAGATAACAAATTTAGAATAAATTATATTTTCTTTAATCACAAGAGCCAGCATAAAATAACTTGGAGAAATAACAGAGGATAGATGTCTACAATATATTATATAATAACAAATAGAACGGTAAAACTAGATGAAATATTCTATATAGGAGTTCTAACAACTGCAGATATCAGAGGTGATCTTGAACTACTCATGGGAAAAAGATTCCAATGTAATATAAAGTTAAAAAGCAAAATAAAGAAATACAGGAAAATAAATTAAGGTTGAATTAATACAAGACAGTATGAGAATACCAAAATAGATAAAAGCGCAATTTTAAAAAAAAATGTTATTAGTTCCCATTGGGAAAAATTCAAAATGAACATTAAACAAGCAGCATATGAACCGCTGGGACGGAAAAAAACCTGAAAAATACAAAACAAGATGGACTCTCTGGTATATTGAAGAAATAAAAGCATTATCAGAAACCAAGAAAACCACATTTAATAAACATTTACAAGATAAAATTAATATAGCCAAATATGAAGAATATAAAAGATAACTAAATAAAATCCATAATATTCTAAACAATTAGAATATGCATTTATGGAGCACAGAAACAAGTATAGAATGATCCAAAATCAAAGAAAAGAAATTTGTGAACACACAAATATACCAACCATAGAAAGAGAACAATAGGAAAACTTCTTTACCAAATTATATGAAGGCGAAAAAGAAATAAAAATGTCTGAAATACCACAGCCAGAAAACACAGATGAAATTAAAATAAATAATAATTTAATAGTCATCTCAAATTTGCAAAATAGGAAATCATTTGGAACTGATGGATTTATAATGAAATGCTGAAATATGGGAGTAAAGAAATGACTGAAAACATGAGAGCGATGGACAAACTGCATTACAGTATTGAAGATGCAACATGCTGAAGCTTTAAAGTAAGAAGAAGAATCTATAATAAACTGCATATTTTCTACAACTAGGTAGCAAGCTGAACATTTAATGGAGCACCCTATGTTTATTCTTAAAGCTTACCTTCAAATGCATAAGCCATAAATTGCAAGAAATTTTTGTTGTACCCCCTTCTACAAAATTCTCAAGAGGAGGACATATCAGTCCTTGAGGTAGAAAAAGCTGTAAAAAAACTTGAGATGTCAAAAGGCATCTGAAGTAGATAATATTCTACCAGAAATGCTTAAGTATGGAGGTATAGAAGTTTTGCAGTGGTTACACTGCATAATTCAGAGGGCCTGGTCAGAAGGTTGAATTCCTGATAATTGGAGTAGTGCTCTCATAGTATCCATCTATAAAAAAAGAGAATAAGCTAAATATGAGAATTACAGAGGAATTTCTCTACTAAGTGTTCCAGGTAAGATTTATGCATGCATACTTGAAAAGTGGAAGAGAAACTTGGATTAAAATAATTTGGTTTATTCCAAATAGAGGTTATCGAGATCAGATTTTCACTTTAAAACAAATAGTTAAGAAATTGTGGGAATATGACAAGAATCTTATCTGCCTTTTCCATATCTACAGATGTGGAAAAGGCATACAACAAGGTGCTCAGAGAAAAGTTTTTGAAAACACTATAATTATATGAGGTAAATGGAACATTATACACAGCAATACATACTCTATATTTGGGTTGTATGAGGGTGGTCTGAAACGTTCTCGGCCCCTCAACCATAGATGGCAACACTATTGGCACGATATTTTTTTTCTAAGTTGGTACATCTGTCATAAGGATCCATGTGAAATTGCAAGCCATTCTATCAAGTAATTTGTTTTATACAGCTATCTAAAGCAAAAGTGTTGTCTCTATTCCCTTGAAATGGATAAAATTGAGTATTTTGCAGACCTTCTTTTACAAAGAATTTTATAAAATTCTTTGTAAAAGAAGGTTTAATGCCAAAAGAAATTCATTCAAAGTTCATAAAAGTTTATGGGCACTCCTCTCTTCATTTTTGGCAATTAAGAAATGGGCTGCCAAGTTTAAACGTGGCTGTACCAGCCTTGAAGATGATCCACGTGAAGGACGTCCAAAAAGTATAACAACACCAGAAATCATTGATCAAGTACACAATATGGTATTGGATGACCGATGAGTCAAAGTGAGTGAAATTGCTGAGACTATAGGCATTTCAAAAGAATGTGTAGGATATATTTTGCATGAAGAATTGCAAATGAAAAAGCTTTACGCAAGATGGATGCCACGCTTGCTCACAGATCAAAAATGCACTCGCATGAAAATCTCTGAACAGTGCTTGGAGCATCTTAACAAGAATAAAACTGATTTTGTGCATCGATTTATTACTGTGTATGAGACTTCAATTCACCAAAACAGCAGTGGACAGAAGCCAGTTGTTCAGTGCCAAAGAAGATGAAGTCTGTTCCATCAGCAGGAAAGGTCATGGCATCGGTGTTTTGGGATGCTAAAGGCATTTTGTTTATTAATTATCTTGAAAAGAGTAAAACAATAACTGGAGAATATTATTCCGATCTTTTAACCAGACTAGATGAAAAAATTCATGAGAAAAGACCCGGTTTGCAGAAGGAAAAAATCATCTTTCATCAGGACAATGCATCTGCCCACAAAGGTGTTTTGGCAATGGGAAAATTAAGAGATCTGCACTATGAATTATTGGAACATCCACCCTGTTCCCCAGATTTGGCTCCCTCTAACTTCTGTCTCTTGTCAAAACTAAAACTCTTCCTTGTTGGTCAGCGTTTTTCTCCGAATCAAGAGATGATTGCATCTGTAGAGCGGTATTTTGCAGATCTTACTGAGAACCACTACAGGGATGGGATAATGGTGCTGGAGTATCGCTGAAATAAATGTCTTAAGGGAGATTATGTTGAAAATTAAAAATAATTTGAAATTATAAATTTGTTTTTTCATTGTTAGGCCGAGAACTTTTCAGACCACTCTCGTACATGAGCAACAGCAGGCAACTGTACTCTATAAAATTATAAAGTAATTTATTTTAAATTGTTTTGCATTATAATATAGTTATGGTTGTAAATTAATTAGAATATTATGATAGTTAGATTTTATTTATATAGGTACTGCCATTGTAAATGGACAAAAGTTGAAGCCTGCTGAAAGTGGAGATGTATCAGCTGCATCACGTAGCAGCAAAGAGGTAATTTTAAAAAATGCTATTTTTTTAAAAAAAAAAAATTTTGTTTAATAGTTAATAATACTGAATCATGACACAGAGAAAAAAGATCCTAAAAACAAATGTATAGACTGAACAAAGACGATTAACTTAAAGGCCACCTTGCTTTGAAAAATCTACATTATAGTAGATTCTTTCTATTGCAAACCCATGGGTACAAGAGAAAGCATGTTATAGAACACGGTTTGGTTGAGTATAGTGAATTTACGTAAAAGGTTAAACACGCGTAATAACCACAGTAATAAGTTTTAATAAGTAAAAACGTGTATTTGTTTAGTCATGAATTCTCCACAGGCTTCATTGTATAATAGGTAAAAGGTACTGGCCCCTATTCCCCACTCCATTCTCATGACAAAGAAATTGCAAGAAATAGAAGAAAAAAAGAGAGGGAGGTAAGTTTAGTCATGAATTCTCCACAGGCTTCATTGTATAATAGGTAAAAGGTACTGCCCCCTATTCCCCACTCCATTCTCATGACAAAGAAATTGCAAGAAATAGAAGAAAAAAAAGAGAGGGAGGTAAGTTTAGTCATGAATTCTCCACAGGCTTCATTGTATAATAGGTAAAAGGTACTTCTATTTCTTGCAAAGAAATTGCAAGAAATAGAAGAAAAAAAGAGAGGGAGGTAAGTAATTGATATTGACTACATGACAAAATGGATTGGCAAGAACCATAAATAAAGCACACAGAATAAAAACATAACAAAATGCAAATACAAACAATAATGGGAGACACAAGAACTAACTAGAAGAATATGAAAATATAAAATTAATATTTGAATTTCAAAATGTTATATTAGCATGATAAATAAATGCCACTTACTTACCACAGTTCTTCATAATAAACTAAATATTTGCAGTTGGCAAATATTTAGGATTTTATATATTTTGAAATATTTTATAATTGGGTGTGACCAATTATAAAACTTTATAATTGGTCACACCCAATTACAAAGCAGAAGAGTGCTGGTAGGTCTTGATTAGTGCAAATAATGAATCCCATGAAATGGTCACATTATTCGAATTTGCACTATTCAGGCTTATAATTATATGTAAAATATGATAATTGATTCTAGCTCAATGGAAATAGTTGATGAAAAATTTTAAATATAAGTTTTTATGTTTATTAACAAAATATTACTGTAAAGGATAAAAAAAAATCCATATACTCATAATTTAAATTTATTGTTAATCAAGTCACAAAATAGTTATAGAGAGCAAAATAACGAAACAAAATAAACCTAAATATGTGTGAAATGTTATTCCTGAAGGTAAGCTTACTTACCTTCAGGAATGACCAAAACATCTTTGTTGCTTTTCAAAATATTTTGACCAAGCCGTTTAGACATAAGTTCTGGAAGGCATCCTTTTCAAAAATAAACCAGTTTCATCTATATTAAATATTTGTTGATCAGTGTATCTGCCATATTCAGTTAATTTTTTTAAACATCAGGATATTTAGATGCAGCTGAATTTTGATTTTTAAATTCATCAAACCAACACTTGCATTAAACATCTCTTTTCTTCATTATTTCTTTCACTCTCCTAAACAAATTTAAAGTTTTTGTCCGAATGGCTGTTCTGCTATGGGGAATGCGTTTTTGATTGCAATTACCAATCCATACAATTAAAAGACTCTCTATTTCTATCATTGTAACACATCTAATCCGTATCGATGTTTGCCTTTTTCTTTTATTTCCCCTGCATTTTTTCAAATATGCCTTACTGTCAATTTAGGCATTTCAACGTCTCATCCTATTTTACAATTACTATGACCACATTCATGTTGTTCAATCACTTAAAATTTTTGCTCTAATGTAATAATGAGACTTCTTTTTTCTGCACTCATAGTGTTTTTATCTGAAGGAATCTTCCTTTTGTCCATTTTGTTAAGGAGTACTTCTTATAAACGATTAAAACAAATCACAAACTAACGTGCAGTGTGAAGTAGCATCGTCTAAAACCTTAACATAACTTGGTAACTTGAACTATGCATGCTCTTACCCTCGCATTAACTGAATTTTGGTTCTCATTAAACATGACCTAGTTATCATTGTATAATTTGCACTAAATCGAATATTGCATTAATCACAACCTAGCTGTACATATTTAATAAACATTAGTGTGTATTAGTCAACATTAGTAAGTCTTGAAGGGAGAGGAAAAATGATTGACACAGCTCATGTGAATGTCAGTTTCATAGCTGGACAGAGATTCAATGAACTACAGCTGCATAAATTGATACTGTTTTGTAACTGTAAATTAAAGAAATATTACACAATATATGATGTTTCTTTAATTCAGAGTTTATATATGTTATGAAATATGTTTGGGTTGCAGCTAAGAGGATGCTAGAGTGCTACTTAGTAAAAGGCCATTCAAAGTTGCTCTTGAAAAGATAAGTTTTATTTTTTGTAGTAAAGTAGCGATTGGATTTGCGTTTTGGTGTAGTTTTGTTTATTTTTATGGCTTAGTATAACTGTGATTGTGAAGCTTTGCCTGTGTTTGAAACAGGTGTTTGTTTTTACTATTTTTGAAGCTTGCAGTGAATGATGACAGAAAGCATTACGAATGAGAGTTGCATGTCGCACAGGATTAAAATCACATGCAATTAATGGAGTGAACTTTTTTTTTGAGAATGTTTGCAACATGTATACTGGAATGTGGAGAGTGTGTTTGTGTAGAGACTGAACAGAAGACAAGGAAGTGTATGGATATGTCAAAAGTGTGATATTCTGTTGGACTATGAGTTATCAGTAAATGCGTAGCTGACAGATGGAATGAAAGAGTAAAGAGTACACTGTATGAATAGCAGAATGGAAGCAAGTTAATTGCAGGAGCAAATGATTGTATAAATCATGGAATGGAAGCAACCAAGTGGTTACTGTGTCCGCTCTCCAACCAACAGGTCATGGGTTTGATTTCCACCATGGGTATGGAGGTTTGTGATTGTCTTTAGGTGTGAGGTGAATTTCATTGCCCAGTGTTGAGACCACTGCCCTACTTATTGGAGACTTGAAAAGTTCATGTTTGGTCCAAGGTTTCTGGACTATGTAAAAATAAATAAAAAATATATAAACTTGATAAAAATGGGGGAGGATCCTTAGCCTACCCACTGTACAAATGTACTATAGGTTTCCTTTTGTGGGTAGGAACGACATAAAAAAAAAAAAAGTGATATTGCAGAAACTAAAGAAAATATAGCTAAAGAAATTAAAGCAAATGACACTGAAAGTGAAGAAGAGTTAGAATGAGGAAACAAAAGAAATGAATGATAGACTGACAGATAAGGATGAAGAAAAGCAGAGAAAAAGAAGTGACAAATGACTCAAAAATAGCAATCTATGGAGATTCCATTATTAGAGTTGTGGTAAATGAGAGATTCCATAAGGTGTGTGTTTTCCAGGAGGGAGAATTAGCAAGATAATTGATGCATTAGATATGACAAGCAGGCAAGTTGGTGGTGGTTGTTGGAACAAATGGCTTCATTGGACATAAAGAGCATTTGAGGATGGATATCAGGAGATTGTGGAGGAGAGTGAAAGATAATTGTGTGATTGGAAAGGTAGTTCACTGTGTTGCCAAGTAATGATAACAAGTTGAGATGAAGAGAAGGGATCATGACTGGTATGTTGGCAGAACTGTGTGAGGAGGAGAGTGGAGTATGCATATTTTTGGGGTGCATTTGAGGGAAGGATGGAAATGTACAAAGGTGACAAGTTGCACTTAAA
This sequence comes from Typopeltis vanoorti, assembly GCF_054136105.1. Taxonomy (NCBI): domain Eukaryota; kingdom Metazoa; phylum Arthropoda; class Arachnida; order Uropygi; family Thelyphonidae; genus Typopeltis; species Typopeltis vanoorti. Next base: position 121,894,350 of record NC_143562.1, on the reverse strand, counting down.
TGGATTTGGTGTGAGTCAGACTGTTGCTGCAAGAAAGAGCAATGAATAATGTGAGCAAGAGCACAGATGACGTAAGAGGTAAAGCAAAAGATCAGGAGAGAAGAACTTGTGACATCAAAGTGGTTGTAAAGGAGAATAGTAGTACTGTGAGTGATAATCACAGAAGAATAATGCAAGGTGGACAGTGAAACTGAAAGAGGCAGGAAGACAGTATAAAGAGAGTGGATGTTACAAGTAGTAGTGAATGTATGTATGCGGATGGTCAGTATGGGAATAAGATATATAGGGTGTAGGTGAGTCTGAAGAGAGAGATTGGGTAAGTGGTGATAAAGGCAGTTTGGAATAATTAAGGTGTGGGGCAATCACAACCTATAAGTGGCATTGGCAGGACAAGTTGTAGTCCTAAAAGCGAATTGCTGTTTGTTTACAAATGCTAGAAGTATCAGAAATAAGGGAGAAATGAAATGGTTCCATTGATTGAATTGAATGGCCCCAAAATTGTTGGAATAAGTGAAACATGGTTGTATAAGGATGATATCTTGACAGGAATAGATATGGAAGGGTATGATGTTTTTGTGGGGATGGAAAAGACAAGAGAGGGGAGGGAAACTGTTGATGATAGCAGGTGAATTATGTTTGTACAAAGTGGAGATATGAGATGTAAATAGTGGCAATGGTTTTGAGTCACTATGGTGTGAGGCGAAGGTTGACAGGAAGAGATATTTAGTTGCCACAGCACATGGAGGGTGGTGATGAAGAAATGTATAAGTAACTTGGGTTAGTGAACAATGGAAGGGTAATTATTATGGGTGATTTTAATTATGGCAGCATACATTAAAATGAAGAGAGAGCATTTGGGAATAAGGAAAATGAATTTCTTGAATTCTTGAGAGACAACTATCTGAGATAGCATGTAAAGGAGAGCACACGAGCATCGAGTGTTTTAAATCTGATCATTTCATCAGAGGATGTGATTGTGAGTGGAGTTTTTCAGTTTCCCCCAGTTGGTGAGAGTTGTATCACTTCATGACTGTAACCCATGTGATCATGAAGTGATCACATGGGTTGTGGCTAGCCATATGAAGACTTCTGTGAGGAAAGGATATATGTGGAATGCTGGCTTGGTTGGCTGAGTTGTTAGTGTACCCACTCACCAAATGGTTGTAAGTTTGAATCCCACTACGACCGTTTGTTTATAATTGTCTTTAGGTGGGAGATGAATTTCATCACCTTGTGTGAAACCACTGCCCTGCTTATCGGAGACCTGAAGAGGCTTGAAAAAGTTCCATGTTTGGTCTCTATGTTTAGTTTCCAGACTTTTTCAATAAAAAATGGGAAAGAAAAATCCTTAGCCAGCCCATGGTACACGTGTATATGCTTTGAAAATAACTTTTTTTTTGTAGCTGGGAATTACATTAAAAATAAAAAATAATAAAAATAAATAAAGGCTGATGATTATAAAAAGCTTAGTTTAGAGCTATAGCATTGAATGAGGAGTTAAGCAGGAGGGAGAAAATTGCTCCATAGGAACTAACAAAAAAAATATGTGAATGTATTCCAAAGGTCAAACACAGAATAAAGTTGGTGTCACTTGAATGAATGAAAGGCTTAAGTATGAAATTTTGAAGAAGAGGATACTGTGGAGGCAGCATAAGATGAAAAATGATAGCAGTCGATTGCATGAGGAGTAAAAAGAGCAAGCCACAAAAGTAACTCAATTGATGAACAGCAAAACTACAGTACGAGCAGAAATTAGCATCAGGCCACGAAAACCCTAGAGGGGTTTTCGTGGCCTGATATGCTAATTCTTCCTTATACTTGCCACATATCTGAAGATATGTGGCAAGTAGAAGGAAAAATGATTATTGTAAGATGGTGTTAATAGATTAAAATGGTAGAATGGTAACTGCTGTAGAAGACATAGTTGAAGTACTCAGTCAACAATTTATAAGGTGTTTCATCCTCATTAGGGTGAAATCATGAGAAACTCAGGTGTAGAGGAAACAGGAATAGATAGTTTAATTCTGAGTGAGCAGGAGGTATATGAGGAAATAAATAAGCTTGGTGTCAGTAAAGTGATAGGATTTGATGACATATCACCACATACACTAAGGAAATGTTCCAGAGAATTAGCAGTTTAGGCATTGGCATGCCTAAACGTTTAATAACAGCACAGGTTCCAAGCGTTTAATAACTAAACGTCTTACAACAGCACAGGTTCCAAGAAATTGGAAAGATGGTAATGCTCCGTTGCATAAAGGTGGCAATAAGGCTGTGGCTACAAATTATAGGCTAATCTGTGTATCCAGAATTGTGGTTAACGTATTGGAGAGATTAGTGATACAGAAATGGCTTGAAAATAGCAGTATCATCTGTGATTGTCAGCATGGGTTTGTTAAAGGCAGATCATGTTTTACCAACTTACTTATGTACTACAAAGTGACAGATGTATTGGACAAGGGAGGTGCATATTCAGTGGTATACTTAGATTTTGCAAAGTTTTCAATATACTGTCACACAACAAGCTTTTAAATAAAGTGAAACAGATGGGATTGGATAACAGATTAGTGATTTGGATCATTGACTGACTGTCATTTAGGTATCAGAAAGTTGTATATGGAACTACAGTATCCTGAAAGAGGAAAGTCACTAGTCACCTTTCACTTTATATTCATTCAACAGTTTCTTTCTTTTAGCAGATCCTGTACTTCGATACCATTCTTTCATTTAATTCTCTCCTGATCCTAAGTATGCATTCTGTTTTTAATGACACTTGTGCTATTATCACAATTATTATATACATGTATTTACAAGAATATAGTAATATTATTACTGCAAATAAATCAAGTAGAAACTAACTGGTCATCATCGTTTCATCACCGTGATCACGAAGTTAAGCTACAACAAAGAATGTCAAGCCTATTTACAAAACTGAGTCATGTGCTAGATGCCATAGTAAGCAAGCGATTATTATGAGAGTAATAAGCCAACATGAAGAGCTAAACAAGATAGTCTAAAATCAGGGAAAGCAAAATATGAACTATCATCATCATCAAATTCCTGCCATGTATCCTCAAGAGGTGTACAGGATATGATAGTACTACATGAAAAAATTACATCATTACTAACTTCCTATCTACAATTTTCCTCCAAAACAGTCTGTTACTTGTCAAGACTCCAACATTATCAGATCTTACATTTCTATCGTCTAAGGCACTTTGTACCGTATCAATCCACCTATATCTTGGTCTTCCTCTGGGTCGTTTTGCTGTCAACCTGGCAGAGAACACTTGTTTTGCTAATCTTTCTTCACCCATTCTGTTTAAGTGACCATACCACCTGAGATTAGCTCTGCTAACGCATTCCTGGATGGTGACAATGTCAAGTTCTTTCCTAATATCCTTGTTTTTAATATGATATTGCCATTGATGCCATCTGTTCACGCCTCTAATCTTTCTCAGGACTCTCATATCTGCTCTCTCTAGTCTTTGGTCAAGTGTTTTACTTCCGACCCAACTCTCAGATCCATAAATTAAAACTGGTTTGAACACTGTCTTGTATACAGCTAATTTAGTGTTCCGATATGAATTTATTCAATTGACTTCCCACCATACCAGCTTTGCTGATTCTGTTGTCTATTTCTATATTGAATTTACCAACCTCACTAAAAATCATGCCTAAGTAGCTGAAATGTTTTACTTGTTCCACAGGTTCTCCATTCACAACACAGTTGACATTTTCAATGATTCTGCCTGTTATCATTGTCTAAATAAATCCGCTACAAGCAAACTTGTAGCAGATTTATTTAGAAGTATAACATCATCTGCATATGAACTGTAAATATGAAATTCTCCACTAAATTAAGTATTTAAATGCAGTAAATGATGCAATGCAATCAAAGCATAACTGCTTAAGTGTGGCACGTGATTAGTATAATACATCAACTATATATGCAAATACATTTCTTCCGTACACTTTCTGTCTAGAATGGTAGTGCTAAGTAATGATCTTTCCATTTTCCTCTGGATAATCCTCAACTTGTTGGTCAATTTTTTTTTTTTTTTTAGTCAACGTCCACATTGCACTACCATATGTCATGACTGGAAGTATATCTCTGTATCCTCCTCTGTTATTCAAGTCTCACTAATTCCAGTTATTTTTGGCCAGGTTGAACTAACAAAGGCCAGAAACTTCACTCATATTCCTGTTCTGACATTATTATCTAAGACATCCTGGGACTCAGGAAGTCATCAGGGGAGGTTGTATATTATCCATACCAGTTGTCATACCTTTTCTTGAATTCACTCACACTACCTGCACTAACCACTTCGAAAGGTAAGCCATTCCAATCATTACTGCTCTACAAGAAAAAAATCTAGCCTTCATCTGTTTCTTGATTGCATTGATTCTCAACTTCTGTGGATGTCCTCTCCCCAGCCTCCATCAAATGAAAAATTCACTGTACTTATATACTGTGTGACGCTTTCAGAAGTTAGAAGTTTTCTCTCATATCACTCCTCTTTCTGCTGATTGCTAGTGCTTTCAGTCCACAAATTCTCATTCTGTCCTCATAATCTACATTCCACATGAATGGCCTTTAACACCCTCTCCTTCATTTCTGTGTGTTTAGTATAATACATCAACTAATTTTTACCTCAAAAATTAGGAGACCAGATCTGCATGCAAGAGGCGAGGTGAGGTTGTTTCATAACTACTGTTTATCTTGTTGTGATTGTTCCACTCAAATTCACAATTCATTTTTGTGAAAACAGGACAGATGGGGCACCCTGCTTAAGCAGAATAAGACATGACGTATTTACAATACAAGTGTTTAAAGCAAAAATGCCCAGAAGAAATCATTATATAGGTGGGTGATGCATTTATTATTGCTTTAGAAGACCAGAATTTGTGTGTCGAGCAAATTTAGAGACCTAAATTGACGAGGGGTGATTAAGGGTTGAAGCTGGATAGCCGAGAGTAGAGCCCAAGTGACCTTTTGGGGAATGAAGAGAACTGATCAATCCTCACCTTCTCGTAGTGCATTCATTTATATCATCATTGGATGATATAAATGAACGAGGATTGACTGGAAATTTGGAATTTATCTGACCAAATTGCATTCTTATCGACAAAGTTCGTGCCTTGTTGGAGATCTCAACAGCAGAGTAGGAAATGATTACAGGACATATAGAAATGTTGTGGGAAAATTTGGAGAAAAGAGTAAAGCTAATAATAATGGTAAGTACCTGCTAGATATCTGCTCAAGACATGGAATAGTTATTACTAACATCATGTTCCAACATAAAAATGTGCACAAATTCATATGGAGAGAAGATGCAAGGAATAAGAAAAGTCTCATTGACTCTGTTATTGTCAACAGTAATGTTTTTCCACTGGTTCAGGACACAAGAGTATACAGATGATTTGAAATAGAAAGTGATCACCATTTAGTGTTGAGCAGGATAAAATTGAACTTCATATTGAAAAGAAGGGTTCGTAAGAAAGTTTTGAAATGAATCAAAGTTGAACAGCTATCTGATTTGGGCTGTAGACTCAACACAAATACACAAAGATTATTTAAGAAAAATGGAAAGAGTTTGAAAACAAGAACCAGACCTTGGAGATACAAAGCAAATCTTAATGAAAACTTTGATTGATTCATTCATTCAGAGAAGCATGTGATCAAGTAATCTGCAAGAATAGAAAAATCAGAACTCCATGATATTAAAGAGGCAGTCAATGAAAAGAAGAAAGCATATCAAAAGTTTCTGGAAAGTAAGTCAACTTGTGCTCCTAGGGAATACAGAGAAGAATGTAGGAAAGCACAGCATGTGTAAAATTAGCTAAACAAAAATCATGAGAAAACTTTGGTAAGAACATAGAAAATATATATCAGGAAGGTGGTAAAATATTCTGAAGGCTGTTGAAAAAGCTCAGAAATAGAAGAAAGAGTACTGTAAAAGGAATTAGAGATGATAAAGGGTACATGAAAAACTGAAGATAAAGATATTCTTGATGTGACTGTAATTGGATGGTAGTCGGAGGGTACAGATGCATTTTCCTTCTTTGGAATGAACGCTGTTCCTGACTGGCAAAGATATGGTGGTAGATATTTGGCAGACAGAAGTTGGTCCACAAAATCCACAAAGCTGATTATCTTCTGAGATCTATAGTAGATGTTACTGATTTTGCCTCATGTAAATTATCCAAGCAATTAGTGAAATCTCTTATTCCCTTACTGCAATACCGACATAACATTTACATAACTCTGTCTCCATTTTTTTTTTTTTTTGTAAATAATTCTGATATATATATTTAAGAAATAAATATATCAGATCTGACATTACACCTTTTATATATATAATGTTTTCTTCCTGATATCACAGGTCTCTTTTCCTCTGCCATCCATTTTGGCTATTTTCCTTGGAAGAACAACATTTATAAAAAGATAGAGGGTACTGCTAGAGATTCCCCCCCCATCTCACACCCCCTTGATACTTTTTTTCATGGAAGATTTTGAAAAGCACACTCTTGACTCACTCTTAAGCCTTCTATCTGGTTAAGATATGTAGATGATGTGTTTGTCATTTGATAAACAATAGTTTAGCCTTCCTAATGGTGCAGATGCATCTCACAGGCCTCATACAGGTGCCCTACGTAGATAGCACACTATTCTTTTGTTCTGTCTGGTTTCACTTATTTTATTGTTGCCTTTGTGTGTTCTATTTTATACAGTTTTGTTGTTTTATTATTATTTTATGTGCTAGTATAAAGTACAGTACACAGAATTACCCCCCCCCCCCAACAATATAATATGATAAAAACTCTAACCAATAGAGCCAACAGTCTTTGTTCCGTATTTACAGCACCTTCTTATCTAATGGCTACAGTTCCTATAGACTCAACAAAAATACTTAACCTTTCCCCAGTCCATCATCTTCTTTTCAGAATGATTTTAGTAATGATGCCATCACTGTTTACCATGTCTGGGGCACATAACTGAAAAAATAACCAAAATTAAAAAATATATATACAATTTCTGCACCACCTTCAATCCTCATTTGATCTTCTATCTGTCTATCCTTATCCATTTCCCTAAGAATCAACTCCTTCTCTCATTTCCTAATGTGTATAAAGTCTTGTTTTCCTGCAAGTTAGCTTAATTTAGACAGATAGAAGATCAACTGTCATTTGCATGGAAGAAGATAAAAATACAACTATAATCATGACTACGTATAGTTAGGTCTAGCAGATTATGATTTACATGCTACATACAGAATCAAGTGGGAAAAACCAGCATGCTCTATCTCAGAGTTTTGAAGCGAGACTTTTTTAGAATCTATAGCTTCCCTCAAAGACCAGCCTAATCTGAATAAATATGGATCTATAAACTTCCCAAAATATGGGAAACATTAATCCTCAGATATTCCATATTACATCTGAGACCTCATACAGGTGCCCTACCTAGTTAGCACACTAGTCTTTTGTTCTGTCTGGTTTCACTTATTTTATTGTTGCCTTTGTGTGTTCTATTTTATACAGTTTTGTTGTTTTATTATTATTATTATTATTATTATTATTATTATTATTTTATGTGCTTCGCAACTATATGCCTGGGGAATGAGTGTTCTAGGTTCGATTCCCGTCAGAGACGTGAGGAGCTGAAGGAACGTCATTAGCCAGGTTAGCCGGTCTTGGGCATGGACAGTAGGATTTTTCCTCCAGTTTATCCTGGAGTTTTTCATCCCACAAAGTAGGCAAACCGGCCTTGAGAACTCAACACTATGGACATATAGGATACACCAGGGCATAGGGCCACCTTATCCTATGAACAGTTTGAGGTCCGATGATTAATAAACCCTTGACACTGCATGGTAAAAGAGGTAAAAGGAGGATGAGATGAGATTTTATGTGACACCTCCAAAGAGTCCAAGAACTCTTGCGATGACAAGGGGCCATCCCTGGAAGTAATGAAAGGAAGCTGTGAGCAAGAGGGTGAGGAGTGGTTTCTTTGTGTGGAGGGTGTTGAACCTTGGAATGCATTGCCTGATAGAGTGGTGAGAGCAAGAAGAGTCAATGAGTGGTATGTGACAGACTTTGTGTTTCCTAGAAGGACCTCCCATGATGAGTCTCTTGACTCCATGGAGGCCTGAACAATAATAATAAAATAATAACTCATCACGGGAGGACACTCTACTCCACTATATGCAACTCACCGTCTCCCCTGCTTGATCTTCGAACTGCTACCATCAACACACAACACTACCACCAACTGTATTTTTTATCTGTAAAGTGCATGTGTTCTCATGGCCAATTTGCCTGTACACTGGAATGAAAAACTTTGCTGCCTCCATATGAGATTGGCTAACTCACCTTCAATTGAAAAAGCCCATATAAAGATTCCTTTCATCACAACGAGAATTGAACCCAGGTCTTTTCCAAAGGGCACAGTGCCCAGTTGTTCTTCCAATTGCACTACGGAGGCACTTATTATTGTATACTCCCTGAAATATCTCTTTGACTAAGAAGAAATAACTATTATCCCTAAATATTCTTAAATATGGTGCTCTTTCTCTTTAACCATCCTATCCCAGTTCTGTAACAATTAATATTCCATCTACAGAGCCTGTAGTAAGAAAGAATATTAATAACTTTATATGGAATAAAAATTTTCAGAAAGCTAAATATAATCGAAATATTAAATATATAAAATATTTCTTAAAATTTTTAAAAGAAATATTTTTTTTTTAATATTTCTTATATGAGAAATATTTTTTTTTTTCACATATATATCCACGAAGAATTTTCTTGCGATTTATTTTGTCCGCGATGAATTGTCCAGACATGGATAAATCAATCAACGTATAAAAAAATAAATCATATGGTATGATGATTCAATAATTAAATTTGTGCTTCATGAAGGAGTCACTACATCAAGCTTCCCAGGAACTAAAATAAATTATGTAACAAAAGTAATTGGTAAACAGAAAAGAAAAGTAAAAGAGATGGTAACGTTAGTCAGAACTAATGATTTCAGATGTGTGATAATGAAAAGTAAAAATGGTTAGTTTATTACCACGATGCAATAGCAGTGAGTTAAGAGGGAGGGCAATGATAGCAAATAATTCAATGTACAAGTTATGTAAAAAGAATGGGTGTAAGTTTTGGAATGTGTGGAGTGAGTTTGATTTTAGAAAAGATTTGTATAGGAGGAATAGCATGCACTTGGTTTGATTTGGCATCAGGTGCCTAGAGAAATTATTTATTAGAATGAGACCTAATACAGAGAGTCAGGGTATTTTGGGAGGAATGCTGAGGATGTGTATGTAAGTGCAGCTGGGATTTGTAGACATAATAGTGATACAAATGGCAGTGAGCACAGTAATGACTCTTCTGAATGGATGGGATTCAATTTGGTTTCAAGTATTTAATGTCTCTACACGAATGCCAGGAGCATTAGAAACAAAACGGTTGAGTTTGTTGCTTTCGTGAATATGTTGTGGCCTAAAATTGTTGGCATTAGTGAAACTTGGCTCTCAGAGTTGGATGGTATAACTGCAATCGAGTGCAAAAGATGTAGTATTTTCTAATGCTCTTGGCATTCATATAGAGACAAAACAAGGCAGAAATTGACAGTGAGCATGCCATACTGACCTGAGAAGTAGCCAACTATACGGACATTCCAATTAAGACAGGTTATATGCTGTACTACTACTCTGGACATTATGACAAACTCAGGAGAATACTATCTTTGGTTCTATAGTATGTGTTGAATTGAATGGAAAGGATATCGGTAATGTATGGGAAACTTGGAAAACATGCTTAAATGATGCAGCATCTGAATGTGCCCCTAGAGTTTGAAGAACAAACAGAATGGATGTGCAATCTCATTAAACAAGCGATTCATAAGAAGAAAAAGATGTGGAAGGAATATCCTGAGAATAAAAATTAGAAGAATTATGAATTATTATTATTATGGGCGACTCCAAGGAGTCCTTAGACTCATCGAGAGAGGCCCTAAACATCATGTCCATCACAACTATTCGACATTCACACAGTATCTATCATACTTTGCTTTGAACTCGTTCACTGTCATAGCACCCACAACAGACTCTGGCAGCTTATTCCACTCATTCACCACTCTAAAAGTAAAATACCCAGCTCTAACACCCTTACTAACTACACTCTTGCCCAGCTTCCATAGATGTCCCCTAATCCTCCCACCACCAGTCCTTCTCAAAAACATCCTCTGAATTAATCCTATAGAAACCCTTCAGCAATTTGAATGTCTCAATCATATCTCCCCTTTTCTGCCTATCAGCCAATTTCTGCAACCCACAAATCTTCAACCTGTTTTCATAAGGTTCATTCCATAGACCTGCTAACATCTTGGTCACTCGCCTCTGGATCCTCTCAATCTCCTCCCCATCAAGAAGAAACCTAGGTGACCAAATCTGGGCACAGTAATCAAGATGGGGTCTTATCAAGGCTCAATACAGAGGAACAATTACTTGCTTATCTCTGCTCGTCAAAGTATTCTTCAGCATCCAAGTGATTTGATTAGCTGTAGTAGCCACTTTTGCGATGTGCCCCCCCCCCCCCAAACTTCAACTCCCTCTCCACCAACACTCCCAAGTCCCTGGCCTCATCAATCTCATCAGTGGGGTACAGTTCCACCAATGTGATATATTGCTGCTAATCCACCCCAAAATACATAACCTTACAATTTTGCCACATTAAATTGACATCCATTCTCCTTAACCCAGACCTCCAATCTATCCAAATCATCCTGCAAAATTTTGACATCTTCTGCATTCACTATTGTCCTACCCAACTTAGCATCATCACCGAACAAATGAACCATTCCTCTCAGCAGGCCAGAAAAGTTACAAGTATTGTATGGAAAGCTAAGTTGAAGCATGAAAAGAAATTAGCTGCACAGGTTAAAGGGAACCCAAAAGAATTCAATCGTTATGCTGCAAGCAAAAGAAAGAATGAAGCAGTACAATAATTTTACTGAGTGCAGATGGTACCCTAGTATCAGAACCAGATGAGGTAGTTCAGATAAGTGTGAACCACCAAGATCTATCAACCTGGTATATGTAACATAGTATACAATGCTACCACTACATTCGATGAAGAGATAGAAGTGCATGAGAAGGAGGTTCTAGAGCTATTGCATAACCTGGATAAGAATTCAGCAGCAACATGCAAATACAAAGCTACATGCTCTGCTGCTATATTTTCCTTAGAATAAAACATCATTTTAACAAATATTTTATCAGCATAGTGATATTTTTATACCTCTTTTATTTCATTTTCAATTACCTAAAACTAATGATAATATATTCAAAAAACAAAATTCTGTTAAGATATTTAAATATCTTAGCAAAATAAAACATTCCATCTAATTAGGCACAATTTTTTTGTGAAGTTGGCAAATTAAATATGGAAATAAACAATAGAATTAACAAAGTTGGTATGGTAGGAAGTTAAATGAATAAATTTATATGGAATAAGAGAAAAATTAGTCAAAGCAGTATACTACCTCTATACAAAATAACAAAATTACATGATAACCATATTAATAGACTTAAATGAAAGTAAAAATATTTTGTACTGAAAATAACAGTATGTCATCAGTTTGTGTAGTCAACAATCAAATCAAAGAACAGGACTACGAGGTACATATAACAATCGGTTTACCCATTAAAAACAATTGCCATATGCTAGAAATTAATATTAATATAAACAAATAATTATAAAACTATTTTTGATGTTTATATAAAATGAGGAGGAGTGCATAAGGGTCAAAGCTGTATAACTAAGAGGAGACCTCCACATAGCTTTTAAAGGAATCCAGAAAACTGACCATGCTTCTGACCTAATGGCCAATCCTTGCCTTCTTGTGGTGCAGTCTATTAGGTATCTACCTGGATACTGAAAGAACGAGGATGGGCTGGCAATTTGGGATTTAGCTGACCAAATTGTTTTCTTATTGGATTAAACCACAAATAAAATGATGTTACATCATGACAGAATTTCATGCCTGCTGGGGCTTCGCCCAGTTAATCAAAGTCCGCATTGTTTTTGCTAGGGAACCAGGGTGAACAGCGAAAAGTCAGCTACTAGAACAAATCCTAAAACACACATCCCAATTCAACATCACCATAATTCAAGATCGGTACTATCAACATAAGAAGCCTGAATGGCAAAGAAATGCAGCTGGCTGAGGAATTGAACAAGTACCAGATTGACATGTTACGGATGACTGAAACAAAAAACGAAAACTGGTGAGATCTTTCTAAGCAATAAATACAAAATGTTATATTCAGTCAATAACAATCAGGGAAAAGGGCAAGTAACTATAGTATTCAACATTAAATATGAGGCTAATCTTCTTGAATGGCAGGCAATATCAAGTGGAGTGATTTGGGCAAATATCGGAATGGGGAGTTGGACAGTGAGACTTATTTGTTCCTATGGTCCCGCCGAAGGTTCTACTAAGGTAGAAGTGGTGGAATTTTTTGAGGCTTTAGAGAAAGCAATTGACACAATGAAAAAGGAAAAGTTGATCCTTGTTGGGTATCTAAACAGCAGAGTAGGAAATGATTGTCAGACATACAGAAATATTTTTGAAAAATTTGGAGAAATGAGCAAAGCTAATAATAATGCAAATACCTGTTGGATTTCTGCTCAGGACATTATTATTATTATTAACATCTGACCTCCATGGAGTTAGAGACTTATCGTGAGGAGGAACACACTATTCTGTGCAATAGTGTGTTCAACTCATCCAACCATGCTTTAAACTGATTCAATGTGTCTGCATTCACAACACACTCAGGCAATGCATTCTCCTCACCAACCATCCATGCAAAGAACCCGCTCCTCACTCCTCTGCTCACACCATCCTTATACAGTTTCCAGTGATAGCCTCTTGTTCTACCCCCCCCCCTCCCATTCTATGAAAAATCTTTTCCATGTCAACCTGATAACAGCCCCTAACTAGCTTATATGTTTCAATCATATACCCCCTCTTCCTCCTATTCACGAGGCTCTGCAACTTACATTTTCTCAATCTGCCTTCATACTCCACATTACAAAAAAGACTGACCACCTTTGTGAATATTTTCTGGGCTCTTTCCAGTATACCCTCGTCACTATGAAGATTCGGCAAACAAATCTGTGAATGGACTGGTTACTAATAACACACTGTTCCAACATAAAAATGTTTATAAATTCACATGGAGAGAAGAGGCATGGTAAAGAAAATTCCCATTGACCATGTTATTGTTGTTAGTGATGTTTTCTCACTTGTGCAGGACACTACAATGTACAGAGGATTTGAAATTGGAAGTGATCACTATTAAGTTTTGAGCATGATAAAACTGAATTATATATTGAAAAGAAGAACATATAAGAAAGTTTTAAAACAAATAAAAGTTGAGCAGCTTTCAGATGCGAACAGTAAACAAAAATACACAAACATTATTCTAGAAAAATTGAAAGAGTTTAAGAATAGGAACTAACCCTTGGAAATTTAGTGGAGTGGCAAGCCCTGAAGAAAACATTGATTGATTCAGCCAGAGAGGCATGTGGTGCGGTTGTCTGCATGGATACAAATTTCAGAACTCCATGGTGGACACAGGAAGTTAGAGACATTGAAGGAAAATAAGAAAGAGCATATTGAAAATTACTGCCAAATAAGTATGTACTCTTACAGCAAATAAGCTTGTGCTCCTAGAGAATACAGAGACCAATGCAAGAAAGCTAAACACTGTGTAAAACTAGCTAAACAAAAGTCATGGGAAAACTGGCAAGAACATAGAAAATAAATATCAGAATGGTAGCAAAATATTCTGGAGGCTGTTGAAAAAGCTCAAAAATGGAGAAAAGATTGTTGTAAAAGGAATTAGAGATGATAAAGGTGACATGAAAGCTGGAGAAAAAGATATCCTTGATGTTTGGAGTAATTACTTTGAAAAATTGCCAAATGAGACGAGCACTGACATCACAGTGGTAAAAAACACTCAACAGGCATTCAATCAGGAATACATATCCATACTTAAACTAGAAAAAGCCAACAAAAGCCTGAAATATGAAAACGCAGGCTGGAGTGGATGATATTCGATCACAAATGTTCAAGTATGGAGGTATAAAAGTCTTGCAGTGGTCGCACTGCATAGTTCAGAAAGCCTGGACAGAGGAATGAATTCCATATGATGGGTGTAGAGCTCTCATAGTATTCATATATATGAAATTGGAAATAAAACTAAATGTGAGAATTACAGAGGTATTTCCCTACATAGTATTCATGGTAAGACTTATGCAAGTATGCTTGAGAAACAGCTGAGAAGGATTGTGGAAGGGATGTTTGTGAAGAACAAGCCAGATTCACCAGATAGATTAAAAATAAATTAGAGATGTCAAGAAATTATATTCTTGGTTTAATCAAGTAAGGAATACTTATCCATACTTGAAGTAGAAACGGCCATCAAAGGCTTGTAATCTGGAAAGGCAGCAGGAGTAGATGATATTCGACCAGAAATGCTGAAGTATGGTGGTATAAAAGTCTTACAGTGACTGCACTGCATAGTTCAGAATGCCTGGGCAGAGGGACGAATTCCCGATGATTGGAGTAGAGCTCTAATAGTACCCATATATAAAAAGGGAAATAAAACTGAATATGAGAATTACAGAGGTATTTCCCTACTGAATGTTCCTGACAAGATCTATGCAAGTATACTTGAGAAATGGTTGAGAAGAATTGTGGAAGTAAAGCTTGAAGAACAAGCTGGATTCAGGCCAAATAGAGGCTGTCAGGATCAGATCTTCACTTTACGACCAATAGTGGAGAAAGTATGGAAATATTACAAAGATCTGTATTTAAGTTTTGTCGATCTGGAAAAGGCATATGACAAAGTGCCAAGAGAGAAGCTATTCAATACGCTACAGTTATATGTTGTCAATGGGACATTATATCAAGCAATACTTAGTCTTTATTTGAGTTGTAAGCCAACAGTTAGAATTGAAGGAAGTACAGGAAGATGGTTTAATGTTTAATCTGGTGTGAGACAAGGATGTACATTATCCCCTCTGTTATTCATTATCATATGGATCACATTATGAAGGAAAGTGGTATTAAATATAATATCAGAATTGGAGATTTAATGTCAGCTCTTTGCCTTATGCAGAGGATGTTATACTTCTGAATAAATCCGTTAGAAGTCTGCAAGATTCCCTGACTAAATTGAATAACTGTTGTAATAGATATGGTATGAAGGTCAGCATTAAAAAGACAAAGACAATGAAAATAAGTAGAATTTTTGAAAATGTCAACTGTGTTGTGAATGGGGAACCTGTGGAACAAGTAAAACATTTCAGCTACTTAGGCACGATTGTTAGTTGATGGTAAATTAAATATGGAAATAGACAACAGAATCAACAAAGGTGGTATGGTAGGCAGTCAATTGAATAAATTCATATGGAATAAGAGAGAAATTAGTAAGAACACTAAATTAGGTGTATACAAGACAGTGTTCAAACCAGTTTTAACTTATGGATCTGAGAGCTGGGTCAGAAGTAAAACACTTGACCAACGACTAGAGACCACAGATATGAGAGTCCTGAGAAAGATTAGAGGCGGGAACAGATGGCATCAATGACAATATCATATTAAAAACGAGGATATTAGGAAAGAACTTGACATTGTCAGCATCCAGGAATGCGTTAGCAGAGCTAATCTCAGGTGGTATGGTCACTTAAACAGAATTGGTGAGAAGATTAGCAAAGGAAGTGTTCTCTTCCAGGTTGGCAGGAAAACGACCCAGAGGAATACCAAGATATAGGTGGATTGATACGGTACAAAGTACCTTAGACGATAGAAATATAAGATCTGATAAAGTTTGAGTCTTGACAAGCAACAGACTGATTCGGAGAAAAATTGTAGATAGGAAGTTAGTAATGATGTAAATTTTTCATGTAGTACTATCATATCCTGTACACCCCTTGAGGATACATGTCAGGAATTGATGATGATGATATCCAATGTAGTATTGTTTTTGTTTTTTTACACAGAACAGCCTGTCTGCCCAAAGTATGTCAGATGACACTCACAAAAACCAGCTATAGATAGAGGTGAAATTTTGTCTTTTGAAGAAAGTATGAAACGAGAAATTTTGTTGATAGCAAAATGTGTGGGGTTAAGGTGATACTACTTCAAAATTCTACCAATAGGTTCAGAGATACCAGATATATAAGATATTGGAACCCTGCGATATGTTGAAAAATCCTTAGTTATTGGAATGCAGGAGTGAACTATTTGTTGGATTTGATGAGGATTGCAACCATTTAATTCCATTAAAGTTTTGATAGTGAGAAGTTCTTTTTGTAAGTTTGATGGAGAGGAGCACACATTATGTTCTCTATTAATTAATGACTTGATAACATCAATTGTTTGGGAGATGTGATGAGCAGATGTTTGATGAAAATATCTACCAGTAAAGGTAGGTTTCTGCTAAACACTAGTTGACAAAATACTGTAGGGTTAAGTGCTGTGTGATTAAGAATGATGTTCAAGAATGGTAAACTATCAGCATTTTCTTTTTTCTTTTTCTGTGATAAATTGTATGCTTTACAAGGGCTATTGTTCCAATGTAGGAAAGTGAGAAATTCATTTCCAGAATGAGGACAAACAACAAAAACATCATTAACGTAACAAAACCAAAGAGAGGATTAGGAGTGAATGGATGAGAACAAGATATCTTCTAGATCCAGCTTGTCCAACCACAGGCTGCATGCGGCCCAGGACGGCCATGAATGCGTCCCAACAAAAAATCGTAAACTTACAAACTTTATGAGATTGTGACTAAAAAATACCATTAATAATACTACAAATACAATTTTAAAATGCTATTAATTTATAAGCAATGAACTTTTGAATTTAACACGTTCTTTAGCAATGAGAGATTCATAAAATCATTCTCAAATAATTGTATTTATTCAAAATTGCCGCTCATGCGAGTAGTTACTTCTCGACATAATAAATGGCGCTAGTGCTCTTGCTTCCTACTTTTACCATGCAATAGATGTCTCTCTATGTGTGCATGGGTACGCTGGTACAGCTTTCAGTGTGCAATTGTAAACACTCGAGTTGACACGGAAGAAAGGTGCAGACGTTATGTGTGTTTGTGGCGATTTGGTGAGTAATTTTTTTAGTAGTAAAAATTTGGTGATTATTAAACTTAGCTTTCTAATTTTCAATCTATTTTTTTTTTTTAATTTCAGCGTGGCTTCCACAGCATCTCAAAAGAAAACCGAACCAAAGAAAAGAAAAATTATAGAAGAAGGAAGATACTTCAACGAAAAGTGAACAGACGACTACTTTTTTTGTCGAGGCAAATACTAAGGCAATCTGCTTAATTTGTAGGGAATTTGTGCCGGTTTTCAAAGACTACAATTTGAAAAGGCATTACACGCAAAAACATACTGCGAAATTTAGTGCGTATCAAGGAATGTGTCGTAAAAGCATAATAGCAGAACTGAAAAAAAGTCTATCATCTCAACAAAGTTTTTTTTAAAAAATAATATCTGAAGCGGATTCTATTGTAAAAGCTAGTTATGTGGTCGCAAACTTGATAGCAAAAAAATTCAAAACCATATGCCGATGGTGAGTTTATTAAGCAATGTATGGAAAGCGTGGCAGGTATAATTTGCCCTGATAAAAAAAGGGGATTTTTCTAAAATCAGTTTATCTCACCAGACTATAGCCAGGCGAATTGATGAAATAGGAAAATCTATCAAAAAAGGTTTGGAGAGTAGAGCTGCTAATTTTAAATTTTATGCTTTGGCGATAGACGAAAGTACTGATGCTACTAATACAGCTCAATTGGCAATTTTTATTAGAGGTATTGATGATGAATATAATATCACTGAAGAAATGGCTTCTTTAGTCCCATTAAAAGACACAACTAAATCAAGAGATTTATACGAAGCAGTGAAAAATACGTTAAAGTAATTTTCTTTGTCCATTGTGAACATATCTGGTATAGCTACTGATGGTGCCCTGGCGATGATTGGTAAAAGAGATGGACTTGTATAATGAATAGAAGACGATGCAATTGCCTCCCAAAATTTAAGTATGATGAAATATCACTGCATAGTACACCAAGAAAATTTATGCGCAAAAGCTTTAAAGATGGATAACGTCATGCAGATTGTCATCAAGGCTGTAAATTTCATAAGGGCCAAGGGATTGAATCATCGCCATTTCCAGGAATTCCTTAAATTTATGGATGCTGACTATGGGGACATCATTTACTTTTCGGAAGTAAGATGGTTAAGTCGAGGTAAAATGTTGAAAAGATTTCATGATTTGCGAAATGAAATCAAGTCGTTTATGGAATCAAAAACAAAATTTGTGCCAGAATTTGACGATGAAAACTGGCTCACAGATTTGGCATTTTTAGTAGACTTGACCGCTCATTTAAATGAGTTAAACATGCGTCTTCAAGGTGAAAACCAATGCTTCAATGTTTCAAACTATAAGAGCATTCGAAATGAAACTGAAACTATGGCAATCTCAAATTAAGGCTAACAATTTTATGAATTTCGACACGTTGGCTAAACACGGTCCTGTGAACAACGAAATATATGCAGCCTTGCTTTTCGATTTGATACAGGAATTTGAGAAGAGGTTTCAAGATTTCCGAAAAAATCATCAATCTTTTGATATATTTGCGACTCCATTTTCAGTTGACATAAACATATCACCTGCCAATTTTCAAATGGAATGCATAGAGCTATAATCTGACATTCAACGTAAAGAAAAATTTAATCATGTCTCTTTACTGGACTTCTAAAAGCTATATCTTCCCAGAGAAAAATATCCCTCACTTCACAATCATGCCTTATTCATGTCATCGCTATTTGGAAGCACCTACATTTGTTAGCAGCTATTTTCAAGGATAAAGCACACGAAGAATAAAACTAGAACCAAAATATCTGATGAACACCTTGAGAACTCACTGAGAATTGCAACTACTTCCATCGAACCAAATATCGAAGCATTAGTGTCTCAAAAACAATGTCAAATATCTCACTGATTTCATGTTGCTGTCTTGTCTTTTACTTTTATAATAAAAAATTATGAATTAGTGAAGTTTAAATTACTTAAATATGTTAACTATACATTCTACGTTTTTTTGCTCATCAGCTATCGTTAGTGTTAGTGTATTTTATGTGTGGCCCAAAACAACTCGTCTTCTTCCAATGTGGCTCAGGGAAGCTAAAAGGTTGGACACCCCTATTCTAGATTGTTCAAAAAATAGTTTGTCAAAGATAGAGACAGAGGGGCTACCCATGGCAGTGCCTTCAATCTGTTTATAGAGCTTTGTTTTTCCAGCTGAAATATCTGGATTGTATAACCGATTCAAAAATCTTCATAAGATCAGCAAGGAAAGCATCATATAGTAAACTAATGATGTCAGTTAACAGAATGTTGGTATAAATATTGAAACAGTGTCAATACTAACCTTGATTTTTTTCAAGAAATTGTGTGGAATTCTTAAGAAATGATCTTGATTGTCCAATATGGGCAGTTAATAACTGTGCAAGAAATTTTGCAATTCTATATGTGGGACAAAGTCATTGCATTAACTAGATAATTCACAATGGGGATTACTGGACAACCTTCTTTATGAATTTTTGGTAGATCATATAAACAAGGACTCCTTCCAAAATGGGTGTGTAATTTATATAAATTATTTTGATCCCAGTGAACAACTTCATTAAGGAGCATATTTAATTGTTTAATCTTTGTTTTTGTTGGGTTATAACTAATTTCTTGATAGGTGGAGGTAATCTGTAAAAAAATAAAAATAAAAAAACAGCCTATCATCTTCACAGAGTCAGCCTTATACATTACCACTACAACTTTTCCTTTATCTACTTTCAAAATAGATATATGGTTCTTTTGTTTTAATGAATGCAGTGCACGGAATTCAGTAGTAGGAGTAGAAATTACATGAACGTAATTTGCCTCTAAAGAGTAAAACAGCAATTTCAAAGCATTGTTTATTAGCATTTTTGCTTGAAGTCCCAACAGATTATTATTATAATTATTATCCAGGCCTCCTTGGAGTCAAAAGACTGATCGTGGGAGGTCATTTTTAGGAAACACAAAGTTTATCATACCACTCCTTGAACCAATTGACTGTTCCAGCTCCACCCACGCTCTCAGGCAATGCATTCCAAGGTTCAACCACACCCCCCCCCCCCCATTCCAAGAAACCACTCCTCACCCTCTTGCACAGCCTCCTTTCGTAACTTCCAGGGATGGGCCCCTTGTCATCGCTCCAACATGGAATAGATCAATATACAGGATGGCTAGCGTGCAAAGATGGATGGAATGAGTGACACAAGCTGTTAAAAATTTGAGATGTAGCAACCATTTTTAATTGGTTGCTGCATGCCAGAAACCAATTAAAATCATCTTGTATTCCCATTTGATTTGCTTGTTGTTTCTACAAACTGATGACACTGTTATTTTCAGTATGGAATATCTGTACTTTCATTAAAATTTATTACTTTGGTTATCATGTAATTTTGGTGTTTTAGTGCCTTTAACCTCCCTACCGTCTTAGGTGGATGAAATAGTTTAGACCAAATTGCACTTCTTATCTATGTTATTCAATGGGTGTTGCAGAATTGTATCCAGATTTATTATTATTATTCAGACCTCCATGGAGTCAAAAGACTCATTGTGGGAGGTCCTTTCTAAGAAACACAAGTCTATCAAGACTCATCGAGGGAGGTCCCTCCTAGGAAACACAAAGTCTATCATACCACTCCTTAAATGCATTGACCGTTCTCGCTCTCACCACTCCATCAGGCAATGCATTCCATGGTTCAACCACCCTCCATGCAAAGAAACCACTCCTCATCCTCTTTCTCACAGTTTCCTTTCATAATTTCCAGGGATGGCCCTTTGTCATGACTTCTTCAACTAAGCGAAAGAACTCCCCAGTGTCAACCCTGTAACCACCTCTCAACAGTTTAAAAGTCTCAATCATATCACCCCTCCTTCTATCCACCAAACTGCAGTCCACACTCCCTCAGCCGATCCTCATGATTAACATTGTACAGTCCTGAAACCATCTTTGTTTTCTGCCTCTGTACCCTTTCCACAGTTAATTTATCCCCTTCAAATCCTGGGGACCAGATCTGAGAATAATAGTCTAAGTATGGTCTGATTAGAGTCTTATACAACGGAATGATAACCATTTTAGCTCTGCAGGTCAGCGTCCTTCTCGTTATTGCAGCAATCCTCTGCGTTACCTTCACTACCTTTGCAATATGTGTAAATGGTTTCTATCAATCATCAAACCCAGATCTCTTGTCTCTTCTACTTTCTCCAGTTTAACTCCTCCCATAGAGTATGCAGCGTCCTATCGACGTGTCCCAAACCTCGAGACCTTACATTGTGCTGCATTAAACTGATAATTCCATTCATTTGCCCATCTATCTAGCGTATTCAAACCCTCTTGCAGGGCTACCACATCTGCACTATTACTAATAACTCTTCCCAGCTTCGCATCATTCGCAAACAACCGAATATCCCCTTGCAATCCACGGACAATGTCATTGATATAAAGGTTAAACAATATAGGTCCCAGTACTGAGCCCTGTGGAACCCCACTTGTAACCTTCTGCCTCTTTGATATTGCTCCACCATACACAACTCTCTGATACCTATCGGACAGCCAATCCTGAATCCAATAAGTTTTAAAAGAGGTAAACCGTGAATAGACATATCGGTACACAATAAATAACGGAAAAAACTCACGTTATTTATTGTGTACCAATCCTGAATCCAGTTGACCAATCTGACATCTAGACCCATGTGCTGCAACTTGAATATCAGCTAATCATGTGGCACCCTGTCAAATGCCTTTGCTAAGTCTAGGAAAATGGCAGCATATGCCTTTCCCTCATCTAATGCTCTTGTAACTTTATCATAAAAGACTAGCATATTGCTAAAACAAGAGTGTCCCTTCACAAATCCATGTTGACTCTCACTGATAACATTACCCTAATCTTTTCCAATGCTGTATATGGTCCCTCACTACTTTCTCCAAGATCTTACTAACTACTGATGACACACAAACTGGCCTGTAATTAGACACTTCCAGTCTGCTACCGCCCTTATGCAATGGCACTATCTTACCTTCCTTCCATTCCGTGAACACCTATCCCATAGCCAGACTTTCATTGAAAAGGCAGGTCAAGGGCGCTGTTAGTTCCTTAGCACATTCTCTCAAAACTCGTGGTGAAATACCATCTAGTCCCACAGTTTTATTAACATCCAGAGTACTCAGTATGTGGAACACACTCTCCTCCTGCACCTCTAAACCTCGAACCTGCTCTATCCCTCTGGTATTAAAACCTTCTCCAGGATGAAATACAATCATACCCCGACCTTACGCGAATCCGAAGTTTCGTGGTTTCTTATATGTACGTATTCCCGTCATTCCTCACCACTAGTCATATCTTTCCAGTGCCGGCTGCATTCGCCAGTGTCGCACATGCTGTGAACAAGCACTGACGTGTTTCGTGCGGTCCCCATTCATGCACAAAAATTATAGTTTACAAACCTTGTGATTGTTTAATGTTATGTTCTTGATATAAATTTTATCACATAAAAGATAATAATGTTGTCCAAAAGAAGCAAGTCCAATTCTTCTACAGCTAGCAAGAAAAGAGAAACATTGACTTTGAAAGTAAAACTCAACATAATTAAGGATTTTGAAGGCGGAATGAAAATTTGTGAGCTAGCAAAGAAGTTCCATCTACAGAAATCCATAGTAAGAACAATCATAAAAGAAAGGTTTACAGATTTTGGAGGATATAGATTCTAACGAGGAATGAATTGTAGCCACAAGGCAAGGAATAAAAAAATCATTAGCTTGCTATGAAGAAATTTTTTGTCACAAGAAAAAGACATTATGCCATCGGACGAATCTATTAGATTTTATGAAACCATCGACATCGAAATAACTTTCTTTTTTTTTTATGTACGAGAAACTACAATTATGATTATATTTCTTAAAAAATATAGGTGTTTTTGTAAACCTTTGGTCCCAATTGTATGTTTGTATATATAAATTACATGCAAAATTATACCCCGAGTTACGCAAATTTGACTTAGGCACTTTTTGTTGGTCCCACCTACCGTGTGGACCAACAAAACTTTATTGGAATACAGTCATGGTATGACTTATTCCATTAAAGTGTTCATTGAACAATTCTACTATGTCCTCTGCATCAGTCACTCTCTTCCCATTTTTATCCCACACTGTCATTCTTCCACAGTCATTTCTCTTCCTACTGGCCACATAGCTAAAAAATTCAATAGGATTTTCCTTGGATCTAAGGGACAATCTTTTCTCATATTCCAGTTTCACCTTCCTTACCATACTAGTCGCTCTTCTGGCCTGTGTCTTATATTCTTCATGCATCTTCTCTTCACCTGTCTCCTTATATCTCTTCAGTAGCCTCTTTTTCGCATGTAGCTTCTGTTTAATATTGTTTGTCATCCACTTTACTCCAAATTGTGTCCTCTTCTTCACTCGTGGAATACAGTTTACCATTGTTGCTAACAAATATTCCTTCACAATTTCTCAAGCACTAACGATATCCCGGCCTTCCAATTCCTCCCTCCACAAAACGTCCCTAAGTTGACGTCTAAGACTATTATAATCATCTGCTTTATAATTCCACATACGTTCCCGTCTCTTTGATACTCCTGCATGTCTGTTCATTTTCCAAGTCAAAACCATGTGGTCACTCTCTCCAACTGGTGGGAGAGATGTCATCTCAGTTATTATCAGCTCTTCTGACACTATGACCAAATCCAAAACTCTTGAAACTCTTGTTCCCTGTATTACATGTTGCCTAAAACATCTGTCCCTCAAGAATTCTAGAAATTCCATTCCCTTATTGCTACATGCATCTTCCTTTCCCCAATCTATACTGCTGTAGTTAAAATCTCCCATAACAATTGTTCTTCTTGCACTTGCCATGCTCAACTGTCTCAACAGCTCCTGGTCCCCTCCCTCTGTGCTCCTTGATCTGTAGCAACACCCCACTAAATATCCTGTCTTGCCCACCTCCACCTAACACCATATGCTTTCAAAATCATTAGTGTCACAGCCTTCCAAAGCCTCCATTCTTAGAGGACATAGGTCGTCACTTATCATAAGTAGTACTCCACCACCACACTTTCCCTTCCTATCCTGTCGAAAAATGCTGTACCCAGCAACTTCTATTCTTGTTATTATAACCTCTTCTCTGTGATCCCAATAATCTTTGGCCAGGCTAATGCTATTGGTGCCACCAATTCCTCTCCCTTAGTCCAAATACTCCTGGCATTGGTATAAAGCATAAAAATGCCATTGTTTCTATACCCAGCATTATCCCCTCTAGACTCCACTGGACTGAGCATTACCTGATGTCGTCCCCTTTCTCCCAAATACTCATTCCGACAAGAGGCCACCCCTGCTACCATCCACACTGGAACACACTGACTCGTTCAGAACAGCAATCTCCAGATGCCTACGTCCTTCCTCATTCAAATGCAGGAGGTCTCTCGCATACAATTCCTCTCTGCTCTTAAAACATACTCCAGACCGCCACATATTCGAATCCTCTCTTCTGACACATTCTCGCTATTATATCGCTCTTCTGCTCAGCTCGACATTATCATACCTAGGCAACACACACACACACTATTTTTCCTCTCTGTGTCTTCTTTTGTACAGCCTGAAGCAAGAATCTCATATCTCTCGCTGCCCTATTTACACCACCACTCAAATCATTTGTTTCCACCATCACAATCATCTCATCCACCCTTTCACCTCTCTTAATTGCCATAGCCACACTTTCTATTGTTCCTCCTGGCAAACACTCCTCCCGCATCCTATCTTGAACACCACGGATCATTGAGTCCCCATACATTACACCTCTTACCACCATCCTCGATTGCTCACATGCATCCCTCACTCTCTCTCTCTCTTGTAACAGTTTCTCTCTGTGCTCCCCTACTTACATGCCTTCCTGACATCACTCTATCTCTAGTCCCTGTGCTCCCTTGCATTCCTCTCATTCCTTCTCTCTTGCTGTTTCCATTCTTTCCTCTTCTATCATTCCTATATCTGACACTCATTCCCTCTCTTCATCTTATCCTATTCCCACCTCTTCTATCATTCATACAACTCTCTCTCATTCCCTCTCTTATACGGTTCCTAGTCTCTCTTCTTCTGCCATTCCCATATCTCTCTCTCAATCCCTCTCCTCTATTGTTGTTCCTATTCTCTCCTCTTCTCTCAATTCCCAAAGCTCTCTCACTCCTCCTCTGATTCGCCTTGCATTCGTCTCTTCCATTCATTTAATTTCATCTTTCACACTTCTCATCTCATTCCCCAGACATTCCACCTGCTCTTTCAGCTCATCTATCTCTCTCTCTCTGTAAGTCATCCACTTTTGTTTGCCATTCATCCTCCCAATTGAGACCATCTCCTAAAACTTCAGAATCATTCAACCTTTCCATACTACCCTCTTGTTTTATTCATACTTCTCTCGCCCTCTATCATATCCGTGATCTCTCTACGTTGAGAATCTCCTCTCTGACTCAACGTGGTCAGTTATGGTCATTTCTAAATCACCAAGTTCCTCCCATTGCCTGCATTTTGCGCATATACGTTTTCCCCCTTCTTTCTCCTGCCACATATACAATCGCCGGGACGCATACATTCCACAAGTCCCGCATGCTACAAAATCCTGTATGATATCGCGCAAAATGGAGTGCTTAAATGGGGGGGGGGGACTTGGCGATACGCCATTTGTAATTTTAACTGCCGCCATTATTCAAAATAGTGTCGCTAATTAGTGTCAAAAAATAAACGCTAAATAAGTACAAACAGTTTAAAAAATAAATGCTAAATAAGTATGAACAATTTCAAACAGAACATTTAAGTACACTAGATATAAATAAAATGAAATAACTAAATAATGAAAAGTTATCTTTAGTCTTGTCTTCCACCGATATGCATTCAATTCTGACCCGTCTTCTCAGTAACCAAAATACACAATATTGCGACAACTAACTTAAAAAATAAATAAATAACCACTGATGGACACTCATATTCCAGAAAACAAATTAGCACTACAAAAACGTAGAAAAAACGGACTATTCACCAATTAATAAGGACTTTCTTCATCACAGCTCAAATTCTCCGCCACGTTGCTATGCCGACTCTAGCGCCACCAAAACTAGTCTCATCATTTAGCTGGATGTCTATAGATGTCATGACTGATTATGGGGTTAAAGATTAAACAAGATATACTTTACAAGGAACAGCATAGGGTTAGTAAGGGAAGTAATGTCTGAGTAATTTGCTCATATTTTATAATAATGTTATGGCAGAGTTGGATAAACGAAATGAATACCCTTGTATACTGTAGGACTTTGCTAAGGCATTTGATAGAATACCCCAAAAGACTGTTGCATTAACTAGATAACATGAGATTGGAATATATACTATTAGTTTGGATAAGTGTAGTGGATGACAGATGGTATGAGAACATGGTATATGGGAATGTGAATTTCTCAGATTTAAGGTGACCAGTGGTGAGCTCCAGAGATTAGTCCTTGGACCATTGTTGTTTAATCTATGTGTTAATGATGTTCAACTGTTCACTTATGATGCTAAAATAGGCAGGGCAATCAGGAATGCTACTGATGAATAGCATTTACAGATTGATTTGAATAAACTGGAACAGTGGGAAATGGTAATGGATATCAATTCAATATTTGTAAATGTAAAGTTATACACTTTTGTGTGATGTGATATCCAACAGCATATTTTATTGGTAGGATTATGCTTAGAATAGCTGACGAGGCTAGAGATCTTGGAGTTATGGTTGATGAAAGTTGATGTTCAAAAGTCGCATAACAAAAATTGCAAATACGGCTCAGAGTATAATTGTAATGTTGATATGAACTTTGACTTATAAGAATAACATGGAAGTTATTTTGCCTCTTTACAGGGCTTGGATATAACTGCACCAGGGCTGCTATGTGTAGATTTGGTCTCCTGGGTTCTAACAGAATAAATAAGCAGTGGAAAGGCTCCAAAGAAAAGTTGCAAAGATGATATCAAGACTATGGAATGTAGAGTATGAGGATAGATTGAGAGTATGTGGAATGCAGACACTGGTAGACAGAAGAAAGAAGAGGTCTGTAAACTTTTGAGCAGGCATTATAGGATATTGGTTGACATTATATGGCAGGTGGGGAGAGAACAAGGGGGGGGAATTCATGGAAGTTAAGTTTGAGCTAGATTTTTCTCTCATAGAACTGTGAGTGCATCTAATATGAATGACTTTAAGAGAAAGTAGAACAGCTGGTGTGGGTGAAGTATGGCCTCCCTTGATGAGTCCTTTACTCCCTGAAGGTCTAATAATAATAAACATCTATTATAGCCAAATTAGCACTAAACATCTATTTTCATCCTTTCTCAGTGCTGCTTTACTCCATTAAGCCTCCAACATGAGTAGCAGATTCTGGTTAACTGTCATCTTATCATTAAATGCTCTATGCTTTCCATATTGGGACATGCAAGAAGCAAGCAAAGAGGGTAAAGCCATCTACATTCAGGCTGATTAAAACAGAAGATTACATAACTTTCATAAGATTCATTGAAGGCCATAATTGTAAGATGCACAGTAATTGCCCTACTACAGATGTGCTATAGTGTGACATAGAACAACAAAACAACATATTATGCTTTCCATATTGGGACAGGCAAGAAAAAGGGAAAAGCTTCCCACATAAACATACTATCTAATGTCACAATCTAACATTAGACAGTAGGTATATTTGGGTGGCTTGGGTAAAAAAACCAAAATACGTCTTTTATATCTATTTTGATATATATGATATATAAAAAATTAATAATAGTTTTTATTTCTGTGAAATTAGTGTTTTCATCTTTTAACTCTTTAGGGTTCTCCAGTTAAAGATGTTAGTGAAGAATCTCCTAAGAAAGAAAAAAAGAAAAAGGGATTGAAAACACCATCATTTCTAAAAAAGAAAAAACATAAGAAAGATAAAGAAAAGAAAGAAAAGGGAGCTTCAGAGACATAAAAATCCTGGTAATGATTATGGAAATACAGAATGATACATTCCTTAAGATAGTAGTGCTATCTCTTTTTTAAAATACAGGGTGGCTGATAAGTCATGAAAGGATTTAAACATTTAATAACTACTTTTTTATTCATTAATTATTTTTAGTCTTTTTTATTTGTTGTTGTTATATTGAAGTGAAGAACCTGAAGATTTTTTTTTATTAGTTATGAGCAGTGACTGATTAAGCCCATGGAATTAAAATTTACAGGGCCCCCTAAAAATAACTATAGCTTCCACTACAGTTATTTTTTTCTCGAATTCGAAGCGCAAATGTTGGATACAGCATCTGCTCCAATGTTTTTTTTTCCTTTGAACTTGGGGCCCCTGGTGGCCACAAAGTCTGATACCTGCTTGATCCACCTCTAGTTATGAGTTATTCACATATTAAATCCCTTCGTGACTTATGAGCCATCCCACAGTATTTATTAGAAGCATGTCATAAAGAAAATACTTCTTTTTAATTTGTAATATGCCTTTGTTTCAATAAGAATTTTTGACTATTAATTTTATTATGTCATTCATAGAGAGCTAGTAGAATTTGTTACTGTTTTGAATGGTCTTGACTCCCCCCTTCCCCAAAGGAAGATTATAACTTTTTATTTAGTGCAAATTGAGATTTGATTACTGAGCAGGTTCCAGTTTTTTATTAATTGAAACAATATCCCTCCCCCATACACACACCAAAAAAAAACAAATAAATAAATAAAAATAAAAAATTGTGAAATCTCCATCCCCATTATAATCCTAGGATATACTTCCAAGCAAGGCTAGAGATTTAAGGAAGACAGAAAGTTGAAGTTGAGAGGGCATATTGCAAAATTTGGCAAAATACCTTAAAGGATTACCTGAATGTTGAAAAACTTGTCGAATAAAGATATGGAGGTTATTATCCCTCTTTATAAGGCTCTGGTTTGGCTGCATTTTGATAATTGTGCACAGATTTGGTCAACTGGGTTTCTTGGAGGATCAGGAGGTAGTGGAGAGGATGCAGAGACTAGTGGTCAAGCTGGTGACATGTCTGTGGAACGCTTCCTGTGAGAATAGATTGAAGGTATGTGGATTGCAGAATTTAGTTGACAGGCAGAAGACGGGGGTGCATGATAGAAACTTATGTTACTAAAAGTGTTTTATAAGATTGACACAAAATAAATTTTTCAATACATGACACAACATAATAAAAAAATATATTCAAGCCATCGCTGATACAAAAACACACCAGAAACAGATTGTATAATGTCCTCTGAACCAACTTTATTATATCAAAGTGAAACATGGACCATAAAAAAGAAAGATGAAAAATGAACTCAAACAGCAAAAATGAAATTCTCAGAAAAAAGCTGGATATGCCAAGTGGGACCATAAAACAAACGAAGAAATTTTACAATCCCTATGTATAAAATCGGTTAACTTCTACATAAATAAATATAAACAAAAATGGTTAGAACATCAAAATCAAATGCATAATAACAGACTGCCATTAATATTATACAAATATAAAGTAAATGAAAAAAGAATTGGATAACCAGTAAAGCAATGGTATAAGACTGGAACAGGCCACTTGGTCTAAATTCCATGATAGGAAGAAGTGACGTGATGAGCAGGGATAAAACAATGGTCACCCCCTGGAAGTTGTGTAAGAATATGGTTAGTAAGGGTGTGTAGATTAGATGTTTTGCTTGGAGAGTGGTGAATGAGTCAAATGGATTACCAGGAATAGTGTGTGCATTCTGGCAGTGAATGAGTTATTCACACAATACCTACATTATGTGAATAATGGTTAGTGTGTGTCTCCCATGATATATTAATATTTATGTGGGCTGTTCAATAAGTAATAAGACTAATTTTGCTGTGGCGAAACCACTCATCACAATATTAATTTCTGTGGAATAAAGAAATGTTGCTGTCTGTATTAACAAAAAAGGTTGATAGATAGCGTATACGGGCTGATGTGCCAGAGTGTCACGTGACTAAACGCGAGCTTGTTTCGGAGCACCTACAAGGTGCGACCAGTCTTCGAAATGGAAGCGTCCTTGGAACAGCGTTATGCGATTAAATTTTGTGTGCATTTGCAAAAATCGGCATTGGGCACTTTTAACATGACACGCGAAGCTTTCCATGATGAAGCAATGTTGAGGGCAAGTGTTTTTCGCTGGCATAAAACTTTTAAGGAAGGAAGGTAAAATGTGGAAGATCTTGAACGTGAGGGAAGACCTTCAACGTCCATCACAGAGACAACGATTAACACAGCAGTGATTATCATCAAGCACGTCAAAAGGAAGCGTCCATTGCTGAAGAATGGCTTCTTATTGCACCACGATAATGCAAGGCCACATATTGCTGGTTGTGTAGTGGACATTTTGCAGAAGAACAACACAGATATCCTACCACACCCTCCATACAGTCCTGATCTCGCACCGTGCGATTTCTGGCTGTTTCCTCAGCTCAAGAAACCACTAAGAGGCCGCCATTTTGAAAGCAACAAAGCATGTGTAAAAGCTGCGGAGGCGGTTTTGAAAGAACTCTCAAAAAACGGACTTTCACATGTGTTTAAGAAGTGGACGCAACGTTCGGACAAATGCATCGCGTCTCACGTTAGTTACTTTGAAAAAGACCATGTAAATGATGACAATTAAAGGTAATCTGTTTTCTGTATAAATATAGTCTTATTACTTATTGAACAGCCTACGTATATTATTAATATTAATAATAATATTAACCTGTATATTAATAATAATATTCCCCCAGATTATCATGGTGCTGTGATAATACAGCACAAGATTTAATAACTAGTAACTGATGTTTGAAAGAAAGTCTGCCATCACTAAAGAAAATTTTAGGAACCAAAGAAAAAAGTTTATTATAAGGCTTGCTGCAGGTTTTATGTGACAAGCACTTTTTAGTATTTCGTTTATAGTGAAAGAGTTCACTATAAAGATGTTTGCTACAGTAGAAATTGACTGTATGTCTCTATCAGTTTATTTTTATTATTTTATTTTTGATGTGATTCCCAACATTAAACATCGTAAACCCTATATATGTATGTAAAAGTTGGACATTAGTAATGTAGGTAGGGTAGGGTGTTTTCCTTTATTTTTCTTATTAATTAAAAAAAACAAAATCATCTTCTTCCTAACGATATTAAGTGAAACATCCATACCCATGATTTAAATGATTTAAACCTGCAACCTGTTGGCTTGAGAGTGGTTATACTATCTATTCAGGTCAGCAAATTAGTTCTTTCATTTTATTTTATATATATATATATTTATTTTTTTTTTTTAATTTTTTTAAAAAACCAGTCCTGCCATCTATCAAGGCCTGCTAAGTAAATTATCTTACCATACTTCAGTTGGCAGTGTAGGAGTGTCTTAGGACTCTGTTCTATAACCTACTTTCTACTGTACATAAATGATTTACTTACAGTTACCACTAATCCTATCCATGTTTTTGCTGATGATGAAACACTCCATTCATCCTCATTTAATAAACAGTGCAGTGTCTTAAACACTGATTTCCATACCATCCTTCAGTGTAGCAAGGATAATCTCATCATCATCTTCAATGCCACCAAAATGCAATCCTGCCTTTTTTCTCAAGAGGGATCTCAGTTAACCTCACCCTTAGTAATACATAAATCACCAGATAGGATCAGATCTCTCTCTCTCTCTCTCTCCTTGGACTGACATTTACTTATAGCTTCTCCAGGCATGTCACATTATCAACTTTCTCAGTATCTAAAAAATTAGGCATTTTTTTCCTGCTCAAAATGCTATTTTTCATCCATCTAGCTACTAACTCTCTACAAATCCCAAATCTGCCATCTTTATAATACTGTTTACATGTTTCTAAACCTCTGTAAAATTTCTCAGTGCTGTCCAGAGAAGAACAATTTGACTCATAGATGATTTCTCTGACTCATTTCAATCTCTGTCTGCAGTTGCTCTGTTTCAGCTCTGTATCTTCTCTACAGGCACTTCCATGGTCACTGCTCCACTGAACTGTCAACCATCATGCCACTTGTTAAAAGAGCTGCAGCAGCTGCCCAACATTGATTTTCAGTATGACAGCAAGCACACTGATGAAATTGCTTTTCCTCTTCCTGTTTTATTCCATTTACCTCTCGAACAGCCTTCTTCACAAAGTGATTCCAAATATTACAATCTATATCCCTGCAAGAAAAATTTCAGTAAACTTCTTTCCCCTTGACTGTGATCCCATCACTCCCGTAACACGGATGTGCTGCAAGTTCTTCTACCTCTTGTGTATGGGATCGATATCAAAAATGGTATCCATCATCTATGCCATGATTTTCCTTTGGGATTTTCATGATTTTTCTTTTGATCTTTGTCCTACCTTTTTTTTCAAACACCTGTCTATTAATCATGCATATCTCATTATGTTTAAATCCTTTTTAACTACAGGCTGCTTGCCTGTTAGATTGGCGTGAATTTTGTTTATGCTGAAACTCCTTATATGGCTGGTTTATGAGCTAATTTCTTTTCTGTTTCTTGAAATAGAATGGGTTAATTCAATTTAATTACTTATGGCATCACTTTAACATTTTCACTGCTAAACTCAAGTGTTCTCTAGCATGCTTTTGTATTTAAAAATCTTTGCTAAAACACATTTGAATTTCGTGAGCATGTTCTGACGTACGGTATGTCACAAAAAAAAACAACACTGAACTTTGATGCCCTCTTCAATAGATGTACTATGAGATATGCCATTTGACTGCATGAACATTAATAGAAGAGCATGTGTAGAGTCTACACCATTACATTTAGCTGTAGCAGTGATGTTGATGATGGAAGAAAAGACATTTATTCTTGAGCATTATTTTTGTTCATACGGAATTGGTAGAGCAAATGGTCCAGGCCTAGGACATGTTTGTGAGCAGTTTGTTTGTCATTTCTGTAAGCGTGCTCCAAGCAATAGTGTCATCAGTGCCTTAATCGAGAGGTTCCAACATACTGGGAGTGTTGTGTTGCAGTGCATAGGGCATTTGGGGGACCACGAACTATTAACACAAATGACAATCACAAGCATGTGCTAGAGTAAGTGTTCAGTCAAATGCAGTCAACACCAAATAGCTATAGAACTTGCGATACCTAGGTGGTTACTACAGAGAATCTTTAAAAAACCAAGTGCCTTTTTGTATATCGTTCAGATGGGTCATTGTTTAACAGCAACAGATTACACTGCATAGTCGAAATCCTGTGTGTGCGTGCATGCATGCTGGCCAATGTTTATGAAGATCCGTCTCCTTCCTCCATAATGTCTGGTCCTTTGACAAAGCACATTTCCATCTAAGCAATCATATAAACAGATGAACCTACAGGTTTCTTGGTTTTTGAAGACTTGAATTTGTCCAAGGGAAACCTCTTCACAGCGAGATTGGGCCTAACTTCACTGAAAAGGCGGTGTAACTGTGACCTTCAATAGTGAACACATCATCGAGAATGTGTTGGTTCTGTTCACCTAGGATTTGCATAGGATAGGTCATGCAAAAAACATTCCATTTTATGCACACGAACCACACAATATGTGAGCAACCTGTCACATATTGTGTGGTTCTAGAGCATATTTATCAGAACACATTCCCAGGAGGCTTATTTTGAGGTTCACAGAATTCCCATACCCATCATGTTCTCCTGAGCTCATATCACTTGATGCCTTTGTTTGGAATATGTTGAAAGAATAGGTATTCCACCATGACCCATCTTCAAACCTTGATGAACTAAATGATAAAATTACATGATATATCCAGCAGATGCTCTGACCCTTTCTCTAAGATGACAGAGAACCTTCGCATGTGCTCCGAAACCTGTCTTGAACGAAGACAGGTTTCTAAACTCTCAATTATCATCGTTAATGCTTTATTCCATCAAGATTCCCTGATAATTGTGGATGTACATATTATCATGTGTAAAGATATATTTCTTTATTAATAAACCCATCTACTCCATAACGTATATCATTTTAGTTGTTCAGCTTTTTTTTTTTTTTTTGCGATACGATATTATAAATATAATGCAGTTTGACTTGAGCACTTTCCCCTCTCTTACAGATGTGTGTTATTTGAACAGAAATATTTGTACTGATGCACAGAGCAGACAAAAATCTCCAGACATTGTGTCATATGGTCCATTTTTTTCTCAGGGATAGTAAATTCCAGGAGTGTGGTGAAAGCTGACCACAAATCATGAAAATTTCATTAAATCATCAAGAAAGACAGACAGTTAGACCAATCAGCCATCAATGAAGTCTCATTGTGTAACAAAGTATAATATGAATGTGAGAACAATTGAACAGGTCAGACTGATAAGCTGCGCTGAATATTTTCATACAAAAATGGTACAGAAAGTCTTTTTTACCTCTTGTGCACAACTGTTCTAAATTCTCAGACATTGTACAAAGTAAAAACAGGGAAAAACATAATACTTGCAAGATTTTCAACTAAGAGATATTTTTCAAAACTTGCATACATTGCAAGGAACCACTAAAATGGCCTCCAATCCCTTGGAACGAGAGGAAGATACTTCCCATCTATGGTTTTTCACATACCAAAAAAGAAAATTTCCACTTGTTATTGCCACGTATTCAAATACCCTACTTGAAGACAAGAATTGGAGTGAAAGGAAGAGGGGGGGGGGGCAGATATGTGACAAATGTTGCACTACCCTATTTATGTTCCCTGCATCAAAAAAATAACACTGGCTAAATTTTGAAATTATGGTGCTTGAAATTCTTGAAAATTTCAACATTTTTATATTGAGCAAGATTGTCAGTGAATCATTTATTTATAATTTATAAATATCACATTTTGGGTTTATCTTTGATTTGAAAGCAAATAGCATAAAGTTTATCATGTTCCTTGGAATGAATAAATTATAAAAAAATTGTGAAAATAAGTCAGCAAGAAAAGGTGGCTTGGCGTTGTTTTTTGTTGAGGTTATATTAGTCAGGAACATACAGACATTCCCGTTGTCCGATAGATGAGTGGTTGTGTTTACGAAAGTTTTCTTGTGGATGTTGCTGTTGCTTAAGGAAAATTTTTTTTTCTTCCTTGAATAACATTTTTCAGTTACTAATTATACAGGAAACTTTATTTACAGTGATCAGAAATATTGCTAAGTCTATGAACGTAATCTTGAAAAACTAGAATTTAAAAAAAAAAAAAAAAAAAAAAAGTAAGCACCTATAATGATATAGCAATGTTCTCAAAAACTGAAAAACCAAAAGTAGTCCTTTGTCTCTGTTTTGTATGGTCTTCATATTTAACGATTTTGTCACCGATGATATATACTTGCTCCCCTAAATTTTCTCGGAACTTTCATATCCATGACCTTTCCTTTGATCTGGTATTTTATTGACCCAGTTCTCAGATCAGTAAGTTAAAACTGGTTTGATCACTGTCTTGTATACTGCTTCAGTGTTTTTGGCTAATTTCTCCTTATAAAGTTGACTTCCAACCATACCAGCTGTACTATATTCTGCTGTCTGTTTCAAAAACTTAATTCCCATATTTACTAAAAAGTGTGCCTAAATAGCTGAAATATTTTACATTTCTGTAATTCTCCATTGTGAGTGCAGTTGAAGTTTTCCATGTTCCTTTCTATTTTGATAACTTTTGTCTCTTTTATTGCTGATTTTCCTACAAATTTGTTATAGCAGTTATTTGATTTGGAAAGAATGCTAGAAACTTGCACTGGATTTGTTGATATCTCCAATTTTAATATAGGATGCTACTTTGTTTCATAATTTGATTCATATAGATGATGATTAAAAGGAGGTGGTATGCACCCTACAATTACACTTCATTTTATATTAAACCACATTCCTGTCTTTTTTCATTTCTAACTCTCACAATTTGAAATACAGACTATTTATTGCTCTGCACAATGTTCCATTTATCCTCTATAATAGTGTTTTTGAAGAGCTAGTCATATGTTTTTGCCAGATCAACAAAAATATAGATCCTTGTTATATTCTCCTAAAATATTTGTCATAAAGTGAAAATCTGATCCTGACAACTCCTGCTTGACCTGAACCCACTTGCTCTTCTCCAAGTTTCATTTCCACAATTTTTCTTAGTTTCTTCTCAAGTATGCTTGGATAAATCTTACCGGGAACACTCAATAAGGAAATTTTACTGTAATTCTCACATTCAGTTTTATTTCCATTTATAACGATGGAAACTATGAGAGTTCTTTCCATTTATCCAAAAATCCATCTTCTGAATTATGCAGTATAACTAACTTCATATTTTAACATTTTAGGTTGAATATCATCTACCTCGTCTACTTTACCCATTTCAGATTTTCGATGGCCTTTTTAACTCATGGATTGATGCACTCTTGATTACATTCTTATTGAATATTCCTCACCACAGTTCTGTCACTGCTTATTTCTGTTATTTTATAATGTCTCATATAATGTCTCATGTTGTATTCAAAAACCATATTTTTCTATTTAAAAAAAATAATCTGAGTTGTATTTAGACTCATATTCCAAAATAAAATAAACTTAAAGTAGAGTTAGTCTTTAAGAGATGGGTGGTTCATGTGTCATCATTAACACCAAATTCATGATATGTATCCTCAAGGAGTGTATAGGGCAAGCTGATGGGACGACATGAAAAATTTACATTATTACTGATTTCCTGCTGACAGTTTTTCTCCAAATTAGTCTATTATCTGCCATGACTTTAGTATTGTCAGCTCTTATATTTTGATCTTCTAAAGCACTTCTAACTGCATCAATCCACCTATATCTTGGTTATCCTCTGGGTCTTTTTCCTCCTAGCTTGACATCAGACACCCTTTTTATTGATCTTTCCTCTCCCATTCTGTTTAAGAGATTTATACCACTTGAGATTAGCTATGCTCACACTTCCTGAATGCTACAATGTCATGTTCTTATCTAATATTATTTTTAATATGATTCTGCCATTTATACCATCTGTTCACTCTGTAAAGTTTTTGTAGAACTCATCTCTGTGGTCTCTAGTCTTGGATCATCTGAGATGCTACAGTTTAGTAGGTTCAAATTTGATCATCTATTTAATGAATCATGTGAAGCCCTATGCCACTATCCTAATCTTAAGCAGACAGACTGTATGCCTATCTATAAGTTTTGGGAAGTGATTGCTGTTAATTGTAATTTTTTAATTGATCAATTAATTAATTACACATCTATACCCACTTCTCTGAACTCTACTGGCATTTTCTCCTGCTTGTACAGCTGCAACTGAGACTCGTTCTTGTATTCAGAATTTAAATGTTGGTACCAATTCTTCTGTCTTCTCTCTGAATGAAGCTCATGACATTTGAGTGAAATATATAGGAGTAATAAATTCTATTTAGTTTTCTCTTACATGTGTGAAGCCATTATTTAAAACATATTATACTATGTCTAACACTCATGTTGCTATTAAACACCTGGTAATTGATTCATATATTTATGCAGTTGCCTACCATGCCAGCTATGTTAATATTGTTTTCTATTTCTATATATAATTTGCCATATTCATTAAAATTTGTGCCTAAAAAGCTAAAACATTTTTTTTGTTTATAGATTCTGCACTCAGAATGCAGTTGAGTGCATTATCTGTATATATTCCTCTCTGTTTTAATAATTTTTTTTCAATTTAATGAAGGAGTCCAGTAGACATGTACTGAATTTATTTAAGAGTATAACATCACCTGCATAAAGTAATGAGCTGAGTTGAACATCTGCAGTTTTAATATCAAGTTTAATGCCATCTCCCTGCACCTCATTCAAATTTATCTGCTGACTTACAAATGAAATATAAGAGTATTGCTTGATATATATGTCCTATTTATCCCATATATTTCTAGCATTTTGTAAAGCTTCTCTCTGGATGCCTTTTCCAGATCTAAAACTAAAGTACACATCCTTTTTTATATTCCCATGATTGCTCAACTGTTTGTCCTAAAGTGAAAATCTGATCTTCACAATCTCTATTAGGGTCTCGGCCTAACAATGGAAAAATGAATTTATAATTTCAAAATTATTTTTATTTTCAACATAATCTTCCTTAAGACTAATACATGTATTACAGCAATGCTCCAACACCATTATCCCGTCCCTGTCATGGTTCTCAGTAAGATCTGCAAAATACTCCTCTACAGCTGCAATCACCTTTGAAGAAAAACACTGACCAGAGAGGAAGAGTTTTAGTTTTGAGAAGAGATAGAAGTCAGAGAAAGCCAAATCTGGAGAATAGGGTAGATGTTCCAACAATTCATAGTACAGATCCCTTATTTTTCCCATTGCCAAAATGCCTTTGTGGGTGGTGCATTGTCCTGATGAAAGATGATATTTTTCTTCTGCAAACCAGGTCTTTTCTCATGAATTTTTTTGTCTAGTCTGGTTAAAAGATCAGAATAATATTCCCCTGTTATTGTTTTACTCTTTTCAAGATAATTAATAAACAAAATGCCTTTAGCATCCCAAAACACTGATGCCATGACCTTTCCTGCTCATGGAACCGACTTTGTCTTCTTTGGTGCTGAACAACTGGCTTCTGTCCACTGTTTTGACTGCTGTTAGATTCTGGTATGTAATGGTGAATCCAAGTCTCATCCATTGTAATAAATGAATGCACAAAATCCATTTTATTCTTGTTAAAACGCTCCAAGCACTGTTCAGAGATTTTCATGTGAGTGCGTTTTTGATCTGCTATGAGCAAGTGCAGCGGCCATCTTGCGCAAAGCTTTTTCATTTGCAATTCTTCATGCAAAATATATCCTACACATTCTTTTAAAATGCCCATAGTCTCAGCAATTTCATGCAGTTTGACTCACCGGTCATCCAATACCATATTGTGTACTTGATCAATGATTTCTGGTGTTGTTACACTTTTTGGACGTCCTTCATGCAGATTATCTTCAATGCTGATATGGCCATGTTTAAACTCAGCAGCCCATTTTTTAATTGTCAAAAACGAAGGAGAAGAGTGCCCATAAACTTTTATGAACTTCGAATGAATTTCTTTTCGCATTAAACCTTCTTTTACAAAGAATTTTATAACTGCATGATACTCAATTTTATCCATTTCAAGGGATAGAGACAACACTTTTGCTTCAGACAGCTGTATAAAACAAACTGTTTGATAGAATGACTTGCAGTTTCACATGGATGCTTATGACAGATGTACCAACTTAGAAAAAAAAAATCTTGATGATAGTGTTGCCATCTATGGGCGAGGGCGAGAACTTTTCAGACCACCCTCGTACTTGGCCTTAACTGGGAGAAGAATTGAGCTAGTTCTTCTCCCAGTGTCTCTTCCACAATTTTTTAGCCTTTTCTCAAGCATACTGCATTAAATCTTACCAACAATGCTCAGTAGGAAAATTCCTCTGTAATTCTCACATTCTGTATTTTCCTTTTTATAGATAGGTACTATGAGCTCTTCTCCAGTCATCTGGAATTTATCTCCTAAGACCATAGCTTTTTTGTGCAGTGTTGCAACTGTAAAACTTCTATACCTCTACGTTTGGGCATTTCTGGTCATTTCTACTGCAGCTGCCTTTTCACATTTCAAATTTCCAATGTATTTTTATGCTTTAGTTTTGATACATACTCACTGCTTGTTTAATCTCTCAAACTACTTCTCCAGCTATATAGGATATTTTCACCTCACTTTTATCATCTGATTCTTTTACTCTACTATTTCTTCCATTTCTAAGTTTTTCAGTAGCCTATAGAATATTTTATCACCTTCTTGATATTTTTCCATGTTCTTACCAAAATCTTCCCATGGCTTTTGTTTAGTTAATTTTACAAGAGCTTCACTTTCTTATCTTTTCTATGTGTTCTCTCCTAGCACAAGTTGATTTATTTGCCAGGAGATTTCAATATCCTTTCATCTTTTCCTTGTCTGCCTCTTTAACTTCCTGAATCCACCAGAGTTCTGATTTTTCTATCCTTGCAGATGGCTTCATCACGTTTCTCTTTGACCAAATCAACCAGTTTTAATAATTAACCAGATTTGGCTCATAGACTTTTTTATTCAATAAAACTGAATGTTTCTCTGTTATGAGTGTTTGTGTGGCCAACATACATTGGCAACACATCAAGAAAAATAGCCCAGTTATGAAAATTAGTCAACATCAAAATAGCCTTCAAACCACTTAACACCTTACAAAGTTTTCTACATTCTCCTAAAGATAATTTTCTACAACCATTCTGGGATATACAAGATTCCTTGTTCTTGTGTTAAGGTAAACATAGCTCATACTGGGAAGTTTTGAAATATATAAAAAAGAACATGTAAGCGATGTTGAAAATGAAGAAAGATATAAAGAGAAGAAGAGAAGCATACTCGCAGCACACATCCTTGCAGAATGTCACATGGTAAATTGGCAAGCCTCCCCAATGCCTTACTTAGAAGAAAATAATTTCGTCAGATTATTCAAGGAATCTTCTGATGTCATTCACACGGCATGCTAAACAGAAAAACCAAGGACTTGTACTTAGTAACATCTGGTAGTCATCATTAATGAGTATATGGAATATTCACAACTTCTCCTATGCCAGAATTACCCAATAATGTATAGACTGTGCAAGATGTGCTTAATGATGCATGTAATTAAACTATTAATCTAGTATTTTTCAATATATAAAAATAATAACAGCTTAAAATAAAGAGCCAATTGGCTTCACTTCGGCGATGTAACATTATTTAAATGAAGGGGATATTAAATCCCACATTATTTCAAAGCCAAATAAGAAACTCAAAGATAGGAATCAAAGAGTTTCATGCCGAATATAGCAAACTATAAAAGTTTCAGCGGATTGTAGCGAAAGCTAAAGCACATAGTTCAACACTAGGGCAACTCGTTGCAAAGGTGGGGAAAGTTCTTATCACTATTCTTAGTATTTCCCATAATGTAAAACACATCTCCTAGGAGATGTATGATGTTATGACCTTCCATCATACATCTCCTAGGAGATGTATGATGGAAGGTCACTGTAGCGTAAATAAAAGTTTCCTATCTTTGGAAATTCATATCTTTTAAAGATTCCTATCTTTGAGTTTCTTATTCGGCTTTGAAGCAATGTGGGATTTAATATCCCTCTTCATTTAAATAATGTTACATCGCCGAAGTGGAAAAAACTTCACCCAGACCGGTTTCGACTTTTATTGAGGTCTCATCAGTGAGTAGGTAGACCTAGGTAATACTGAGGTTATAGCGAAGAGAACTTTTATATACTTTGCTATATGAGTTGTCAAAAAGGTGCGCCCATAAATTACTTAAAATAAAAAGCCAATAGGCTTCACTTCGGTGATGTAACATTATTTAAATGAAGGGGGATATTAAATCCCACATTGTTTCAAAGCCAAATAAGAAACTCAAAGATAGGAAACTTTTATTTACGCTACAATCCACCGAAACTTTTATAGTTCACTATATTCGCATGAAACTCTTTGATTCCTATCTTTGAGTTTCTTATTCGGCTTTGAAATAATGTGGGATTTAATATCCCCTTCATTTAAATAATAACAGCTGTTGGGAAACATGTTTGTTTTTTGTTTGTGTTAAATATCTTCCTGAAAATGCTTTCAGCCATGTAGGCAGTGAAGCATGTAGGAAAAACATTCAATTTCAGTGAATAAAAAAGTATGAATCAAATATAGTTCATTATTAAAGCTGATATATTAAATCTATATCAGCTTTAATAATGAATTTTCATGCGTTACTTCAAAATGTTTATTTCGGTGTTTGCAATGGTTTTGTTCTTGTTTTAAAAATCTTTCATTTTTACCTAAATAATGTTTGTGTGTTTGAGTCTACAGTTCATCTCTGAAACTGACTGACCTTTGATGCCTTTTAAAACTTTTTACACACTTTTCTTTTCAATATGATTCAGTTTTATTTTGCACAAGCTAAGTGGTGATTGTTTCCAACATGAAATCCTCTGTATACTCTTGTGTCTGAATGAGCTGAAGATATCATTACCAACAATAACATAGTCAATGAGACTTATTTCTTGCTATGTTTATTAGCTATGTGGCCAGTACTAATAGTGTCAGTACTGGGACCTATATTGTTTAACCTTTATATCAGTGAGAAATGACTGTGGAAGAATGACATTGTGGGATAAAAACAGGAATAGAGTGACTGATGCAGAGGACATAGTGGAATTGTTCAATGAACACTTTATTGGAGTATTTCATCCTGGAGGAGTCAGTTTTAATACTGGAGGGATAGGGCAGGTTAGGTTTAGAAGTACAGGTGGAGAGTGTGTTTCAAATACTGAGTACTCTGGATGTCAGTAAAGCTGTGTGACTGGATGGTATATCACCACGAGTTTTGAGAGAATGTGCTAGGGAACTGACAGTGCCTTTGACATGGCTTTTCAATGAAAGGCTGGCTGCGGGAAAGGTGCCCATGGAATGGAAGGAAGGTAAGATAGTGCCATTGCATAAGGACGGTAGCAGACTGGAAGTGTCTAATTATAGGCCAGTCTGTGTGTCATCAGTAGTTAAAATCTTGGAGAAAGTAGTGAGGGACCATATACAACATTGGGCAGATGAGAGTAATGTTATCTGTGAGAGTCAACATGGATTTGTGAAGGGATGCGCTTGTTTTAGCAATATGCTAGTCTTTTATAATAAAGTTACAAGAGCATTAGATGAGGGAAAGGCATATACTGCCATTTTCTTAGACTTAGTGAAGGCATTTGACAAGGTGCCACATGATAAGCTGATATTTAAGTTGCAACACATGGGTCTGGATGTCAAATTGGTCAACTGGATTCAGGATTGGCTGTGCGATAGGTATCAGGGAGTTGTGTATGGTGGGGCAGTTTCAAGGAGGCAGAGGGTTACAAGTAGGATCCCACAGGGCTTAGTACTGGGACCTATA
Source organism: Typopeltis vanoorti (assembly GCF_054136105.1). Taxonomy (NCBI): domain Eukaryota; kingdom Metazoa; phylum Arthropoda; class Arachnida; order Uropygi; family Thelyphonidae; genus Typopeltis; species Typopeltis vanoorti. The sequence continues at coordinate 121,851,204 of NC_143562.1, read as the reverse complement.
TTGTTTAACCTTTATATCAGTGACATTGTCAGTGGATTGCAAGGGGATATTCAGTTGTTTGCAGATGATGCGAAGCTGGGAAGGATTATTAGTAATAGTGCAGATGTGGTAGCCATGCAAGATGATTTAAATAAGCTAGATAAATGGGCAAATGAATAGGGGTATCGGTTTAATGCAGCAGAATGTAAGGTCTTGAGGTTTGGGAAACATCGATGGGACGCTGCATACTCTATGGGAGAGTTATATTGGAGGAAGTAGGGGGGAAACAAGAGATCTGGGGTTGATGATTGATAGAACCTGAAATTTAGGGTGCAAAGGTGGTGAAGGTAACACAGAGAATTGTTGCAATAATGAGAAGGACACTGACCTGCAGAGATAAAAGAGTTGTCATATCATTGTATAAAGTCCTGATCAGACGACACTTGACTGTTGTGCTCAGATTTGGTTCCCAGGATTTGAAAGGGATGAATTAACCTTGGAAAGAGTGCATATTTGTTATCAGCCTCTGCACTCTTTCCAAGGTTAATTTATCCCTTTCAAATCCTGGTAACCAAATCTGAGCACAATAGTCCAAGTGTGGTCTGTTTTAGGACTGTACAATGTTAATTATGAGGATAGACTGAGGGAATGTGGACTGCAAAGTTTGGTAGATTAGGTAATATGATTGAGACATTTAAATTGTTGAGAAGTAGTTACAGGGATGACACTGGGGAGCTCTTATATTTCATGTAACAAGTGGAAGAAGTGAGGACAAGAGCATTGTGAAAGGAATTTGTGAGTGATGGGGTGAGGAGTGGTTGCTTTGCATGGATGGTGGTTGAACCATGGAATGCATTGAATGATAGAGTGGAGAGCATGAATGAGTTCAAGGAGTGATATAATAGACTTTGTGTTTTCTTGGGTGGGTCTCCCATAATGAGTATTGCGACTCCATGGAGGTCCTGAATCATAATAATACTAATAATTTTCATTAATATTCTATAAGAGATGTATCAGGTTCCTGTCCACCTCATAAGATTCAGGCTCATCCCATCCTTTCAAATTTATGCTGTTAAATGCTTACTGAAAGTTGACTAAGTCAATATGAATATTTATACCTTTATATGGAGCACTCTCGGACATCTTAATCGAATGGAAGAAGAAAGAATAGCAAAAATTGTATATGAAAGCCAGAAAATAGGAAAAAGAAACATAGGCAGGCTCAGGAAAGGTAGGCAAAAGGAAATTAAATAAAAATTGGAAAAGAAGAGAATTAGCTGGGAAGAAGCAAAAGAACAAGCCTTGGACAGGATGGCATGGAAATCTCTTTGGCAAAATCTCGATGCTAAAAAGCACAAGAGATCATAGATGAAGAAGAAGATGGAGCACTCTCCACATTTAATCATAACATTAATATTTGGTACACTGTACTCCTATTGCTTCTGAATTCTATTTGTCTTCTGATTTTCTTCCATTTATTTCTTTATTCTTTTTTTTAATGTCACAAATACTTGATCTACGTGAATTGTTTGGATAACTGTTCTGTAATTTTTGCAGTCCATTCTGTTTTTTTTTTTTTTCCGTTCTTTATTAACTGTAACTTAATTGATAAAACTCTTCTTGTTTTGTGTTTTCACCAGATGAAATTAATGAATTTTTTATGACTGGTGTGCATCCTGAACAGAAATCTGTCAGCTATTTAGCATTATTATTAACTTTTACTCTTTTCTCAAAAATTTTCCCAAAACATTTCTTGTCTGGGATTCAACAAGAACCAGTTCTTTAATATTAGTAGCATCATCATCATCATCATCAAATTCCTGCCATGTACCCTCAAGGGGTGTATAGGATATGATAGTACTACATGAAAAAAATTACATCATTACTAACTTCCTATCTACAATTTTCCTCCAAATCAGTCTGTCAAGACTCCAACATTATCAGATCTTATATTTCTATCGTCTAAGGCACTTTGTACCGTATCAATCCACCTATATCTTGGTCTTCCTCTGGGTCATTTTGCTGCCAACCTGGCAGAGAACACTTGCTTTGCTAATCTTTCCTCGCCCATTCTGTTTAAGTTACTATACCACCTGAGATTATCTCTGCTAACGCATTCCTGGATGCTGACAACATCAAGTTCTTTATTAATATCCTCGTTTTTAATATGATATTGCCATTGATGCAATCTGTTCACGCCTATAATCTTTCTCAGGACTCTCATATCTGTGGTCTCTAGTCTTTGGTCAAGTGTTTTACTTCTGACACAGCTCTCTCTCAGATACATAAGTTAAAACTGGTTTGAACACTGTCTTGTATACAGCTAATTTAGTGTTCCGACTAATTTCTCTCTTATTCCATATGAATTTATTCAATTGACTTCCCACCATACCAGCTTTGCTGATTCTGTTGTCTATTTCTATATTTAATTTACCATCTGCAGTAAAAATCGTGCCTAAGTAGCTGAAATGTTTTACTTGTTCCACAGGTTCTCCATTCACAACACACTTGACATTTTCAATGATTCTGCCTATTTTCATTGTCTTTGTCTTTTTATTGCTGACCTTCATACCATATCTATTACAACAGTTATTCAATTTAGTCAGAGAATCTGGCAGACTTGTAGCGGATTTATTTAGAAGTATAACATCATCCGCATAAAGCAAAGAGATGACATTAACATCTCCAATTTTGATATCATGTTTAATACCACTTTCCTTCATAATGTGATCCATATAGATAATGAATAACAGAGGGGATAATGTACATCCTTGTCTCGCACCAGATTTAACATTAAACCATCTTCCTGTACTTCCTTCAATTCTAACTGCTGACTTACAACTCAAATATAGACTAAGTATTGCTTGATATAATGCCCCATTGACACCATATAACTGCAGCGTATTGAATAGCTTCTCTCTTGTTATATGCCTTTTCCAAATCGACAAAACTTAAATACAGATCTTTGTTATATTCCCATGCTTTCTCGACTATTTGTCATAAAGTGAAGATCTGATCCTGACAGCCTCTATTTGGCCTGAATCCAGCTTGTTCTTCAATAAGCTTTTCTTCCACAATTCTTCTCAACCGTTTCTCAAGTATACTTGCATAGATCTTGCCAGGAACACTCAGTAGGGAAATACCTCTGTAATTCTCACATTCAGTTTTATTTCCCTTTTTATATATGGGTACTATGAGAGCTCTACTCCAATCATTGGGAATTCGTCGCTCTGTCCAGGCTTTCTGAACTATGCAGTGCAGCCACTGTAAGACTCTTATACCACCATACTTCAGCATTTCTGGTCGAATATCATCTACTCCTGCTGCCTTTCCACATTTCAAGCCTTGAATGGCTTTTTCTACTTCAAGTATGGATATGTATTCCTGACTGCATGCCTGGTCAGTGTTTTTTACCACTCTACTGTCATCACTGCTTGTTTCATTTAGCTTTTTCAAAGTAATTACTCCATACTTCAAGCATATCATTTTCTCCCATTTTCATGTCACTTTTATCATGTCTAACTCCTTTTACAGCACTCTTTCCTCCATTCCTAAGTTTAAACATCCTCCAGAATATTTTGCCACCTTCTTGATATTTATTTTCTATATTCTTGCCAAAGTCCTCCCATTACTTTTGTTTAGCTAGTTTTACACAGTGTTTAGCATTCTTGCATTTGTCTCTATATTTTCTAAGAGCTGACTTATTTGCCAGGAACTTTTTGATATGCTTTCTTCTTTTCCTTCACTGCCTCTTCAACTTCCTGTGTCCACCAGGGAGTTCTGATTTTTTTTATCCTTGCAGACAACCTCACCACATGCCTCTCTGGCAGAATCAATCAATGTTTTCTTCAGAGTTTGCCACTGAATCTCCAAGATTTGTTTCCTGTTCTCAAACTCTTTCGTTTTTTCTTCAATAATCTTTGTGTATTTTAGCCTACAGTTCACATCTGAGAGCTGCTCAACTTTTATTCGCTTTAAAACTTTCTTACATGTTATTCTTTTCAATATGAAATTCAATTTTATCCTGCTCAAGACTAAATAGTGATCACTTCCAATTTCAAATCCTCTGTACACTCTGGTGTCCTGCACCAGGGAGAAAACATCACTATCAAAAATAACATAGTCAATGAGACTTTTCTTATTCCTAGCCTCTTCTCTTCATGTGAATTTGTGCACATTTTTATGTTGGAACATGGTGTTAGTAATAACCAGTCCATGTTCTGAGCAGAAATCCAACAGATATTTGCCATTATTATTAGTTTGCTCTTTTCTCCAAATTTTCCCAAAATATTTTTGTATGTCTCACAATCATTTCCTACTCTGCTATTTAGATCCCCAACAAGGACCAATTTTTCATTGTGTCAGTTGCTTTTTCTAAAGCCTCAAAAAATTCCTCCACTTCTACCTTAGTAAAACCTTCTGTGGGACCATAGGTACAAATAAGTCTCATTGTCCAGTTCCCCATTCTGATATTTGCCCACATCACTCTAGTTGAGACTGCCTGCCATTCAAGAAGATTAGCGTTGTATTTTGTATTGAATACTATTGCTACTGCTTCTTTTCCTTGATTGTCATTGCCTGAATATAACATTTTGTATTTATTGCTCAGGAAGATCTCACCAGTGTTTGTCTTTTTTGTTTGAGTCACCCGTATTATGTCAATCTGGTACTTATCTCTAATTCCTCAGCTAGCTCCATTTCTTTGCCATTCAGGCTTCTTATGTTGATAGTACCAATCTTTAACTCTGGTGATGTTGAGTTGGGGTGTGTTTTCAGATTTGTTCCAGTAGCTGACTTTTCGCTGTTTGCCCTGGTTCCCTGGCGAAAACAACGGGGTCCTTGTTTAACCGAGCGACGCCCCAGCCAGCATGAAATTTTGTCATGTTGTACCATCATTTTTTATTTTGATTTAACCAATAAGAATACAATTTGGTTGGCTAAATCCCAAATTGCCAGCTCATCCTCGTTCGTTCATTATCCAAGCAGATACCCAACAGGGTGCACCACGAGAAGGTGAGGATTGGACATTAGGTCAGAAGCCCTGGTCGGTTCTCTGCATTCCTTTAAAGGCTATTTGGAGGTCTCCTCTCAGTTATAAAGCTTTGACCCTTAAGCACCCCTAATATTGGTTGCTATCTTTTCTAATTTATTCTCTACTGAACTCTTCATTGGGAACTTAAGCATACATAAATCATGTTATCCTATTTTGAAATTTGCCCTCAATCACTCCACATGAAATCAACTCCTATTCAAGTAGTTTTATCTTCAAGTTTAATACTGCACTTCGTTGAATGTTATATCTTCTCCAGCTTTCTCTGATTCCTGTCACCTGAGTATACCTTCTTATACTTATTATAGGTATTTAAAAGAATCTCACCTGTTTGCCATATTTATTTCAGTAGCATTAGTTGAATTGTAAACCAAAAATATGTTTGTATGGTATTTCTGTAATTCTTCTACATCTCATGTTCAGTGATGCTTTTTTATACCTTGATAGTACCTGATCTTGAGTTCTCTTCAGGTGTTAGTAAAATGTCTAACTGAATATGGAGGGACAATAGAAAATGTGGCTATGGCAATTAAGAGGGGTGAAAGGATGATGAAATGATTGTGATGGTGGGCATCATAATGACTTGAGAGGCAATGTAAATCGGACTGCGAGAGACCTGAGATTCTTGCTTGAGGTAGTGCAAAAGAAAATGCAGAGAGGAAAGATTGTGTGTGTGTGTTGCCCAGGTATGATAGTAACAAGCTCAGCAGAAGAACAGTAATACTGAATAGCATAATAGCCAGAATGTGTCAGAAGATAGGATTGGAATATGTGGATGCTTGGAGGGTGTTTGAGGATAGAAGGTAACTGTATGCGAGAGACCTTGCATTTGAATGAGGAAGGACGAAGGCATCTGGAGAAATTGCTGTTTTCTGAATGAGTCAGTGTGTCATTGCAGGGAAACTAGAATTCCCAGGGTGGATGGTAGCAGGGGTGGCCTGTTGTGAGAAGGGGTGACGACATCAGGTAACACTGAGTCCAGTGAGGTCAAGAGGGGACAACGTTAGGTATAGAAGCAATGCCATTGTTATTCTCTATACTAATGCCAGGAGTATTCAAATAAAGGAGATGAATTGGTGGCGCTGATAGCATCAGCCTTGCCAAAGATTATTGGGATCTCTGAGACTTGGCTGAAGGAGGATGATATAATAACAGGCATTGAAGTGGCAGGGTACAGCATTTTTCGGCAGGATAGGAAAGGAAAACGTGGTTGTGGTGGAGTGCTACTTATGATAAGTCATGGCTTATATCCTTTAAGAGGGCTTTGGAAGGCAATGACACTAATGGTTTTGAAAGCATATGGTATGAGAAAGATGTGGCCATGACAGGATATTTAGCGGGGTGTTCCTACAAACCAGGGAGCATGAAATGTTTAGACAGTTGAGCTTGGCAAGTGCAAGAAGACTGATTGTTATGGGAGATTTTAACTACAGCAGTATAAACTGGAAGAGGAAAATGCATGTAGTAATAAGGGGATGGAATTTCTAGAATTCTTGAGGGACAAATGTCTTAGGCAACATGTAATACAGGGAACAAGAGTTTCAAGAGTTTTGGATTTGGTCATAGTGTCAGAAGAGCTGATAATAAGTGAGATGACATCTCTCCTACCAATTGGAGAGAGTGACCATGTTGTTTTGACTTGGAAGATGAATAGACATGCAAGAGTATCAAAGACAAGGGAACATATGTGGAATTATAAGGCAGGTAATATAATACTCTTAGGTATCAACTAGGGGCAATTCCATGGAGGGCAGAATTGGAAGGCCAGGATATCATTAGTGCTTGGGAAATTGTGAAGGAGCATTTGTTAGCAGCGATAGTAAGCTGTATTCCACGAGTGAAGAAGCTGACACAATTTGGTGTAAAGTGGATGAGAAACAATATCAAACAGTAACTGCAGTTGAAAAAGAGATTATGGAAGAGAAATAAGGAGAGGGTGGAGGGCAGATACTTCAAGAATATAAGATGCAGGCCAGGAGAGTGACCAGTATGGTGAGGAAGGCAAAACTGGAATATGAGAAGAGATTGGCACTAAGATCCAAAGAAAATCCTAGGGAATTTTTTTAGCTGTGTGGCCAGTAGGAGGAGAAAGGATTGTGGAAGAATGACATTGTGAGATAAAAATGAAAATAGAGGGACTGATGCAGAGGAGACATAGTGGAGTTGTTCAATCAGCACTTTATTGGAGTATTTCATCCTCGAGAAGAAGGTTTTAATACTAGAGGGATAGGGTGGGTTTAGAGGTGCAAGAGGAGAGTGTGTTCCAAATACCGAGTACTCTGGATAGCAGTAAAGCTGTGGGACTGGATGGTATTTCACCACAGGTTTTGAGAGAATGTGCTAAAGAACTGACAGCTCCATTGACCTGGCTCTTTTATTGTTCAATAAAAGTCTGGTTGCAGGGAAAAGTATCCAAGGAATGGAAGGCATGTAAGATAGTGGTGCTGCACAAGGGCAGTAGCAGACTGGAAGTGTCTAATTACAAGCCAGTTTGTGTGTCATCAGTATTTGTTAAGGTCCTGGAGAAATTAGTAAGGGACTATATACAGTGTTGGGCAGATGAGGGTAATGTTATCTGTAAGAATCAATATGTATTTGTTAAGGGACCTCTTGCTTTAGTAATATGATTACCTTTTATAATAAAGTGACAAGGGCATTTGATGAGGGAAAGGCATATACTGCCATTTTTTTTGCATTTTGCTAAGCCATTTCACAGATTGCCACATGATAAGCTGATATTTAAGTTGCAGCACATGGGTTTAAATGTTGGGTTAGTCAAATGGATTCATGATTGGCTGTCTGATAGGTATCAGAGAGTTGTGTATGGTGGGGCAATGTCAAGGAAGCATAAGGTTATTACAAGTGGAGTTCCACAGGGCTCAGTGCTGGGACCTGTATTGTTCAACCTTTATATCAATGACATTGTCAATGGATTGCAATGGAATATTCAATTCTTTGCAGATGATGTGAAGCTGGGAAAGGTTATTAGTAATAGTGCAGATGTGGCAGCCCTGCAAGAGGATTTGAATAAACAAGAGAGATGGGCAAATGAATGGATGTGTTGATTTAATGCAGCAAAATGTAAAGTCTTGAAGTTTGGGATCCATCAATGAGAGAATGCATACTCAATTGGAGGAGCTATACTGGAGGAAGTAGGGGAGACAAGAGATCTGGAGGTGATGGTTAATAGAAAAACTGAAATTCAGGGAGCATATTGCAAAGGTGGTGAAGGTAATCCAGAGGATTGCTGCAATACTGAGAAGGACGCTGACCTGCAGAGATAAAAGAGTTATCATTCCATTGTATAAGACCCTGATCAGACCACACTTAGACTATTATTCTCAGATTTGGTCTTCAGAATTTGAAGGGGATAAATTAACTTTGGAAAGGGTACAGAGGCAGATAACAAAGATGATTTTGGGACTGTACAATGTTAGTTATGAGGCTAGACTGAGGGAATGTAGACTGCAGAGTTTGGTGTATAGAAGGAGAGGTGATATGATCGAGACTTTTAAACTGTTGAGAGACAGTTACAGTTTACACTGGGTAGTTCTTTGACTTGGTGGAATGGCGGGAAGGAGCGATGACGAGGAGCCATCCCTGGAAGTTACAAAAGGACGCTGTGAGCAAGAGAGCGAGGAGTGGTTTCTTTGTTTGGAGGGTGGTTGAGCTGTGGAATTCATTGCCTGAGAGAGTGGTTAGAGCAAGATCGGTCAATGAGTTCAAGGAGTGGTATGATAAACTTTGTGTTTCGTAAAAATGACCTCCCACGATGAAGCTTTTGACTCCATGGAGGCCTGGATGATAATAATAATAAATAATATGAATATAGATCAGAGAATACAGCTGGTATGGTGACAGTCTTTTATATCAATCCACAAAGATTGTAAACTTATTTTATGCATTGGGACTATGGGTACACTAAGGATAAGATAATTCATACACCCTGTTCCTAGAACTCATAGAACTATAGAACTTTTTCAAGTCACACTAGGCAAAAACATTCATCTGCAGCCTATAATTATATGAGAGAAGTAAAGACAAATCAACTAAAACACAACTAGCAGCATACAAGACAACTTTCAGACCAGAGAATATTTTCCTAGCTCTAAAAGATGGATTTTATTATTATTATTATTATGTGGGCACCTCCATGGAGTCCGAAGACTCATCGCAGGAGACAAAATCTATCCACACAATCTATCATAACTCTTCTTGAACCCATTAACAGACAAAGCACTCACAACTGACTGTGGCAACCCATCCATCTCATTCACCACTCTTTAAGCAAGAAATGCATGTCCACTGGAGTAGATCTTCAAAGACCTGTTCTGTAGAGTATTACTGACACCTAGTTTTTGTGTTGGGTGGTGGTAGGAGTTTGTGTGTGTGTGTATATATATATATATTAACAAAATTCTTTACAAGACCTCAATAAAAAACAAAGATAAACCAGACTACAATAAAACTATAACCATTCCTTACATTAAAGGGATATCAGATAAAATAAACAGAATACTACAAAAATACAACCTCAAAGCCACCTTTAAACCTCCTGCAAAATTAAAAAGCTTACTCAACTCATCCAAAGACCCACTCAACCCTGGAGTATAATATATTTATTGCACCTGTAACATACCATATATAAGGGAAACAGTACACACAATTCCTATCAGACAAAAAGAATATAAACGACACATTAAATATAACTATGGTGAAGCTGGCCCTTCTGATCATGCTCAGAACACCTTACATAGAATTGAGCGGAAAAGCACTAGTTGTTTACATTACACCAAAACATGATAAGAATGCAAATTTAAGGAAGCCTGTGAGATTATTATCAACCACCCCAATCTGAACAATAATGATGGTCTAAAAATCCCAAACATATGGAAGGCACATATTCGACCCACAGAAACCTTCCTCTCTAAGAGTGCCTATAAACAGGACTGTAAATAATCCAGGATCCTAAATCAAAAATAACAATTGTAATAAGGCATATTCCAGTAATTGGACCACATTTTTTACTTTTTTTTTTTTTAATTATTATTAAGCTAAAAGCACAGTAAAGAAATAAAACCCGACAAGTTTCATAAGTCGTTTGACTTGCATCTTCAGGGGTAAAAAGTAACTGAAAGTTAAAACAACAAAAAAGAGAAATTAATAGTTCATACTATACAGTTGTAGCCGTCTGACTGTTTATAAAATTAAAAAATCAGAATGTAGATTCAAAGCAGTGCTAAGTTTAAACAATGCTGGATGATGCCACGTTCTGTTGTTCATGATCATAATGTCCGAGGTCTGACTGAGGTATATTTTTTATCAAAGCTGACCAAATTTGTGTAGAATTAAGCCTTGGTTTTTATTGCATTGTGTTGGAATTCCAAGCATGTTTGCAGCTTCTTTAAATTTCCTTATGTAACAGTTTTTTTCTATATGAGACATGTTTGTTTAGTGCTAGAGTACATTGTGGCTGGTGGAAGTGGTATGGAAAGCTAGACCTGATTTGTGTTCTCTTCTGTTTTGTACATCCTTTTGGTGTTCGTTCATGCGTATTTCCCCAGATCTTCCTGTTTGTCCTACGTAGCAGATGCCACAAGAACAATAAATTTTATAAACACCTGGTTTTTTTAAAGGATGATGTAGAGGTTTTGGGGGATATAGAAATCTTGAAATATTTTCCAGTGGCAGAAAGGCTACTTTGATGTTATGTTTGTTTAGTAATTTAGCCATCTTGTCTGTAACATTCTTGATATATGGAAGCGTGATGGTGTTTTTGAAATCTTGTTTCTGTGGAATGCTTGTAGGAGGTGTGTGGAGGATTTTTTTTGATAGTCTTGGGTTCATAACCTTTTTTTTTTTTTTTTTTGAGGATCTGTGTTAAATATTCCAATTCTTCATTTCTCTGTTTTTCTGTGCTGGAAATATTATAAGCTCTGTCCCTCAGGGTTTTTATTATCATTAAAGAAGCTGCAAACATGCTTAGAATTCCAACACAATGCAATAAAAACCAAGGCTTAATTCTACACCAAGTTTTGGTCAGCTTTGATAAAAAAAAAAAACATACCTCAGTCCGACCTTGGACATTATGATCATGAACAACAGAACGTAGCATCATGCAACATTGTTTAAACTTAGCACTGCTTTGAATCTGCATTCTGATTTTTTTAATTTTATAAACAATTAGACGGCTACAACTGTATAGTATGAACTATTAATTTCTCTTTTTTGTTGTTTTAACTTTTAGTTACCTTTTACCCCTGAAGATGTAACCAAACAACTTACAAAACTTGTCGGGTTTTATTTCTTTATTGTGCTTTTAGCTTAATAATAATAATAAAAAAAATGTGGTCCAATTACCGGAATATGCCTTATGAACTTCTAAACCACAGAAACCTCCACTTACAACAATTGTAATGCTAAAAATAGGACATCATTGTTATTGAAAGAAAACTATCTATAAGAAAGAATGTTTGCTCATGTTATCAGAAATAAAATTTAGCTTGATGTAGTTTCTAAATAATTAATTTGTAATTTTTTTTTGTATATGCTCCAGATGATGATCTTAATATGAAGATCGAAACGTCGGAAAATTAAAGAATTATTTATAACACGGTTGTAAAGTCCATAATTTCTAAAATGAATGCTGATCACAGTGCAACACTAAAAGAAAGGATTGCTGGTGTACTCTTAGAACCTAGCTTATGCAAAGGGATAATTTTACCCTCTTTCCACTCCCTTGGAACTCTACCAGAACTGAGACTTAAATTAAACAGCTTAGTCAAAGGCATTGTCAGTTCCCTTGAACATTCTCGCAAAAACCCTAGCTGATATCCCATCTAATCCCACAGCTGTATTTATATTGAGATTCTGCAATATCCTAAGAATCTCCAGTTCATCCACCTTTGTTCCCACTTTACTGTCTGTTACATAGGTTAAATCAGTAACCTCACTAGGAAGATATATGCTTGCAAAGTGGTCACTGAGTAAGTCAACTATTTTATCCACTTCTGTCTCCTCATGACCATCATCATTCATTAAGGTTAATCTTCCATAGTCATTCTTCCTCTTACTTGCCACATAATGAAAGAACTCTTTGGGATTTCATTTGGCCTGCTTGGCTAAATTCTTCTCATAGTCTGATTTTGCCTTCCTTGCCATGCTGGTCATCTTTCTTGCCTGAACCTTGTGTTCATGAGTTTGCTCGTCACCTTTCTCTTTATATACCCTCCACAGCATTTTCTTCTTCTTCTGCAGCTCATGCTTATGATATTACTCATCCATCCATCCATCCATCTAATTCCTACCTGATTAACCCTCCTTACCCTAGGTATACAATTTAATACTGCTTCCTCTAGATGACCCTTAACTATATCCCATGCACTACTAAAATCCTTACCCTGCAGTGTTTTATGCCATATTATACAGATTTAAGCTTCTTCCTAAGCATGTCATGATCACCTACCTTGTAGTTTCACAATTTATTTTTATTATTATACCAGATCATATAGGTCAAATTCATCTATTTTATATAGCACCTTTTCTGGGTTGTTATAAAGTTCCCATTTGGAAATATTCATATAATTTAGTAAATGCATTGGCAATGCTTCCTTGACGTTACAGATTTTGCAGATGGGGAAGACTTTTATGCTATTGCTAAACTTGATTGGTCTTCTGTGGCTGGTCTTGAGGCGAGAGATCATGGTAGTGGCACAACGATTACACTTGGAGTTGATGGTAGCTCCCAGTTTTTCTGCTGAATACCAGTGGTGATTCATTTCCTGAGAATTGTTCTTTTTATGTTTTCTTTTTAAGTGGTTTTAAAAACACCGAAATCTGTGGTATCACTTGATGCTGCAGCCATTTTTGCTACTTCATCTGCAGTTTCATTTCCCTTTAATCCCATATGGGATGGGAATCCTTATGTAGTTTGTTTATGTTTTTTGCTATGTCTCTAAGTATTTCTTGATGGCTAGGATAGCAGTTCTTAATAGCTTGAAGGGCTGCTAAGGAATATGTGAAAAATATAAATTCCTTTGGGTTTTGTTTATCCAAATATTGCAGTGCTGTGTTAATGGCTATTAATTCTACATGGTATGAGTTGCATCCAATACTATTAGTTGTTTTTAGTTCTATATTTTGAGAGCCATAGATGAGTACACCACTCCCAGAATTGCCATTTGGATTTTTGGAGCCATCTGTGTAGATCTTTATTAAATCGGGACCATATTCCATTATTTTTGAAAGAGCTAATAACCTCAATATTTCAGAGTTTTCTAGGCTTTTTTTTTCTCACGTTTCCCTATTTCAAAATTGATAACTATATTTTTCCTGTCTTGATTTGGAGGAAATGCTGGGTAGTTAGATATTTTATTTGAACAATTCAAAGAAATTTTATTTTCCATGATTTCATGCATTGTTGATTTGTTTCTTTATTCTGTTTGTTGGTTACTAATTTTTAAAAAGTTCACTTGTTCTATGATGTGCAAGGTTGGCTCTTTTTTCTACAAATTTAGTAAGATTTTCTTGCCACCTAATTTTTAAAAGAACAAGGTTGGATTCAAATTCTGCTATTTTTCCAGTTGTATTCCTTAGTCCACATATGATTAGCTGCATTTTTCTGAATTTTTATAAGCTTGTCTAAACTGGTTTGTGATGTTTGCATCCAGATAAGTAAAGCATATTCCATTATGGATAGGATAATAGAGGTGTATGTGACTTCTAAGGTTTTAGCATTGGCTCCCCACTCTTTACCTGAGATACTTTTCATGATATTTAGTTTTCCTTTTACTCTGACTGCAACACTGTTGATATGTTTATCGAAGCTTAGTGATGGATCCAAAATAACTCAAGGTATTTGGGGTTTTCATTAAATGTAATTAGTTGACTGTTTAGCTTAATTGTCTTCAACTCTGAAGTGGTTATTAATGGTAAATACACAAATTTCTGATTTAGTAGGGTTAATTTTGATTTTTTGGTTTTCACAATATGCAGATAAACTTTCAATGGCTTTGTTTAAGTGACCTTCTGCTGTTTCTAGGTTGTTGTGAGCTGAGAATAGGACCAAATCATCAGCAAACATAGCTATCTTTGTTTATTTATATTTTTATCTAAGTCGTTTAAGTAAATGGAAAAAAGGAATGAGCTCAAAATGCTGTCTTGAGGGAGTCCCTGTCTTATTTTCACTTTCTTGGAAAAGATATTATTTATTCTAACTCAAATTGTTCTGTTTCTTAGAAAGTCATAAATCCAGTTTAGAACTTTCCCTTCTATTAGAATATGACAAAGTTTGGAAAAGAGTTTCCACCTCCACACCTTTTCAGAGGCATTGCTAAAATCTATAAAACTGCAATGTTGGATTTGGTAGGTTTGTTCTGGAAATTATCTTGAATTGTCTGGGTTAAGTAGAAAAGTTGATCAGTTGTTGAGTGAGTTCTTCTAAAGGCAGCCGGAAAATGTGGTAGTATACTATTTTTGTTTAGATAGTAATTTAAATATTGGAGTAGCATTTTTTCCATCAATTTGCCTGGAATTGAAGTCAGCGAAATTGGTCTATAACTCTTGAGCTTTGTTAGGCTTTAAGATTGGTATGATTGTGGCTGTCTTCCAGTCTTTTGGAGCTTTTCCTTGTTTTAAGGTATTGTTGTATAGGCGAAGTAGCCAATTTAGGGCTAAGGAAAGAAGATGTTTGATCATAATTCCTTGTACATTATCTGGTCCACATGATTTATTTACATTGTTTCACAAATATCCCTACCTACTTGATAGAATGTTCCTCATGTTTTACAATCTCCCAAGTCAAGAATGCATGGTCACTTTCACTAGTTGGAGGTAATGTTGTAGCCTTGGTTATGAATAGCTATTCTTATCCTATGAACAGGTCCAATACTCTTCCACCCCTAGTCCCCCTCCATCACATGCTGCCTTAAGTAATTTTCTCTCAGCAAGTGTATAAATTCTGTTTTCTTTCTGCCATGTGATCTTTCTTCCTTCCAGTCTATATCTCCATAGTTGAAGTCTCCCATAATAATTACTCAGCCTGTATTCACTGTACTAATTTGATAATGCATGTCTTCCAGATCATCTGTGGAACTTCCTGGTCTCTAGTAACAACAACTGTATATTTTGTCTTACTGGTCTTAATCTCACACCAAATTGCTTCAAATGAATAGCCACCCTCCTGCCTGTCTCCTATTCTTTTTTATTGCAATTTATCTGCTATCATCAGTAGTATTCCTCTCCTCATCCTGTCTTCTCTATCTTCCCTGAAAATACTAAGCCCTTCACATTCAATCCCAGTAACTATATTTTCTTCTGTTAGCCAAGTCTCACTAATGCCTATAACTTTTGGCAAGGTCGCACTAACCAATGCCAGAAATTCCTCCCTCTTGTTCCTGATACTTCTGGCATTTGTATATTATTATTATTATTATTATTTGACACCTCCAGGGAGTCCCAGGACTCATCGAGGGAGGGCACCTGCTGCATTCAATCACCAACTGACTGCAACTACACCAACACCATCTACCGCCGACCACCACACTGGTGTTTCCACAGACAATCACAAACATCCATGCCCACACTTGTATATGAACCCTCGGCCTTTTGGCTGAAGAGCGGATACCCTATCCACTCGGCCAACCAGCTGGCGTGGTTAGAAAATATAGAAATGGCAACATCCCTTTAGTCCCCCCCCCCCACCTTTACTTTCTGAATTGACTACCCTACTCGATATTTTAGAACATTCTATATATTAAAACACACTTGTTTGGGAGACTATATTCTACACTTGGTCATTCTCACATTCACTTGCTTCATGGGTGCCTTCACGCAAACTCACTTGCTTCCATCCCAATTGCTTAAGTTTCCCCCTTAATTATCACTGCAGCATGCTCAGTGAACAAATCTCTCTCCAGACACCTAACACTAAAACCATTCAGATGCAGTCCATCTGCATTATACAAATCCTTCTTTCCATCAAACAGAGACCACAGATCCACAAATTCTACATTATTCCTTTCGCACAATCTACATAATAGACTCATTAGCTATGAATGCCTTCTCCTCAGTTTGCCTCTATCATAGCATGGTAGGGACTTACAATATTCACCTTCTCACTCTTCAGTTTTGCCTCTTCTAAAAATACTTCTCACCTCTCAAATCATTGGTACCAACCAAGACAATCATTTCCTTCGACTTACATTTTTGCATCCGGATGACATGGCTAATATTGTGAATTTTTGCCACTTTAGAAACACGATTTTGTCATACTTTCATTAATTACACCCCGATTTTTGAGTCTCCATACATAATTTTCTCCTTAACTTGTTTTTCATGTTTGCTCAGTTGGTCTTTTTTATTTTTTCAGATCACCTGCTTCTTTCTTTTTTTCAGCCTGCTTAACTCTTGTTGCTTCTGCAGTTTTTTAATTTCACGTTTTGTCGTATGAGGGATAACATTTAAGCGCACTAGTTCTTTATCGATATCCATTTCAATTTCTTCTATTTCCACAGCCACATGTTCGACATTGCTAACATCATTTTCCATCTTATCATCAGTATTTGTTGTGTTCTCGTCACCTAACAGACACTCACTTTTAAAACACTTGATACACACTCTCTCCAGTTTCAATCTTCTTCCACGTATTCTTTAATTTTCTCGACACATACATTTTGCATACACTACACTGAATAATATCCCGCAAATTCAGATCACTGCACAACATGGTCTTTGCCACAGTTGTTCATTGCGTTGGTGCCATGTTGACAATATAACAATAAAAATGTCATAATTATACTAAATACTCTAAAAACATGAAAATCTACACTAACACACTATAATACTCTAATTTTCTGAGGAAAAAACACAACAAAACAAATAAAAATTGCTAAATTAGACTAAGAGATCACAAATATGGGAGTTCAGAGGGAAAATCAGAAGAGTGAAGAAATTGCATCAATAACAGATCCATATTAAATGTGAAGATTAATTTGAATATTCAGCAATGTGTAAACAGAGCTAATCTTTGAGATATAGCATAGTCACTTTTTTATAATTGTAAGATTACTTACCAGCCTGGTTAGCCGAATTGTTAGCTTATCTGCTCTCCAGCCAAAAGGATGCGGGTTCAAATCCTTCCTAAGCATGAATGTTTGTGATTGTGTGTGAAAATACTAGTGATGGTGGTGGGTAGATGGCATTGGTGTAGATCAGCGTTTTCCAAACTTTTCCTACAACAGAACATTTCACAAATCTTGAAATTTTAACGGAACACCTTGGTTATTTTGTAATCTATTAATTAATAATTAATAATCATAAAGAGTATTATGTATACGGTGTGACGTTGACAAATATAAAATTACATTTAAATCAGTTATCTATCACTGGACTAATGAAATCTTGTGGCATATTGTAGTTTCCCAGGCCAACATCATTAAATTAATTTGTGCTGATTTTCATTGCCATCTCCCATTCTGATCACCAAAAATTTATAATATAAGTACTTACGAGTGAATGCAGAATTTTTCTCCTGTATTCTGGTAGTTTTCCTCTCCTTTTGTACATCCTGGAGATCGCTTTGTAGGCTGTGGTCGATGACTCACTGTTTGTTTCATCACAAACACCTTCAATAAGAGATTTCTTAATACCAAAATTAAGCAAAGTCCCTTGTCTCTTATTCATATTAAAATTTAAATCTGTAGGCCTATTACTTTTAAAAAATCACAGCACTACGGTTTCGAAACTTTCATCCTACAATATGAACTTGCGAAGAAAGTATTAGTATTACTAGATTTGAGAACCTGATACGGACTACCTTGATCTTCAATTTTAGTGGAAAAATTTTCTTTATACTTCCTTGCTGAACTAACATTTGCAACACAGATGTTATTTCTTTCAGTTTTGAGACCAGAGGATACGCTGCCCATTGCTGTAATCAGCTTGCAGGCAATTTTTATGACCGGTCATAAACAGCGGTATTCCCTTTCCCAAATGTTGAAAGGTTTTGATGTGTGAAAATTAACGATACACAGATGTTATTAGGTGTTCTGGGTCTGAGCTTTTCGACATATTCACGAATATTATTCTCCTCAGAATATTTCCACTATAAAATATTTATTCGTGAAAAATGCTTAGAAAACTAAAATGACAAATTCCAGTAGACTTCTCGCAGAACACTTATTCACCTTCCGCAGAACACAATTTGGGAAACCCATGATTTTAGTTTGAGAAATCTGGGAAACCCATGATGATGATTTTAGTTTGAGAATTGGGCAGAGACAGAGCTATAGAGTAGTTGCCCTCCCTCAGCGAGTCTTTGGACTCCCTGTAGGTGTCACGTGATAATAATAATTTTTTTTTCATATCACTTGCCCCGCTACACACACACACACACACACACACACTCCTTTATAGTACTTGGGTGGGGTTGAGATTGGGTAATCCAAAATCCCACTCTTGAGACATGGTATGTTTTCATGCCACTTCAGCAATCTCTTAAGCAGCGGTGGTGATCTCACACTGAGCAATGAAAATTATCTCCTACTTAAAACCTTTCACAGCCCCACAGCCTGTATTGATTGTAAAGTGGAAATCCTGTCCACTTAGTCATACCTAACTTATCCTCTTCGCTCTGTGCAGGGCATAGGGCCTCAGCCATCGGCTTCCATCTGACTCTATTCAGTGCTTCTTTTTTGATCTCTTTCCCGGAACATCCCAGCAGTCTTGCCTCTGTTTCTAGTTGTCTTCTCCATCTTATCCTGGGTCTACCTCTTTTCCCCTTGCTGTGGGGATTCCATTCTAGTGCAATTTTTGCTATTTCTTTATTTGGGTTCCTGATTGTGTGACCTATCCAATTCCATTTTCTTTTAGTGATTTCATTTCTGATGCTGGCTTGACCTGACTTGTTCTCTCCCCAAGTTCTATGTTTGTTATTTTATCTTGCCAGTATATTCCTGGTATCTTTCTGAAGCATTTGTTTATGTGGACCTGTATTTTATTTATGCTTTCCTTTGTCAGTGACCATGTCTCAGCTCCGTATAGTAAAACTGGTTTAACATTAGTGTTAAAGAGCCTAATTTTGGTTTTTAATTTTATTTCTTTGAACCCCCAAATTTTCTTCATACTGAATGCAATCTGTACTTTCTGAATTATATTTTGTATGTCCTGTTTGGTTCCTCCTTGTGTGCTAATCACTGATCCCAGGTAGATAAAGTTATCTACCTGTTCCAGTGTTTTCCCTAGTATTTCAAAGACAAATTCTTGTTTGGGGTTTATCTTCATTATTTTAGTCTTGTTATGATTTGATTTTTAGTGGAACCTGTGGCATAGTAATTAAATGAAATCATATTTTACGTGAAATCATAAGATTTCACGTAAAACTACAGTGAAATCTTATGATTATGATTCCTGGTTTAAAGTATTATTATTACATAACACCTTCAGGGAGTCCGAAGACTCGTCGAGGGTGGGCACCTACTTTACAACTCTCCATCTCCACCACCCCCAACTACCTTCATCATCTACACCAACGCCATCTACCACCAACCACCCCACTGGTATTTTCGCAGACAATCACAAATATCTATGCACACGGCAGAATTCGAACCCACAGCATTTTGGCTGGAGAATGGATATGCTAACCACTCGGCCAACCAGGCCAGCAAATCCCCCTGGATTTTATTTGACCATCCCTGTTGAATTCCAGTTCTTTCTTCGGATGTTTTCCTCGTCATCCAATCAATAACAATCAGAAAGATTGTCTGGGAGAGTATACATCATCTGGTCTATACAAGATCTGTTTGGCCTGAACCCAGCCTGTTCTTTCCTCAATTTAGTTTCAATTTCTTGTTTCATTCTTTCTAGCAATATTCTAATAAATATTTTACTTCCAACATTTAGAAGTGAAATCCCTCTCCAATTTTTAGAAAGTATTATATCTCCGTTTTTTGGTTATTTCACAAGGAGTTCTGTATTCCAGTCTTCTGGCCATTCCTCCTTTTCCCATATTTCATTAAATGGGGGGTAGCATTTCAACAGTAGTGTTTATATCTGCTTTAAATAGTTCAGCCTATATATTGTCACTCCCAGCTGCTTTATTATTTTTTGTTTTCTTTACTGCCTGAGTTATTTCTAGTTTAGATATAGTTCCTGTATTTATTTTAAGCATTTCTTCTTCTGGTGTTTCTGGTATCTCTTGTTCTAGGTTTTCTGTTTCTCCATTTAAAATTTCTTGGAAATGTTCTACCCATCTTTTTTCTATGTCTGCTTCATCTGTGAGTAACTTTCCTTGTTTATTTTTTACAAGTCTTTGTCTCTTAAAACTCTTCCCAGCTAACTTTCTTGCTATCTCAAACAGCCTCTTTGAGTTAAATTTACTTGCTGCTTCTTTGGCCTCTTTACACATTTCCTCCAGGAAATCTCTTCTATCTTTCCTTGTACTTTTTTTTACCTGTCCGTTTTTAAGCCTGTATCTTTCATTTATCCTATTTCTTTTGTTTCCTTCTGTACTTTGCAGAAGTGTATTCCATAAAGCTTTCCTTTCTTCACATAATTTGATGGGGTTTTTTCAGAGATCCATTGTTTGTGATTCCTGCTCTGCCTTCTCAGAACTTCTTTGGCGATGTTATTATATATATTCTTTATTTTAGCCCAGTTCTCTTCGATGTCTATTTCCTTATGTTGTTCTATAAGGCTTCCATGTTTATTCCTTAATGTTACTTTATATTTGTCTTTTGTATCATTGTTTTTCAGTTTGAATATATTGTATTTAATTCTTTGGTTCTTGCCTTTAAATATTTTTCTTAGTTTCAATTTTTGCAATCAATAAGTGGTCTGTAAAGGCATCTGCACCTATCCAAACTCTTACATCCATTAAAGAGGTTCTCCAAGGTCTGTTTATTAAAATATGGTCTATTTGATTTTTGGATTTCTTATCAGGTGATATTCAAGTCTGTTTATGGATGTTTTTATGTTTAAATAAGGTTCCTGCTATGATCATATCATTGAAAGTGCAAAAGTCTTTTAGGATTTCCCCATTTTCATTACAGTTTCCTAAACCTTCTTTTCCCATCATTCGTTCTTATCCCATGTTACTTTCTCCTACTTTTGCATTCATGTCCCCTATAATTAAAAGTATATCTTTACTTTTTTACTTCATCCACTTCTTTTTGTAGCATATCATAGAAGTCTTCTTTCTCTTCTGGTTTTGCATTGTTTGTTGGTCCATATATATTTATTATAGTCAATTTCTGTACTTAGTTTTAAATCTAGCTTTGATGATTCTTTCAGAAACTAGTTTCCATTCAATTAGTGCTCTTTTAGCATCTGTTATTAGCATGAAAGCTACACCTTCAATGTGTGTCATCTTCTTTCTGGTTTCCAGAATATAAAATGCATTTGTTTGTTGTTAGCTGGATTTCTCCACTACCGTTCCATCTTGTCTCGTTTAGACCTAGTATTTCTATTTTGTATCTGTTCATTTCTCTGGTTAGTAAATTAGCTTTTCCACTTTCGTACAAAGTCCTAATATTCCAGCATCCATTTTTGATTAAACGTTTTGGGCTAAAGAGGTTTTTTCCTTGGGGTTTTCTGCCTGTCAGCTTCCTCCCATGGAGCTTTCACTGGCTTGCTTCATTTTCCCCAGTACTTCTCCTTCTTGGCATTGTGTTGGTTTTCCAACATTGGTTGAGGTTTCTGTAGGGATATGTTTTTTCCATATTGTGATTGCTAGCCACAAGTACAACCCTCCTCCTTTCTCATCCGGGCTTGGGACCAGCAATGGTAGAGTTCACTAAGTCATTATTATTATTACATGACACCTCCAGGGAGTCCAAGAGGTAGGGAGGGCACACTACTACCATCAACACCATTTATCGCCCATCATCACCAACAACAGTATTTTTTGTCTGTAAATTGTGTGTGTTCTGAAGGCCGATGTGCCTGTGTGATAGGCTAACTTAAACACAATAAGGAGACAAGAGAACTGCAAAAATCAGTTATATATAGAAATAATGACAGGAAAAGACCCAGAAGAAGACTGAAATCTAGATGAATTGATTACTTATCTCTGAAGGTTGAAAGGCTGCCCACTTTCACCACACTTATTTAACATATACCTAGAGAAAATATGCAAAGAAATCTCCAATGAACCAGAGATAAATATAAATGACATCAAACATGCAGGTGATATAGTAATCCTGGCAGTATCCAAGCTATAATTGGTAAAAACAGTCCATCTTTTAAATGAAGCATGTAAAAACTTTGGAATGAGGATGAACAGTAGTCAGACCAAAATAATGAAAATATGAAGAGAAGTTGAAAACATCTCAATAATCCTGGAGAACCAAATCCTAGAACAAGTAAAATCCTTTGTCTACTTAGGAAGCACCATTACACACAATTAAATAGTGCTGAAACATTAAAACATAGAATTAACTTTGGATGGTCAAACATGAATAAATTAAACAAAATCTGGAACAATAACAAACTCTTGAAACATCTTAAAAATCAAACTATTCAAAGCCATGCTTATCCCTATAGCAACATTTGGAAGTGAGTCGTGCCGACTCACTAAGAAGGAATGACTCAGAATAAGTGCATTCCAGGGAAATGCCTAAGAAAATTAATCAAAACACACTGGACTGAACATAAAACCACAGAACATGTAAAGCAGGATCTCAACTATCAGGACAACCTCACAGACACTATTCTTCAGCAACAGCTCCGATGGTTCAGCCATGTCCAGAGAATGCCTCCTCACAGACTTCCAAACATTGTGCTAAATGGAAGAACAGGAAAACTGTGTACACCTGGAAGACCGAGGAAAAGTTGGCTCAGATCCTTAAAATAAAGAGGCAAATTCCCCAACTTCATTACTATGTTTGTGAAGACTAGAAGTAGAACCATTTGGAGACAGATTGTACGAAGGGGACTTAACCCGTCACCAGACCAGTGAGATGAAGAAGAAGAAAAAGGTTGAAGAAGGGTGATCCTCCTTGAAGACCTCAGTGTTCACAATTCAATATAGGAATAGGAAGAAATACCAATGCATTTGTTCATAATAATTAGCTAACACATATTGTCCATCTATCAACCAGAACAGTGGATAATTTCATCTTCTTTCCAGTCCTTTCTTTTTTCCAATTCTTTCCAGGAGAGCTGATTATGAACATTTTCATAATCAGCTCTCCATCCAAATATACTGTTGATTTTAGCTCTTCTTCTGGAAGTTCAAACTATAACCTGGTCCATGTCTTGGTTTCTATGCAACAACCTCCTTCCAGCCAAATTCAGTTTTGTTAATTGTTTCCACTCTCTCTTGATCCAAACACCTACTCCAACCAAATAACTAAATAATCCTTACTAACTGGAATGAAGGTTTTCATCCTCCACCTGGATACAAAATTTCCAGCCACCATCCAAGCAATGATTCTTCAACAAGAATCATTGCTAGAAATCAAATGGCTACATTGCAGCCTGCAATATGGGTTATTTAAAAAAATAATAATAAATTATTGATAAATTAAACAGACTTCTGAAAGGGCCAAGTGCAGAAAATATATTGACTGCTCTTCAAGCCTTCAGGTCCCTTAGTAAGGCTATTTGGCATAACTCCTGCCTATCTTTTTCACATGCAGGTGGTACCCTCACAAACAGCACTCAAAGATAGACTAACCTCTTAGCATCAGTCCTCCTCCAACTCTTATGTAGATGACAAAGGCAAATCACCTCATCCTGTGTGCCTCCCCTGACTTATGGAGGTGGCAGGGTTTTTCGTGCAAAACTGGAGAGGATGTTCTAACAGTGATAGAAATTGAAGGGTATAGCCTATTTTGGCAGGATAGGGAAGATAAATGTAGGGGGGGGTCTCATTAGAAACAACACCGATGGCTTTGAGAGTATATGATGTGAAATACATGTTTATAAGATAAGATATTTAATGAGATGTTGCTATAGATCAGAGAATATACATGATAATGAGCAGGAAATGTTTAGACAAATTAGTTTGGCGAGTGCAAAGCAAGTAATCATTATGGGGGCTTCAACTATGATGATATAAACTCGGTAGAAGAGGCAGCATGCAGTAATAAGGGAACCGAATTTTTGGATTTTTCTGAGGACAGGTGCTTTAGATAGCATGTAGTGGAGGGAACACAGGAGTCAAGAGTTTTGGATTTGGTCATTGCATCAGATGAACGGATTTTGGAAGTTTTTTTCACTTGGTTAGACTATAAATTATATATTTAGTTTAATCCTTTATCTAAGTGTAAGCAAACAAAGTTTGCGCCTGAAGTATCTTCAGGACTGAGGCAACCCGTGGCAAAGGTGGACTAAGTTCTCATCACTTGGATAAAGGATTAAACTAAATATATAATTTATAGAGGAGCAGATTGTGACTGAGATGACATACTTTGCCCCATGTTGGTGAGAGTGTCCATGTAGTCCTGACTTGGGGGATGAATAAGCATGTGGGGGTAGCAAAACAAAAAGAATTTATGTGGAATTATAAGTAAAGCAACTATCATAGACTTAGAAACCAGCTTGCAGCAGTACAATGGATGAAATAATTTGAAGCAAGAGGGGTCATTACTGCATGGGAGATACTTAAGAAAAACTTGTTGGCAGCAATGACAGATTGTATACTTGAAGTGAAGAAGATAAAACAATTTATAGTGAAACGGATGACAAAAGGAATAAAAGGGGAATTGCAGAAGAAAAACATATTATGGAAGGCATATAAAGAGAGAGGTGGAGAACACTTACATGAGGAATATAAGGCTTCAGCTAGGAAAGTGACTAGTATTGTAAGGAAAGAAAAATTAGAATATGAGAGAAGACTAGCACTGCAATCCAAGAAGAATTCTCAAGGAGTTTTTTTCTTCGCTATGTGGCAAGTAGAAGGAAAAATGATAGTGGACGGATTACCTTGCTGGTTGGAGATGGGAATTGGACCAATGCATATGACATAGTTGAGTTATTTAATGATCACTTTATTTAAAGTGTTCCATGCTGTTACTACAGGCTTTATTCCTAGTAGGATAATGAGTGGTGAAGTGAATGAAGAGGATGTATTCTGAATACTGAGTACACTAAATGTCATTAAGGCAGGGTGACTAGATGTAATGTCATGTGTTTTAAGAAATGTGCTATGGAACTGATTGTGCCATTAACTTGGCGCTGTTTAATGAGTCTTGCAATGGGGTAGGTTCCTGAAGAGTAGAAGGTAAGATAGCACCAATTTCATAAAGCTGTGTAC
This sequence comes from Typopeltis vanoorti, assembly GCF_054136105.1. Classification (NCBI taxonomy): domain Eukaryota; kingdom Metazoa; phylum Arthropoda; class Arachnida; order Uropygi; family Thelyphonidae; genus Typopeltis; species Typopeltis vanoorti. Next base: position 121,825,921 of record NC_143562.1, on the reverse strand, counting down.
ACTAAATTAATCAAACAATAGGCTTTGTTGTTTAAGAGAGTTAGAAACTATCATAGTTCCTATGATATATGAACTATGATATTTTCTAAAAGAATACCTTACTTAGATTTCCTCTTCAACATTGAATGGAATTTATTCACTCTATCTAGTGAGGATGCTAATAAACAAATTTCATCTGGCCTATTGAAATTCAAGCTTCTACCTACAAACATCACTTTAGCTGAAATGAAAGCATTACAATCCTTAAGATGCAACAGTCATTATTACTGAGTCTGACAAGGGTAACTTTGCTGTTGTTATGAATTCTGCTAATTATTAAAAAAAAATAAAAATAAAAAAAGACAAAAAAAAAAGTTGCTCTTTTATTATGGGATCAATCAACGTACCAAGAATTGGATTACAGTCCTACTAACAGCCATCTCAGAAAACTGAGCTCTTTACTGGATGAAGTTGTAAGCCTTGATGGAGACACCACAGAAAAACTTATAAGTTATTTTTCTAGAATCCCTAGGTTTTAAGGTTTACCCAAAATACACAAGAACTATTAGAGCAGGAGCTCTAGGAACTCTTAAACATCAAATGATATATGAAACTCTATGGCTTCTCCGAAAGGACCATGCAACAGCTTTTTATTCCTATAATCCCAGCTCAAATAACAAAGAAATAATACATTGAGTTCCAATTCCTTACATTTCTGACATCTTAGAACCCATTTTCAGAATTCTTAAGAACTACAGTTTAGTGGCACTTTCTTCCTATCAACAAATAATCAGCATAGTTTCCATCTTCAAAAGATTAACTGTCTCCTCTTGGTCTCCCTGGCATCTACCAAGTTCCTTGTACTGTCATCATATGATATCACTTGATATGAAGATTGAAACGTTGGGATAATAAAAGTCTTTTTTTTAAAACAGTTGTAAATTCCATAAAATTTTTAAATGAATAACTATTGTTACCATTGATGATGGCCTGTAATTTTCAGGTTGAACTATATGGCCTTAAATAAACAGTATTACTTTTTTTTTTTTTTTTTCCTGTGTTAATTGAAGAAAACTATATGCCTGTTTGTAATTTTATGTAGTTGTTAAGATTTTGGAGAAATTGGTAAAAACTAGTATACAGAATTAGGCAGATGATGGTGATATTATTTATGCAGGCCAGATGAATTTCTTAAATGACAGTCTTGTTTTAGTAATCTAGTTACTTTTTACAATAGAGTAACAACAGCAGTAGATGAGGGTAAAGCATACATTGCCATTTTATTTTTCAAGGCATTTGACAATGTGTCACATGACAAGTTGATTTTTTAGTTGCGTCATATGGGTTTGGATATCGGGTTACTGGATTGGGTTAGTGGTTAGCTCAGAGAGCTAACCACTAACATCAGAGAGTTGTATATGGGGAGCAGTATCAAATTATTATTATTATTATTACATAACACCTCCAGCGAGTCCAAAGACTCATCGAGGGAGGGCTCTTTGACACTCCACCCATCTACACAAACATCATCTACTACTGACCACCACCACCACTAGTATTTTCACAGACAATCACAAACATCCATGCCCACAGCGGGAGTAGGAAGGTTCCACAGGGTTCATTCCTGGGACAATTACTTTTCAATCTTTGTCATTGGTATTGTCAAGGGACTACAGGGAGATGTTCAGTTGTTTGCAGATGATGTGAAGCTTGGAAGTATTATTAGTAATAGTGCTGATGTTTTGTCTTTCAAGAGGATTTGAATAAGCTGGAAAGGTGGGCAAATGAATGGAGGTATCAGTTTAATGTAACTAAATGTAAGATTTTAAAATTTGGAATCTGCAGATGGGATGCTTCATACTCACTTGATGGAGTTATACTGGAAGAAGTGGAGGAAGTAAGGGATCTTGGGGTGATTGCGGATAGATATTTGAAGTTCTGAGGACATATTGCAAAAGTTGTGAAACATCTCGGCGATTGCAGCAATGTTGAGGAGAACATTAACTGTGAGGAATAAAAGTGTGCTTGTCCCATTGTGTAAAGCTTTGAGCACAGACATCAAGATCACATCTGAATTTCTGTGCTCAGATCTGGTCACTGGAATTTGAAGGGGATAAGGTAACCTTGGAGAGGGTACAGAGATCGATAGCAAAAATGATATCAGGACTGTACAATGAGGATAAACTGAGGACTCACTATGATAGACTGTGGATACCTTCTATCCACCAAATTCTACAGAATTTGGTGAATAGAAGGTAAAGCGGGGATATGGTCGAGGCATTTAAGCTGCTGAAAGGTTGAGTGGTAGGAGTGGATGCATTGCCTGAGAGGGTGGTGAACGCAAACTGTGGATGAGTTTAAGGAGTGGTATTGATAGACTTTGTATTGACCAGTGGTGACCTCCCACAATGAGTCTTGTGACTCTATGGAAGTCAGGAAAATAATAATAACAAAACATCAAACTAACAAGTAGATACTTTCACTTTAAAATCGCAGTGCAGGCTTAGTTGCTTTGGCCATAATTGCAGCCAACTACAACCAGCTCTCCCTGATATTTAGGCAGAAGAGCATCAGAAAAATCCTTAATAGTATTGGAAGTTTATTTTTCACTTGGTTAGATTATAATAAACTTAGTTTAATCCTTTATCCAAGTGTAAGCAAACAAAGTTTGTGCCTGAAAATATCTTCAGGACTAGGGTAAGGTAGTGCAACACCAGGCAACTCAGAGCAAAGGTGGACCAAGCTCTCATCACTCCTTGTCTTAGTATCTCCCATAATGCAAAGTCCATCTCCTTGCGGACATGTATACTGCTATGCATTAAGGGAAGGGCCACTACCCAGATCCTATATTGCTTCTAAGTTATCATTCTTGTATAGTATCTCTCCTGCTACAGAGAAGCAAACTTGCATCCAACCATGAAATTATCATTCGTCTCATGTTTCAAAAATAACGGAGAAGGTCATCACCCAACTTCACTACCTGACAACCACAAGTTAATGAGTGATCACCAATATGGATTCCTCTAGTATTCCTCCATAGCAAATCTTCTGACCAACCTTGACCAGACTCATGTAATTGCTTCTATGCCATACCTGATCAAATGTCTGGGAAATGTTAGGAGAGATTATATGAATTGCTCATCACATTTCCAAGCAATTGTCAAAAATGGCTCATAGCAATTAACAATTAGAATGGCAAGGAGGTGAACATTTAAAACATTGCCCATGTAAGATCTTGAATCATTTGGGCACTTTGTCAGTGTCTGCACTAAGGTCTCTACTTTCACTTGGTGAAAGTTTCACTTACTCTCTCAAACTCAAATCACAAACCCATCCAACTGTTGAACATTGCTCTCACATTTGGAGTAGTTCCCTTAAAGCTCCCTACAAATACTTGACTCAGTATTGAAGAAAGCAATTAAGTTAATGACCCATCTCTTACCATTTCACTCTGTCCACTTTCACAGACCTTTAGTTTCTGCAGCATGCACCTTCTATAAATATTTCCATGATAATTGTTCATAAGAACTAGCATAAATAATTCCACTAATCTCTACTAAAACCCATTGAAATGTGTGCAGCTACCACCCAAACTTTTCATCCCTTTCTATTATTCCTTCTACTGCTGTATTCCAGTATTCCCTCTGATGTATCTCCCAAGGAGGAATACAGTACACAGCATCCATCTTCAAATTAAATGCGAACAAGTTTCTCTTTGCCCAACTCACTACCCATGCATCATACTATAGATTGACCAGCCAACCTTGTTTATGGGACTAACATAAAAACTGCAGCAGCAGACCATAACATAACATGGTAGCTTTGTTTAAAGAGCTAATGAACCAACTTCTCATCATTCTATTTCATTTCACTCCCTCTGACTTCTGTAAAACTTTCCTAATACTGAGAATATGACCTTCAGTTATTCAAGAAACACATCAACAGACTCCTTCTTTCTCCCTAACCATCAGCCTACACATGGCTAATTTTGTCTCAAAAGCTGATTTAGCCTTTCTTACAATACTACTTACCCTTCTTGCTTGTGCTTTATATTGCTCATGGGAATGATGATCACCTTGTTGGGTTTATATTCCTTCCACAACAGCTCCTACTTTATGTCGCTAGTCATCCACTTAGTCCCAACTTGGTTTATCCTCCTGACCCTGGATATGCACTCTGGTACTGCCTCTCTCAAACAATCCTTGATTTCTTCCCATGCACTGATGACATTCATTCCATGTAGTTTTTTATGCCATGGTACTGCTCCATAAACCCTTTCTTGACTGTATTTCCACATGTTGAGCAACCTCCCAGGATAAGACTGCATGGCGACTTTCTCCAGTCGGAAGGAGAGTTGCTACTATAGTTATTTATAGATAGATAGATCTTTTGATGCTATTACCAGATCCAACACTCTCAAACCCCTGGTCCCTTGCAGCATGTGCTGATTCAGGTAATTATCCCTTAGTAACTGTATAAATTCCATTTCCATTTTGCCATGTGCCCTTTCCTCTTTCCAGTCTATATCAGCATAGTTGAAGTCTCCCATGATAATTGCTCAGTCTGCACTCATTGTGGTAATCTCCTGATGCATGTTGTCCACATCTTCTGAACCCTGGGTCAATAGTAGCAACCAACAATATATTTTGTCCTATTGGCCTCTATCTCACACCAGATAGCCTCAAATGAACCATTTCCATCAGATCTACATTCTTCCTTAACTTTGTTTTTGTTGGTTGAAGTTCTTCAGCTGTCATTAATAATACCCCTCCTCCTGCCTTATTTCTCCTATTTCTCTGAAAATACAATATCCATTATATTCTGTACCTGTAACTTAAGGTGACCAAATTTTCAAAACAGAAAAGGGGACATTTTGAATTTTTCAGCAATTAAAAAAAGGGACAAAAACGGGACATTTCTGGTATGCTTTACATAAAAATGGAATAACATATAATTATAATTACAGTACACAGGACTGAAGTGTTCATTATAATTATGACGTATCAGCATTGTTATTATATTTATGTGAAGACATTATTTCTTCCAAAAGTGTTGGTTCTTTTAAGATGCACTCATAAAAGTCAATACACGAAATGTCAAAGTGTGTCTTGATCACAATTATTGCTTTCACAGTCTTGGTGTTGAAGCAGTTGTTTTCATCAGATCACAAAGAACTCATGAGAGAAAAAATTCTCTCTACAGCTGCATATGTTTCTGGGATTGCCATAACAAATGCAACAACTGGCAGTATGTTTTTTTCTTGGAGCACCTTAAACACTTCAGCATTTGTGTCCTTCCATTCTTCCATCTTGGAGTTCACAACATTATTTATATGGCTGACTTTATCAAATAATTCATCTTCATCAACAATATTGAATATTTTGCTGTCAACATCACTGATTGCTTTTAGGCTGCTTGCAACTTCAGCCCAAGTTACTGGAGTTTGCAACTTAATCCAGTGAAATGCTTTCAATGGCTGGAATTGATAAGTCCATTTGCTTAAATATTCAAGGAAAGTATTAAAAAATAAATTTGTAGTGCCTAAAAATTATTTTTCATCAAAAATGCCCTCATCTTTGAACTCTGAAATAATTGATGACATTTTAAATGTTTGAAAGTTCTCAGCTTTTTTATTTGTCTGAGAAATTCCAATTCTTCTACCATTTCAGTTGCCGAAATATTTTCCCTTTCTATTTTCGTTATTGTTGCTGAGAATATTTTCAGCTGGCTTTGCATGAAATGGAGCCAAAGTATTGATTGTTGGTTACTGAAAAATTATTTCAACAATGTAGGGCATTTATTTATCTTGTGATAAAAAGTAAGATCTCAGTCTATCATACATGTCAATAATCCTATTCACAGCTGATAGTAATGATAACCATCTTGTTTTTTTACACTACCTAGAACACACACACACTTGTATTCAATTTCTGTAAATGCACAGAAATTCTTCAATTCCTGTACTCTCACGGTGTAAATGTGAAAATACTGAAATATTTTATTTACAATTGTTTTGATATCAATAGGCAAAATATCAGCACTTGTCTGAACACCATTATGAACAACATGAGCAACACTGCTAATAGCATGAATGTTCATTCATTTTTAACCCTTTGTTGAGTCTTGAAAATACATTGTTGAAACCACCTCGTTTGTATCCACCGAAGTTGGTGTTGCAGTTATGTGTGGAAAATGCAATAATTTTCTCATACAGCTGCTGTTTCTCCTGTTATGTTCTGAAAATCTATCACTTTTAAACTGAATACCTTTATTTGGGATGAAGTACCTAACAAGGATAAGCACCAACTTCAAATCTCTGTGGTTTGATGTGTCTACCATAACTGACACATATTTGGCTTGTTTCAATTCAGTTGCTATTTCTCGCATTGCATAAGGTGTCAGGACATTCACTGAAATTGATTGGCACTTTGTTCGCCCACATGCAAATTTCTTTTGAAATAAATTTCTCACTATTGCAGAGGTGCAGTCCATTGACCTCAAAGAAAGGTTATGTTTCACTGCATGAAATGCAAACAAACCTTCTTGAGCTGCAAGACATTTACTTTCGTCAGTTAATTTCCCTTTTGAATTTTTCATGAAAAATGATGTAACATCTTGACCTGAACTGCAAGCTGCAGCTGCCAATTTATACTTTTGCTTCGTCAAATGCTGTTTTATATCAGAACGGCCTCCATGTTCAATTGAAAAAACCGAACAACACACAGTACATTGCAACTTGTTTATTGTTTTGTCATCTTTCAAGAAGGGATATTCTTCTTTGAAATCCTGAGTGAAACTACATTTCCTTTTCAGCATGATAAAATCTGGATGAAATATCACCACTCACAATATATACTCGCTTTAACTTTCACAATTACTAACAGACCAGCATAAGAAGCATAAAACAATGGTATGGTAGACAAAGTAACCTTGTTATCGCACGGCTGCAGCAATGCTGCCACTGGTTGCAGTATTTTCATCCTGTCGCAGAGAGAGTGCGTTCATAATGGTTTCTTTTTAAGATTCAATAGCAACTTGAACTGTACAAGTCCAGAAGAAAATTGTAGTGTATAATAATCTGAACTGTAAAAATCCAGAAGAATCTTAGTACAGGAGGACTTTAGCAGAGTTTATTGTAGTTTTTTATTTTTTTTATTTTTTATCACTAGAGGTCAGGCTAAGAAAAAGATCAATTAACACCATTAGTGTAGATTTAATTTAACCGCACCCTCATCAAGGATGGGTGCGGTTAAAGAAGCGAGCCCAGCAGGTGGAGAGGATGTTGCGAGTGGGAACACTGAATGTTGGAAGCATGACTAGAAGGGGAAGAGAGGTGGCAGACATGAAGAGGAAGGTGGACATTTTATGTGTGCAGGAGACAAGGTGGAAAGGGGGAAAGGCAAAGGAACTGGGAGATGGATATAAATTGTTCTACTCTGGAGCGAATAACGAGGGAAGAAATGGTGTAGGAATTGTGGTGTGTGGCAGAATGAAGGGTGAAGTACTGGACGTGGGTAGAAGGAACGACAGGATCGTGCGAATGAAATTGGGTCTTGGAGAAGAGCGGGTGGTCGTATTATGTGTATATGCCCTTCAAGTTGGTTGTACAACAGAGGAAAAAGATGAGTTCTGGAACGTGTTAGATGAAGAAATGAGGGAATTGGAAGAAAATGAGATGGTGATTGTCGGAGGAGACTTGAACGGGCACATAGAAAGACAGAATAGAGACTGTGAAAAGGTGCATGGTGGTCACGGAGGGGGAATGATGAACCAGGAAGGAGAGAGGGTAGTGGACTTTGCAGTAGCGTTTGATCTGGCAATTGTGAACTTGTTTTTCTACAAGAGGGAAGAACATTTGATAACATTTAGGAGTGGTAACAACAGCTCACAAATTGACTACATTTTGACTAGAAGAAAACATCTTAAGGTTGTGACAAATTGTAAAGTAATTCCAACAGATCAAGTAGCACAACACCAACTGCTGTGCGCAGACTTTAAAATAAGATCGAAGATAAGAACTTCTGGATGCCATGGGATGAAGACAATTAAGTGATTTTGCTTAAAAGAGGAGAGCGTGAGGAATCGTTTTAGGGAGAGGGGTGTTAGAGAGGATTTCGGATGGACTGGAAAGTGTACAAAATTGGTGGAAACATAATTCAAAAGTAATTCTGAGCTGTGCAATCGAGGTGCTTGGTGAGACATCTGGAAAGATTAGAGAGCAGAAGGAGGGTTGGTGGTGGAATAGTGATGTACAAGTGGCAGTGACAGCTAAGAGGAAGGCAAAGCAGAAGTGGGATGAGTCAAGAGTGGAAGAGGACAGAGAGGTGCACAAAGAGAGAAAGCAAGAAGCCAAGAGAGTTGTGGCACAGGCGAAGGCCATGGCATATCAAGATCTGTATGATCAATTAGAAACAAAGGAAGGACAGAGAAAAATTTACCAACTAGCGAAATGTAGAAATAAAGCAGCAAAGGACATCTTACATGTGAGGCAGATCAAAGATGCTGAAGGAAGAGTATTATGGAGGGATGTGGACATAAGAAACAGATGGAAAATATACTTTGAGGGACTTTTGAATGAGGAAAATGCAAGGATTCACAGAGGAGATGGGCAGCCTTCTGAGGGGATGGTGCAGAACATCAGTAGAATGGAAGTGATGGAGGCAATGAAGAGGATGAGGAATGGAAAATCGGTGGGCCCCGACAGAATTCCAGTGGAGGCATGGAAGGCACTGGGGGAAGAGGGAATTGACCTGCTGTGGGACCTGTTCATGAAAGTTTGCCAACAGGAAAATATACCCGAGGAATGGAGGGAGAGTACTCTTGTTCCCATCTACAAGGGTAAAGGGGATGCACAAGACTGTAAAAATTAGAGGAATAAAGTTGATGTCCCACACAATGAAGATCCTAGAAAGGGTTCTTGATGGTAGATTGAGGAAGGAGGTGGAGATTGCAAAGGAACAATTTGGCTTCATGCCTGGTAGATCAACAACAGATGCTATCTTTGGGTTACGACAGATGATGGAAAAATATCGAGAGAAACAAAGGGAGCTACATCTGGTATTTATTGATCTGGAGAAAGCATACAATAGAGTGCCAAGGCAAGAAGTCTGGAGGTGTCTGAGGGAGAAGAAGGTGCCGGAGAAATATGTCAGGTTGGTGCGGGAAATGTACAGAAATATGAAGACAAGTGTTCAGACCTGTTTGGGACAGACAGAAAGTTTTCAAGTAACAGTTGGCTTGCATCAAGGGTCAGCATTAAGTCCGTTTCTGTTTAATATTGTGATGGAGGTGGTAACAGAAGAGGTGAGAGAAGCTGCGCCTTGGACAATGTATGCAGATAACATCTTGCTGTGTGCAGATTCAAGAGAAGCGGGAACTAAACTGGAAAGATGGAGAAAAGTACTGGAAGAGAGCGGTATGAGACTGAGCAGAAGTAAGACAGAGTATATGTGTTGCGCAGTGGGTGGTGGCAGCCAGGAGACAGATTTGCAGCTGGAAGGAAATGTCATCGGGAAGGTGAGAGACTTTAGATACTTGGGTTCAACAGTGGAAGAAGATGGAGGAGCTGAGAAGGAAGTGGGATGGAGGAACTGGAGGGAGATGGCTGGAGTGTTATGTGATAAGAGGGTGCCGATCAATCTGAAAGGCAAAATTTATAGGACAGTAGTGAGGCCAGCTATGACATATGCTATAGAAACTGTGGTCCTGAGGAAAAATAACATCAGCAGGATGGAAGTAGCAGAGATGAGAATGCTTAGGTGGATGTGCGGTGTGACCAGAAAGGATCGTCTGAGAAATTACTATGTCAGGGGAACAGTGAAAGTTACGAACTTAGGAGCGAAAATACAGGAGGCAAGGTTGAAATGGTTTGGTCATGTGATGAGGAGGGAGGATGAATATGTGGGAAGAAGGGTCATGCAGATGGATGTGCAAGGAAGGCGGAAGCATGGGCAGCCAAAGAAGAGATGGAGAGAGCTGGTAGAAGAGGACTTGAAGATGAAGAACTTGGATGTGGTGACAGCCCAAGACAGGAAGGTGTGGAGGAGACTCATTACAAACAGTGACCCCACTTAAGTGGGAGAAGCTGCAGAAGAAGAAGAAGAAGAAGTGTAGATTTAATTTACCTTTATAGAGTGCAAGAGCATGTAGCTTGATTTCCTATACACATGTATCTTTCTGATGATGACCTCAATACAGGGGTTGAAATGTCAAGTGTTATTTTACTAATAATAAGAAAAATAAACATTTTGACATGTGTGTTTTGTGTCCCTAAATTCATAAATATGAATGCTGATCACCGTGTAACCTTAAAAGAAAGGGGGGGGTTGTGTTTTTAATCAGCATATAGTGTAGTATTTTGTTGCAAATTGTGCTAAAGTTTTTCAATTTGATACAGGTGTCCTTCAGTAGTGTTGTTATTGGATTTTTTTGTTGTTTATATTGTGTTTTGCTGATGGTTTATTCTTACCAAGAGGGTGAGGTCACAGTCAGATGTATTCAGAGATAGCAGAGAAGGAAATTATAAGTTTTTGTTATTTTTATTAGAGTTTTCTACTTTAAATAACACCACATAAAGTAATTTGCAGTTGGGGAAATTCTTAAAAACATTAAATTTTTAGTATAGTTGTAGTAGTTCTTAGTACTTGGTTCTTCTTGCACTATTTGAATAATGGTGGCGGCCGCAGCTCAATATACTGATGGCTTGTCACCAAGTCCTCTCTCTTTAAGGACTACATTTTGCATAGCATACTACAGGATTTTGTGGTATGCGGTGCTTGTGGCATGTATGCATATCAGCAATTGGATATGTAGCAGGTGAGAGATCGGGGAGTGCATATATGCGGAAAATGTAGGAAATGGGAAGAACTTTGTGAGTTGGAGATTAGTATAACAGACCTCAGCAGCATTGTGTCAGTGGCAGGAGAATACCAACCTAGAAAGCAGAATGTAAATGTAAAAATGAAAGTCGGGAGTGTGGAAAGTTTGAATCATTATGAAGTTTTCGGAAATGATTTTAGTTGGGAGATTGAATGACAGACAAGAGTGGGTAGCTAGCAAAGAGAGATAGATGCTATGAAAGAGGAGATGGAATGTCTCAGGAATGAGTTGAGAAAGAAGAGATTAAGCGATTGGAAGTGATGAATGCAAATCGAATTAGAGTAGGAGTAAGAGAGAGTTATGGGAATGATAGAAGAGGAGAGAATAGAAACAGGTAGAAGAGAGGAATGAGAAAAATGTGAGAGAGTGCTGGAACCAAGGATAGTTCAATGCAACAAAATGTAAAGTCTTGATAAAAGATTTGGGATACATCAATGGGAGGCTGCATACTCTGTTGGAGAAGCTGTACTGGAGAAAGTAGGCAAGGGATCTGGGGGTGATGATTGATAGAAACCTGAAATTCAGGGAACATACAGCAAAGGTGTTGAAGTTAACCAGAAGATTGCTGCAATACTGAGAAGGATGCTGACCTGCAGAAATAAAAGCGTTGTCATTCCATTGTATAAAGCCCTGAACAGATCACACTTGAACTATTGTTCTCAAATTTGGTCCCCACGATTGAAGAGGATAAATTAACTGTGTAAAGGGTACAGAGTTGGATAACAAAGATAGTATCAGGACTGTACAATATTACTTATGAAGACAGACTGAGAGAATGTGAACTGCAGAGTTTGATAGATAGAAGAAGGAGAGGTGATATGAATGAGACTTTTAAACTGTTGAGAGGTAGATACAGGGTTGACATTGGGAAATTCTTTTGTTTGGTGGGGCAGGGGATCGAGGATGAGGAGTGGTTTCTTTGTATGGAGGGTGGTTGAACCATGGAATGAATAATAATAATTATTATTATTCATTTCCCTTGTTCCTAGATTCTCTCTCTTCATTCCAGCCTATCTTTCCACAATGATCATTCTCCTAACCCAGACTCTCCACATACCAGAAGAATTTCATTGCTTACTGCGAGACTACCACTGTGTTCATTGGCTGGCCTGAAGTAGCCTGGGAAAAAAAAATCCATATTTGGTCTCTAGAATAGTTTCCTGGCATTACTAATCCTAAGTCCACTGGCAGTATTAATACTAATATACTATAAGCCAGGCATGGGCAACCTTTCCTAGTTCAAGGGCCAAATTATCATTCTGTCTCCGAGTCAAGGGCCGGACCATATTATTAAATAAAATAAATTAATATTAAATGAATTAAAACAAGTTGCTACTTCATATTTCATTTATTTATAATATAATTCTTTGGTATAAAGCTCTACATAAATTTTATAATATAATGAACGACATAATTTAATGTGAAGATTGGCCTTGTACTTCAACTACGAAACTATCGATATTGACGTCAATATTACTTAAGGATAATCGCATAGAATTTTCAAGGTTTTCGTCCGTTATTCTTGTCCGAATTTTTGATTTATTGTATAAATTTGTATATTTTTCTTCCACCAAATAAAATTTATAAAAATCCATCAAAGCAATGGTGTTAAATTGTGATTTTAGCACTAAATCCACCTGAAGCTCATTAAGTTCTATCTATAAGTTTTCTGACACATTATTTACATCAGCATCCATCGGACAAGCAAATATAGCGAATGTGGAGTCTTTTTTTTTTTTTTTTTTTTTTTGAAGTCTGCAAACCTTGTATCAAATTGCTATATTAGTGCCTTCAATTCATCTTTATAACAATTATTATTACTATTACTATTATTACGGGCAACTCCAGGGAGTCATTAGACTCATCGAGGGAGGCCCCAAATCATATTCATCACAACTATCTGACATTCATGCAGTATCTATCATACCTCGCCTTAAACTCATTCACTGTCACAGCATCCACTACAGACTCAGGGAGCGCATTCCACTCATTCACTACTCTAAAAGTAAAGAACCCAGCTCTAACACCTTTACTAACCACACTTTTGCCCAGTTTCCATGGATGTCCCCTAGTCCTCCCACAACCAGCCCTGTTCTCAAAAATATCTTCTGAATTAATTTTATAGAAACCTTTCAGTAATTTGAATGTCTCAATCATATCTCCCCTCCTCCGCCTATCAACCAATTTTTGCAACCCACAAATCCTCAACCTGTTCTCATACGGTTCATTCCACAGACCTGCTATCATCTTGGTCACTCGCCTCTGGATCCTCTCCACCTCCTCCCCATCAAGAAGAAACCTAGGTGACCAAATCTGAGCACAGTAGTCTAGATGGGGTCTTATCAAGGCTCGATAGAGAGGAACAATAACCTGCTTGTCTCTGCTTGTCAACGTATTCTTCAGCAACCAAGTGATTTGATGAGCTGTTTTGGTCACTTTTGCAATGTGTCCCCTAAATTTCAATTCCTTATCCACCAACACTCCTAAATCTCGTGCCTCATCAATTTCCTGGAGCTGGGTTCCACCAATGCAGTAAACTGCCGCCAATCTTTTCACCCCAAAATGCATAACCTTACATTTTGCCACATTAAACTGACATCCATTCTCCTTAGCCCAGACCTCCAATCTATCCAAATCATCCTGCAAAATTTTGACGTCATCTGCATTCACTATTGCCCTACCCAACTTCGCATCATCCGCAAACAAATGAACTGTTCCTCTCAGATCATTTCCTATATCATTTATGAACAAATTAAACAGCAGTGGTCCAAGAACAGATCCTTGTGGCACACCACTAGTCACAGGCCATCTTGTGGACTCTACTCCGGAGTAAACCACTCTCTGATATCTCTCCGTCAACCACCCTCCTATCCATCTCACCAACCCTATGTCCATTCCCATATGCTGCAATTTACTGATTAGAATTCCATGTGGAATCCTGTCAAAGGCCTTGGCAAGGTCCAGTAGAATCACCGTAAACCCATTACCCTTATCCAGTTCAGCCGTCACTGTGTTATAATACGTGAGCAAGTTACTGAGGCATGACCTACCCTTCACAAAACCATGCTGTCCCCGATACAGTATCCCATTTTCTTCTATCCAATCTTGTATTTTCCTCTTGACTATTTTCTCTAAGACCTTGACAATGATTCCTGATATGCTAATCGGTCGGTAATTTACAACAGCAGTTGTAAAAATTTGTGTTGTATAAGGGATATTTTTATGAGTTGCTAGAGTAGGAAAATGATAACAATTTTTAGCTCTTACCTGACTTTCCAACAATCTTAGTTTATTACAAAAAGCTTTGATATGTGCAGTTCATGAACCAATTGTCCTTGTTTTTGGAATTTAAGATTCAGTTCGTTTAGGTATCCAGTGACATCTACTAGGAATGTTAAATCACATACCCACTCATCATCTTTTACTTGTTTAATTGTGTTTCCTTTTATGTCCATAAAATCTGCAATGTCTTGTCTCAGATCATAAAACCGTTTTAACATTTTACCTTTACTCAGCCACTTCATTTCACAATAATAAGACACATCTTCATAATCCGAAAATAGGTCTGCCAAATACTCCTTAAATTGGCAGTGATTAAGTGTGCATGACTTAATAAAGTTAATACTGGCTACTACAACTTCCATAACATTTGTGAATTTAATCGATTTTGCACACAGATTTTGTTGGTGGATAATGCAGTGAAAATTTGTTAAATTTTCCGGATGGATCTGTAGTTCTATTGCTCTTCCATGAACTATTCCAATAAATCCATTCTGTGCACCAACCATTGCAGGGGCTGCATCAGTGCATATGCCAGATAGTGAACTCCATTTAAGCCCAAATCTCTCGAAGACTGTGTTGACTGTTTCAAATATATCTTCACTGGTAGTTGTTCCTATTAATGGCCGAAGCACCAATAATTCTTCTGTGATGTCGAAATCTGCATCAACTCCTCGAATAAATATTGCTAGTTGTGCTGTATCGGAGGCATCAGTGCTGTCATCCAAAGCAATTGAAAATGCTTCCAATCTAGCAATCCTCTCTTTAAACTTTTTTTGATATCATCAGCCATCATTTCTATCCATCGGACAACAGTACGTCTCGACAAACGAATATTCTCGAAGTCTTTTTTCTTTTCAGGATATATTATACTTGCAACATCCAGCAGACATTCTTTGATAAATTCTCCTTCACCAAATGACTTAGAATGCTTAGCGATTTTTCCGGTTACCACAAAGCTGGCTTTGACAATGCTGTGGTGCTGCGTTCTTTGCTTGTTGAACATTTGCTGCTGGGTATCCAAGTTCTTCAACTTCTGTATTTCATCTTATCGTAGTTGTCCATCAATTTTTGGGTGATCCGCATGTCTCGAAGTAAAGTCTCTTCAAGTTGTATTCTTTGTTGACGAATACGGATTCGTTGCACAGCAAACATACAAGCAAACCTTTATTCAGAATAAAATAATAATCCTCCATCCAGTTGTCTTGAAATTGACGATTCTCTGCATCTACTTTTCTTTTTTTTGCAGTAACCCCTGACCAAATTTATAAGCGATATTCAGAACTGTCAAACAAAACTGTCTTCTACACTGCAGACACTGAACAGAACACAAAATCAACGCAGGCACCGAACAGAACATAACATCAATGCAGGCACTGAACAAAGCACAACACCAACGCAAGTACCGAACTGACACGTTTTTTTGACTTGTGCATATGACTTGCGCAAAACACATATGACGCAAAAAAACACGCAAAACACATTGACGTCATATGACTTGCGCAAAACACAATGTGTTTTGCGCAAGTCATATGACATCAGCTTGATGTGAGTTAGTAGAACACACAATGTTTTCTCCCACCATGAATCAGACAAACTTCACTGAAATAGATTAGGTTCGGATCAAAAGAAGTAGAGGGCCAGATCTGGGCTGGGGGTTGCCCATATGTGCTATAAGCTAACCTTTTGTTGATGAGATTCTCCTAAAAAAAATATAAAAAAAAAGTTCACATTACTTGTACTTACCTCAGCATTTCCATATATGTGTAGTAACATCTAACTAAACACTACCCATCTTGTCTACCTCATGCCATACTGCCACAAAAATACTAATAATCTCCATCCTACTTCTAAACCTTAGCAAACATAATTCCTCTGCTATCAGCAGCATTTCCTCCCCTTTCCCTCTTGTCCATCTCTGTTCCCATCACAACATTATCCTTATCCAACCATATTTCACCTATACTAAAAATTTTCAGGCAAATCATTTCTTATTTGATATAATACTCAAACTTGTTAACAGTATACTCTACACCAAGAGTAATCATGGTACCCATAACTAGAGCATATAAGATGTGACCAAGTAATTGCTAAAGTTGATTTAGAGTCTTGAAGAGTCTGGATATACAGAGAAAAGGTATTATTAATAGAGATATTTACATTGGGGGGGGGGGGGGGGGGAGATGGGTATTCATATCATTCTGGAAGATAAGAAACATCTTCCAAAGCTGTTAGCAAGAGAGTGAGGAATGAATGTTTTTACATGGAGACCAGTGTATGAGTGGAATGTGCTGCAGAGGGTGCCATGGATTATGAGAGATTTTTTTCCTAAATATGTTTACCTTTTTTTTTGAGAAAGATTTAAGAAGAAAATTTGAAGAAAGAGAATATTACTTACTGTAATTAACTACTGCATGTGTGTGATGTTCTTCTAGCTCTGAAAATATCATCCAGTATGATTTGATGAAATATGGAATATTCACATTATTTATTTATTAATTGTTATTTTGCTTCATGCTTTTTTCTTTTGTCTGTAATAACTGCTACATCCTTAACTTTTAAATTACATGTCAGCATTAAAATCTTAGGAAAGAAAACTTTAAAAAAATTTTATTCAAATTTTATATATGAGCATTGCCAGAAATTGACAAAAATTTCAAGTGAAGCACTGGTTACACAAGAAAACAAATAAAATTATCTCCTAATAATTAGCCGTCTTTGAAGTGATGTTCTTTTATCTATTGGTGTTCTCAGGGCCGGCTCTACCGACAGTGCAAGACGTACATTTGCACGGGGGAGCAAAATTCCTAGGATAGTAGATAGAATAAAATCAGGAAACAAATATAAAAAATTAAGTCATTTTATGATTTCTTTAAGCATGTCTATTACTTCTCCACAATTTTTTAACATGCTTTTTTGTTTATATCTCATATTAGCATTAAAAAATTAGTCATTATTAATATTTAATATTAAAGTTGGTTTTCTTTGTGCAGGTTTTTTTTTTTTTTTTTCTTCTCATTTTTCAATTGAAAAGGACATTCAAGAATAGGATACCTCCCATCTCCCTCTGTTGAGCTTTGGCTGGCTGCTTGAATGATATGTATGATCAGACCCTGCCATATGTGCTTTTTTGTGTATTGTTGATTTTAAAACAATTTTAAATTTACCTTTATAGTACATGAAACACCTGAAAGCATTGAAGAAACACATTCAGCTAATAGCTGAACACAAAAATTATTTGACTGTTGGTGTATTTAGTTGTGTTGAAAAGACATTGAAGAACTGTCAATTTCGTTGAACTCGACCTTTTAAACATCTAATCTAAACGCTGTGTTTCCAATTTCCACTTCATCTGCTTTGTCAGTAATAATGAGTGTTTACAGCTGACTTTATCACATTAGTAACATCAACATTTGTGCATGACTGGGTAGATGAAAGCACGTGTGAATGAGTTCACATAGATTCACTGTATGCCTACCATCACACCATACTAAGTTTTTTGTATTAGTTTCACCATTACACTTCCATTAAATGTATAATGGGTTTTGCTTTTATAATTTTTTTGTATATGTGTATTATGCATTATCATTTTCGAATTTATATTTGTATATTTAACTTTAAAGCAGATTTTTTTTCCCTTTTTTTTGGGGGGGGGAGGTACAGACCTTTTTAAACTTCAATTTTTATTACATGAATATTTATATACACTATTCTCATTGGTCAGTTTAGAAAATTTGGGTCATTAAATCATGGTGCAGATTACTTCAGATGTGAGTAGCATCTAGTTAAAACATTTTTTTATTGTATTCTACACTTTTTTGTAAAGGTTTCTATAGAACTTTAGATTACGATGGATGTACATTATACCTTTTTACAGTTAATTGTGGTTATGAATGTACTTGTTGAGCTATATTTTATTCACATCAATGCCTGCGTTTTAGGTTATTTCATTATAGAATTAATGTTATATTGAAGGTTTCATAATCTCAAGGATTGCCTGGTTCTTTATTAATGGACAGTTAAAGTTTGTAAATATCAGAAGAATTATTTTTTTTTTAATTTTTTTTTTTTTTTTTACTTCCTGAAGAATTACAATAGATGGAAAATAGTATTTTATTTATTTATTTCTTTATTTAGACTCATCATTCCTGTCCTTCCTCTGTGCGTGTGTGCGCGTGTGTTCATTCTTATAATGGCTTGAATGTGAGAATGACATCAAATAATGAGAAAGAGACAGCTATTTTAAAGAAAAACTAAATTAAATGCAGTGCTTTTTTATAAAATTTAAATTTCAAGACTGAATTATTTTTTCACCCTTCAATCTTCAGTATATTAATTTCATTTGTGTTATTCTTCAGTCTTAACTGATTTACAATAGTATGTGATAATGTAAATAACAATCATATATAAAAATATGATCGATTAAGTTTAGGATAAGATGAATTTTAATTAGCATTGAAAATCATTCATTGACTTAATGTATTTATTTTAACATATGCTGATAATATTACTGTGATGTGTAAAGAGCTTGTACTGTCCATTCATCTTATGCATTTGTTGTTAGGTTAAAGTTATAATAATGTAAGAATTTTAGAAAATTATTTGAAGTAACTTTGGATTGTGAAGTTTATCTTTAAATAAGAATTTCCATAATAACTTAATTTAATCAGGAATAAACATTTTGAATGCACTTATTTTTAACAATTTGATAATGATCATGAATTTTACCATTGCATCTTTTTGCTCAATAGAAATATTTGTAATATTTACATCTTATAGTTTTCCAAGCATACTGTTTACACACAACTTTTGTAGTTGCAAAACTTAGAAAAAATTTAGCTTATACATACATATATATATATATATATATATATACACATACATATATATATTGGACCACCAATGTCTAAGAAGAGTTTTGAAGAAAGAAAAAAAACGTATATTTGTAATTATCATTTAGACTTGCAAATTTTATTGTTTGGATTCTGAAATATATTCTAGTATAGTTTAATTGCTTATCCTATCTGAATTTCTATAATTTTTGCTACCCTAGTATGATCAGTAGACACTTTGTGGAATTCAAATGCAAGTGTATAAAGTAACCTATTTGAAGTACACATAGAAATTATATTTATTTGTCCTTTAGCATATCCAAATTGTGTATAATGAACATTTTCCCCATGACATTTAGATAGCACCATTTATGTGTTTTATGTAATATTTATGTGTATTCCATTGCCTGTGTAATATATAATTCATCAGATTCATTAGTGTTGAGCCAGCTTGTGCTAGGTCATAGACTTAGCAGGGTGATTCATTTGCACCCCTTGCATGCCTTGGCTTTTATATTTGATTCATAAAGGATTTTAAACAAAGTGTTCAACTGAAGGGCAAATGTTTTATTTACTTATGTCCCAGTGACAAATTTGGTGTGTGTGTGAGTGGAGGGAGGGGAGAGAATTTGATAATAATCATTTTTTTTATTTATCCTTTTTGTTAAAAAAAAAAAACACAATTCAATGGACTGTTGTTTGAGAGAATTGAGAGCACACACACACACACACACACCATGTGCATAGTTTACCATTTAGTTTGAAATGCAAGTTAACTATAACAGTATAATAGTGGTTGTTCAGAGTTATATTTACAGAACAGAGAGAGAGAGAGAGAAAGAGCATTCATGAAGTGTGGGACTGTTCTGAAATAATACAATAAATGTTTGTACAGTTTGTTTATATTTTCTTCTTTTCATTACTCTGTTATCAATGTAGTGATAGTTATTGGAAAAAACAACGTATTTGGTGAATTTGTTTTGTTAAATGTATATTTAGTTTAACTCTTGGATGGAGAAAGATCTGAATTTTAACATGACAATATTATTTTACTTTTTTTTTTTTTTTTTTTTCAATCGATTAAAAAAAAGCTATTGAAAGAGATACAAAATTTAGTATGGTAGAAAGGCTTAGTCTTTCTATACATTTTGTAGAAGAAATGCTTTGTAATTATATTTTAGATTGCGAGGCTAAAAAAATTAATATTTTTTTAGCCTCGCATTAATATTAATATTTTTTAGAACTAGAACAAAAATACTCTGGCTATACTTTTATTAATTGTGACTTTTTTTACATAACATTCAATTATTACTGCTGCAAAATATGAATACTGTTGAAAATAATGAAGACTTAAGGTTCTGTGAAATCTGCACATTTGAAAAAAAAAAAGCACATCTAATTTTTGAAAGACTATGAGTTAATTGTTACATTATGGAAAAGAGCATCTAATAAATATGAAATAATAATTTCCTGTGGATTGGAAAATATTGCTATTTGTTTGTGATCAGTACCTCTTGTTATAATATGATGACTAATAATTATAAAATGCTTAATGCAGCATTTCGCTGTCATCCTTTAAACATCTTCTTTTTTCTTAGTATGACTGTTTTTTGTTTTTTTCATGTGATAGTAAACAAAACAAATTTAAAAATTACTTTGTTGAAAAAAAAGATGAATATGAATCAAGATTGTGATAACCCTTTTAATCTGTGTGTGTGTGTTATGTATTGTGTGTATACAGACACACACACACACACACACACACACACACATGCATATTTATATATTATGTGTATTCATATGATAAAGAACAATGCACTGCCACTATTTCCTTATTCTGTTAAGCAAAATATTCTTAGAAACAGTTGCTCACTGCCATTTTTTGCATTACTGTGTAAAGTAAAATAATCAGCAGTGAATCATTAACAGTTAAACAACATAAATTCTTGGTGTCTCTCTTAAGGTTATTATATTCCTGACAAGTAAACATAAATAACAGAATGAGTATTTTTAATATTATATTTGAGTTTCCTCCTTTGTGTAAAAGTTTCACTAATAAATGGCATTTATGTTGAAGTGGAAAAAGAGCAGTTCAGATTATTAAAAAGAATCATTCACTGTTTTGAAGTCTTTATTCATACTGTGATAACTTGCCTAAATAGTACAATTTTTATGTTAACAGGTTTCTTCTTTTCATCAACTTTTTCTCTGCTCACAGTACTAACATATTGTAGGTTGAACAAACTCCTTGTGTGAGATACTCTCATTAACACACAAAAACTATTATTAAATCTTTCATTGCTAGAAATGACGTGAGGAGAACCCTAGTCCAAGAAAGTATGATCCAAGAAAAGCTTTAGTAGTCAATCAACCATACTATCTGCCACTTTTATCTAGAAACTGAAATGCTTTCCAGCATAATTTTAATTTACAAAAGGTATCTAACTTTTTAACTAGACATCACTTATCCATAATCAGTTGATACTTTTGTTCTTTTTTTTTCTCCCCTATTTCTCTCTCTTTCTCTCTCTCGTCAATGAGTTTGGCAACAGCATTGGCATTCTTGTTTAATAAGTCTTACAACATGGATCCCAAGAAATTTGAAAGAAGGTAAATTGTTCCACTCCATAAAAGTCGTTAAGGTATTGGAGAGATTGGTGAGAACTAAGATACAGAAATGGGTTGATAACCAGCAGTATTCTCTGTGATTATCAATATGTGTTTGTTAAAGGGAGATCATGGTCTACCAACTTATGTAATATAACAAGGTGACAAATGTACTGGACAAAGCAGATGCATACACAGTGGTACACTTAGATTTTGCAAAAGTATTTGATGGACTGCCACATGACAAGCTGCTAAATAAATTGAAATGTGTGTGTGGTTGGATAACAGACTAGTGAGATAGATTGGTGAGTGGCTATTACTTTATTAAACATTTATCAGAAAGATGTATATGGGGGTGCAGTATCCTGAAAGAGGAAAGTCATTCATAGTATGCTGCAGGTGTCTGTATTGGGGCCATTGTTGTTGTTCAGTGTATATTTTAATGATATTAGGCTGGGTTTAAAGTTAATGGTGATATACAACTGTTTGTAGACAATGCAGAGTGAAGCAGATGTTATGGCCTTACAGGGAGACTTGCATGATTATATGAATGGGCAAGTAAGTGGAACTGCAGTTTTCAGTGTTGCAAAGTGTAAGGTTTTGAAATTTGGTAAACAACAATGGGATGCAATGTATATGCTTAATCAGGAAACTTCGATGGAAGTACAAAGAGATGTGAGATTTGGGAGTGGTTGTGGATGGGGACCTAAAATACAGGGGGCCACATTACACAAGTTGTGAAGTGGAATTGAATAATGGCAACGATGTGCAGAAATAAAGTGGCTATGATTCCATTGTATAAGGGTCTTGATCAGGCTTCATATGGATTATTGTGCACAGATTTGGTCCCCTGGTTTTCATGGTGATGAGGATATGCTAGGAAGGGTCCATGCAAGACTCACAAAGATGGTAACTATTCTTTAGAATGTGAGATATGAAGACAGAATGATGGAATCTAATTTGCAAAACCTCATTAATAGAAGAAAGGGGAGTGGATATGATTCAGACATATAAGTTGGTCAGGGGTTGGTACCAGGTTAACATGAAAGAAATTTTTCATAGAATGAGGGAAGGGTAGTCAAAGAAGCCATCTCTGGAACCTGTATAAGGAGAGTGTGTGAGCAAAAGAGTCAGGAGTTTTTTTGCATGGAGAGTGGTTAGGATGGAATGCATTGCCTGAGCGTGTTAAGAATTCCAGACATATTGAATCAGCTTAAGGCATGATTGGATTAGCTTTTTTGTGATGTTCCTCCCATGATGAGTCTCTGACTTCATGGAGGTCAGATGTTAATAATACTGTCCCTAATTTTTAGTTATTGAAAATTTAGAAGTAAAACAAGAAGTTAAAATGATTAAATTATCTAAAATTCTCTAAATCTCTTTGAGGTTGGATTAATTTCAGTCAAGTACTAATCATGTTATTCAAATTAACAATAAGTAAGAAGAAGGGTAATTAAAATGGATTAACAAAATGAAAATCAAATTATTAATACTTAATACCACATTTGCATTTAATTTTATTATTACTAATATGTGACCTCCATGGAGTCAAAGGAATCGCATGGGAGGTCCATATACTCTCTCATGCAAAAAGATCATCGAACTGAAGTAGAGTAAGAAAGAGACTATAGTTGCTTATGAATGAAGTGGGTAGCATGACTATAGTGAATGAGAGAACAAGTGTGCAAGATGAACAGGGAAATGGGGAGACTCAAGATGTACAGGGGAACACAGCGTGAGAAAGTTTGATGCTCCAAGAGGATGTGAATGCATGTGTGTGTGTGTGTGTGTGTGTGTGTGTGTAGAAAAAAAAGGGAAGATGACCTGTGATGTAGGGAAAAAAGTTGGATATCAAGAAGGTTCTGGGATAAATAGAGAAACAGAAATGGGTCGACAAATCACATTAAAGTGGTATCAGTGAAACTTGTTATAGATCCAGGAATGAGCTGTTATGTTTGTATACGAATGCCAGAAGTATTAGAAACAAGGGAAATGAAATTGTTGTTGCATTAATTGAGTTTGTTCACCCAAAAATAGTTGACATAAGGGAGACATGATTAGATGAAGATGACATTCTGATAGGAATAGAGATGGAAGGGTATGATATATTTCGTGAAGATAGAAAAGGTAAAAAGGGAAGTGGAGTGTTATTGACAATAGAAAAAGAGTTATGTCCATACAAGGTAGACATGCAAGAAGGAAATAGTGGCAGTGGTTTTGAGGTAGTATGCTTTGAGATAGAAGTTAATAGAATGAAGTACTTAGTCAGATGTTGTTATGGACCTGGTAATGTGGAGGGTGGTGACCAGGAAATGTATAAGCGAATTAGCCAAGCAAATCGGGAGTGGTTTAAATTACAGCAATATAGATTGGGATGATTAGATAGCAACTGGAAGAAAAGAAAATGAGTTTCTTGAGTTTTTGATGGCAATTCCTCAGCCAGTATGTAACAGAGGACACGCGAGTATTGGGGGTCTTGAATTTGATCATCTCATCAAAGGATGTTATTATAAATGAGGTGTCAAATCTTCCTCCATTTGGTGAGAGTGACCATGAAGTGATTACCTGAGTGGTTGCCAGCCATGTGAGGAAAGGGTATATGTAGAACTACAATATAGCTCAGAAGACAGCTTGGGGGATCTGTAGCATGGAATGAGGAGTTGACCGGATAGGAAATCAGTGTTACTTGAGTGATATTCAAGAGCTATCTACTAGAGCAGTGTTTCTCAACCTTCCTAAACCCTAGGACCAGTAAAATGCCTAAAACAATTCTACGGACCACTAAGTTATGCAATTTTTTTTAAAAACGTATGTGGGGATTACCAACATTTGGGAACAACTGTGCCATTTATAACATAATAAATCTAAAAGCATGTTTTGAATATATATGGAAACAATTATATTGAAAGTAAACGAATAAAAGTGTATCATCATTGAACAAAGTTTTAATTTTTATTAAACAAATAAATAATATGATATAATTCTGTTACTATTTACTTTTAATGAGATGGATGAGCTTCTCGGCCTTGCATGGATGTCTGGCTCAATATTGGTCAACTTCAGTCAAAGATCGGCACACACACTAAGACGATGTCTGTATTTTGTTTTTATTTGAAGGAGCGATGAAAATCCTTTCTCACAAAGATAGGTTGTAGAAACTGCATGACGATTTTTGATGCTGCGTCAAATAATTCAGGAAATTCACTTCTCACTGAAGGCGAGATCCAGAATCGAGCCAAACTATGATCACGTAGTTGCATTTTAAGCCCACTGTAACTTGAAAGCTCGATTAACTGTTATTTTTTCGATAACGAAAGGTTATTCTCATGACTGTAAGTCTGAAGTGGATCGTGACCCTACAGAAATTTTTTATAAAAGTTATTCAGAAAATATGTTTCCAAATTCTCTTTCAGAGTTTTGAGGTGAACACAAACCCTTTCCCAGTGGTTAAATTCTAAACGAATAAGTTCCGAGGCCCTATACAAAATAACCAATTGTATTTACTTTTGAATACTATCTCGGGAAGCTCCAAACCTCCCTGTCGCTTTCATCACTCGTTTGTAATCAGGCGACTGTTGCTATTGACTTTATATACACATTCAAAACTGTAAGCAATTGTTGAATAATAACAATAATGTAAATATAATTACCGTAAAGGGAGAAAAGTCACAAAACAGAAAAATGTTCCTACAAAATAACCACTTGTATTTACCTTTGAATGCGATCCACTGGTCGAGTGTCCAGCAAGTCGACTGACTAAGGTAGTTTCTGACCTCTGGAATGTTGAGTATGAGGAAAGATTGAGAAGATGTAATTTGCAGAGTCTAGTGGAGAGAAGGAAGAGGGGAGATATGATAGAGACCTACAAGTTGGTAAGGGATTGTTATAAGATCAATGGTGCAGAAGTTCTACAGAGAATAGTGGGAGAGCAGGGGAGAACCAGAGGTCATCCCTGGAAACTGTATAAAGAGGGTGTGAGTAGGGGAGTGAGAGGCAGGTTTTATTCGTGCAGAGTTGTGAATGATTGGAATGCCTTACCTGAGAGTGTGGTGTCTGCAAGGAGTTTGAGTTGTTTAAGACATGGTATGATGAGATGTGTGTGCTATAAAATGACCTCCCAGATGAGTCTTTGACTCCATGAGGTCTTGTTTAATAATAATAATAATAAGTCAGCAAAGCTTTCCTTTCATTCAGCCTATTAATATTATATTGCAACTGACGGGGATTCGTTACAGACCTCTTTCTTTTCAGAAACTACACACAAGCTGTCATTACAAACTCGTTTTGTATTATCACTGTCATCTGATCTATTTTTCCGTTTAAAGAAGGTACCAATGTACTTACCCATAATTGAAATACTGTACTTACTTGCATATACCTCGCAAATGAAAAAAAGCTGAAACACGTTCACAGCAAGGCAATAGTAACTTGCTGGCAGTTCCAAATATTATTGGAATTCAGTTGAAGAGAGTTAGCATTTTAACTCAATTGTCAGCTTGCTTTTATCTTTCCGTTGCGTGATCTTTTGTTAATACTGCACCAATCATATGTATGTCTTAATAATCTGCCATTGCTGGAAACGCGTAAGACTTAATTACCGTAAAGGGAGAAAAGTCACAAAACAGAAAAAGCTCCAGGGCTGAGCCCCAGCTGAATTTAACCACTACCATTTCCAGAAACTCGGAATCAACAAAAATATAATTTTCCACTAAAAAAGATTCCAATATTGAAAAGGTGCAAATTGTCTGTCCTTTACATAAGTAATCCATAAGACCAGTTTTTCCTCGAATGCCTTTATTTTGTCATAGGCATCAAGAACAGTTAGACTTTCTCTGAAGGGAGAGATTTAGTTCATTTAATTTTGAAAAAATATCTTAAAATAGGATAGTGTTGATAACCATGCTTCGTCAACAAGGAGGGATGCAAAATCAAAATTATGTTCATTTACAAACAATAAAACTTTGTGCCTTAATTGAAATAACCTTGTTAATACTTTGCCCCTGGAAAGCCAGTGAATTTCAGAATGAAGCAGAAGTTTTATATATTTTGTGCCCGTTTCATTGCAGAATACTGAAAACAAGCTACTATTTAATGGTCAAGCCTTAAAAAAATTAACTAGCCTTACTGCATTGTATAGCACAGTTTTGAATTATGGTGGCATTTTTCTTTGGAGGCTAATGCTTCCCTATGTATGAAACAATGTACCCATTTCATATCCAGAGCTACTTGACCATAGCAACAACCCCACTATGCCTGCCTGTAAGGGCATGAGCTCCATCCCAACAGAAGCCCATACATTTTATTTCCCCCACTGGATCCCTTTGTGTGTTATGTAATTATTAAGAGTGTAAAATATTTCTTCTACAGTTGTTCGGGATGACAGTTCTACAAAGCAATATCATCATTAATGTTGTTATCAAGTGCATATCTTTCATAGTATATTAACTGCGCATCATCTGTGACATCAGCAGTCTGGTCTATTTGTAACGCATAATAAGAGCTCTTAACTTTTTAGATTAAATGAGATTCTACATCACCTGCCATATCATTAATTCTGCGATCCACAGTGTCATTTGAAAGAGGAATAAAATCATCTTTTAGTGACTTGTTGCCAAACATAGGTTTAACGACATCTTTTATAGCTGAAAGTAGTAAATTTTCCCCAATAGAATGAGGCTTCGCTGTTTTCGCTATGCAGAAAGGTAAGATTATTAATCGAACCCATGGCTGAAACTATATATTTCCCATGATTTAATGTCCCTAACTGTCACTGAAAAAATTCAGATTCACATCACAATGTTTAGTTTCTAAATGTCGTCGGAGTTTCGCAGGTTTCGTGCACTCGTTCAACAACACTTTATAACACAAAACACATTCAGGTTTCTGTTCACTTTCATCTCCACACCAAGTAAACACGAATTCCAAATGTGAACGGTTATATTTCCTGTTGTATTTTTTCTTTCAACTGCTTCTTTATTCTACTTCAATAGTTTCAGATTTACACACCATTACAACATGTGTATCACAATTAGGGCTAGTGATATATTTTCTTATTCCTATATTCTTTATCTTATCTTATGTATATGTCTTTATTTCTTTTATACCTATTAAATTTTTAGTCATACAAACTCCACTTTTATATACTTCTTTATGTGTGTGCCTAACTAGGAATGATTCCTTTTCGGACACTGGCAAATTTATATTTTTTTGCTGCGCCAGCCAGTATCCTATAACCTGAGTTTATTCAGGTTCAGGGAATATTCCTAGATTGGTTGACATTCACTCTAACACACTCTAAATAGATATTGGTACTAATTGCAATCGTAGCCAATGATCTATTACTTAAACACATTCAACAAAATCCCTCCCGCTATGGTTCTAATTTTTATAAGTGGTAATTTGAAATCTCGAATTCAGGCATGAGTCAGGTATATGCAACAAAATGTTTATTGGAGCTAATGACAATCACAACTAAAATTGGATTAAAATACTAAAACTTCCAAATCTCTTACTAGGTTAATATCTCATGCTATGCTAGTTACACAAAGCTAAATTTATCAAAATGCACTCAGATCACAATACTAATCATACAAAACAATAGAACTAAAAGACAATATTACTCTAAATCAATTCTCTTATGCATGCTACTCATAAAGACATTTTATACAACTTGTTACTATCTGATAAAGGTCATCCACTAAATACAAATACACATATAATTTCAGTCACATGCAACTATATAGATTCATTCCTGACATTTCTTTGTTCAACAGAATTATGCGATCTCAAATTACGAATTCTTATCAGAGTCCTCTATGGATTGTCCACATAACTTAATCTAACATTAAGTTCTATCTCTTTCAAAACACACAGTAAAGGTCTTCACATTACCCAGTTCCTTCCGAAGGTCTGTTAACTGCCATGTGTTGTTCAGGTCATCCTTCGATCGGTTGTCTCGGCGCCTGGCTTTTGGCTACATCGTCCCTTCTACATTTTTCCGGACTCGAACTTAATACTGCCTCGACTGAGGGTTATCTCCACTCCTTATCGAATGGGACATCCAGCAACTGGCACATTTCTCTGTAGGCCAATGATTCGTGAGCGGATCATGGGATCTTGTTCAGCATACTCAGAAAGACTGCTTGCTGTCCAACATTATAGGACCCTCGCTCGTCCTTTTTCCGTCCACTGGTCAGGAATCCTCGAGGTGAAGTCGTGAACAAAAAGCTCCGCAATATCGTGCGTATTGCCTTATATTCTCTCTTCTTTTTTGCACGACCCTTAATTTTTATGCCCTCAAGATGATCCTCAATTTCCTTACTGCTGTTAGGTGCTGTCTTCTAGGGAAGCGCGCTTGCATCATCTTCCATGTATGCATTACCCTGCGGCGTTACGGCCAACGAGTGCGTTTCAGACGTGACCTTTGCACTGATGCTCTTTACTGTCTGGTGATATACGAAGTTTCAGACAGCTTAATAGGACAAAATTTAACTATTTCCCTTTTTACAAAATTTCACAAATCTGATAATTCTCCAGTTTAGTTTTCGACTATAAATATTTCTGATACAATTCATATACTATTACACAATTTCCTTTACAACAAATCAGAACTTTCTGCTGATGAGTAGGTATTATCTAACTAGAATGCTCATGTTAGATTCTGAATGAATAATTTCTTAAAATTCATCCATTCAGGATCTAACAGAGGGCCCCTCCTTTCTATAAAAAAATTTTCTAGATAAATTTTTTTTTTCTTAAGCATCCCTCAATTCTGTGGGGATGACTTACGCTCTGCCCGATATCAGCATAATTAATTACCAGTATATTGTCACTTGTTTCATGCACGTCCCTGTCTGCAACACCTTCATCTGATTGTCTCCTTCCTTCTGCATGGCTTAATACTTTAGGTTCCTCTGAGACCAGTCTAGAAAAGTCATCACTCTGTTCTGAATTTGTACTTGTATTCTTTTTATGCACGCCATCTCCCTCAGTTGGTCTGGGCCTTCGCTTTCTCTGGTGTTTTCCATACATATAAGCATCCTTCCTCATCTGTGCCTGTAATCCCTTTCCAAGCTCTACTGTTTTCTTCCTCCTTTTGAACCAAACTTCCTTACTAGCATAATCACAGGAGAAATTATACTTATATAAAAAATCATTTCCCAGGATTAATCCTAAATGAGGGGAAGAGCATATTGGTAAAACTAAAAAACTGTGCCAAGGGCTGGTAGGTTGATTTTCAGTCTTATTGACCTCGTGGCTTGGGTAGCTGGGGGGGGATATTCCCAAAAGTCTTTTGAACCAAACTTCCTTACTAGCATAATCACAGGAGAAATTGTACTTATATAAAAAATCATTTCCCAGGATTAATCCTAAATGAGGGGAAGAGCATATTGGTAAAACTAAAAAACTGTGCCAAGGGCTGGTAGGTTGATTTTCAGTCTTATTGACCTCGTGGCTTGGGTAGCTGGGGGGGGATATTCCCAAAAGTCTAATGGGCTCTCTCAGAACCTTTATCCTCCCCTTTACATGGGGCTCTACTTCCCTGAAACAGTGTTCAGATATGAACGAGGCCTGTGAACCAGTGTCAATTAACGCTCTAATTCTTTTTTCGCATACCCTTCCTTCAGCCGTCATCTCGAAGCTGTCTCTGACCTTCCCCCTTTTTCTCCCCTCTTCTTGCTTACTGCAAACATGAGACTTAGCCTCTGAGAAATCTCTATTTGTTCTGCCTTGTCTGATGAAACAGTTCCTGGCTATATGTCCCAGCTTGTTGCAGCTGTAACACCTTGGGATTTCTTGATGGTATCTCCTTGCATTCTCTAAGTCCGAGGACCAAGGAGGATTGCTCTTTTACTGTGCAGATAGCTCTGACAGTCTTCATTATAGAGTCCATCTTGCTAATTAGTGGTTCTTGCATCCTTTCAACCTCTCTACGAATTAGGTTAGTAGTTCTTTCGTCTTGGGAGCAAGCATTCTCTGTTTCCGTAGTGCCTGACTGAAGTCGATTAAGCACCGCATCGAGACACTCTATAACAGGCTGTTGTAGTCTTCCGACCTCCTGTTTAATTATGGAATGGATCTCGCTTTGATCGGGAATGCCTGTGGTGATCTGACAAACTGACATCTCTACTCTCCTCACTCCGTATATGTGCTATTTGTTGCTCACTCTTTCTCTTATCTCCCTTTGTAGTTTTTATGTCCCTGCCACTATCCTTTCCTCCTTCAATTACCCTGACATGCACAGAAGCAGATGCAGGACTAATGTCTCCTAGCAACTGTTCTCGTTCTGTCACAACCTTGTAGCATTCAGCTAAATTGGTTATATCTTTTCCAAAGGCTGTCTCTCTCAACTCCCGTCTCAAGCCTATTCGAAAGTGCTGGAAGACTGCCCAGTCTAAGTGGTGTTTGTCTTCACTGGGGACGTTAAAGGTATTCGAGAGAGTGAGTATTCTGTTATAAAATTCAGATATCCTCTCCCTATCCCCTTGTATCATCTTTTGCAGCTTCCAAAGGTTTGGCCCTACATTTTTCACTCTGGAAAATTGTGAGATTAAGACCTCTCTAAATTTTCCGTAATCACGCGTTTCTTTCAGGACTGGCGAGGATTCAAAGTAAATCTTGGCCTTCCCTACCAACTTGTTGCGTAACAGCACAAGAACTTGGAAGTCAGACCATCTGCTAATCCTTCTTAGTTCTTCTACAAAATCAAAAAACGTGACCACGTCATATGTCTCCTCCCCAGAGAACTGTGGAATTTCTTGCTGGGGATTTATTATTCGGAAAAATTCCGAATCATCCAATTCAGAACTGGTCGGATGAGACATACCTGCTATCAGCTTACACTTTACAAAATTTTAATCCTTTTTCTTCAAAATTTTCAATTCCAATAACTGCCTAATGCGAGTTCAAGACCAACTTACAGTGCTTTAGGATCTATTCAATTAATTTATTTGTGCCCTAAACACATCCTACGCTGCGGAATTGTCATGTTTTCTTATTCCTATATTCTTTATCTTATTTTATGTATATTTCTTTTATACCTATTAAATTTTTAGTCATACAAACTCCACTTTTATATACTTCTTTATGTGTGTGCCTAACTCGACCCTACCTAGGAATTATTCCTTTTCAGACACTGGCAAATTTATATTTTTTTGCTGTGCCAGCCAATATCCTATAACATGAGTTTATTCAGGTTCAGGGAATATTCCTAGATTGGTTGACATTCACTCTAACACACTCTAAATAGATATCGGTACTAATTGCAATCGTAGCCAATGATCTATTACTTAAACACATTCATCAAAATCCCTCTCGTTATGGTTCTAATTTTTATAAGTGGTAATTTGAAATCTCGAATTCAGGCATGAGTCAGGTATATGCAGCAAAACATGTTTATTGGAACTAATGACAATTACAACTAAAATTGGATTAAAATACTAAAACTTCCAAATCTCTTACTAGGTTAATATCTCATGCTGCGCTAGTTACACAAAGCTAAATTCATCAAAATGCACTCAGATCACAATACTAATCATACAAAACAATAGAACTAAAAGACGATATTACTCTAAATCAATTCTCTTATGCATGCTACTCGTAAAGACATTTTATACAACTTGTTACCATCTGATAAAGGTCATCCACTAAATACAAATACACATATAATTTCAGTCACATGCAACTATATAGATTCATTCCTGACATTTCTTTGTTCAACAGAATTATGCGATCTCAAATTACGAATTCTTATCAGAGTCCTCTATGGATTGTCCACATAACTTAATCTAACATTAAGTTCTATCTCTTTCAAAACACACAGTAAAGGTCTTCACATTACCCAGTTCCTTCCGAAGGTCTGTTAACTGCCATGTGTTGTTCAGGTCATCCTTCGATCGGTTGTCTCGGCGCCTGGCTTTTGGCTACATCGTCCCTTCTACATTTTTCCGGACTCGAACTTAATACTGCCTCGACTGAGGGTTATCTCCGCTCCTTATCGAATGGAACATCCAGCAACTGGCACATTTTCTCTGTAGGCCGATGATTCGTGAGTGGATCATGGGATCTTGTTCAGCATACTCAGAAAGACTGCTTGTTGTCCAACATCATAGGACCCTCGCTTGTCCTCTTTCCGTCCACTGGTCAGGAATCCTCGAGGTGAAGTCATGAACAAAAAGTTCCGCAATATCGCGCGTATTGCCTTATATTCTCTCTTCTTTTTTGCACGACCCTTAATTTTTATGCCCTCAAGATGATCCTCAATTTCCTTACTGCCGTTAGGTGCTGTCTTCTAGGGAAGCGCGCTTGCGTCATCTTCCATGTATGCATTACCCTGCGGCGTTACGGCCAACAAGTGCATTTCAGATGTGATCTTTGCACTGATGCTCTTTACTGTCTGGCGATATACGAAGTTTCAGACAGCTTAATAGGACAAAATTTAACTATTTCCCTTTTTACAAAATTTCACAAATCTGATAATTCTCCAGTTTAGTTTTCGACTATAAATATTTCTGATACAATTCATATACTATTACACAATTTCCTTTACAACAAATCAGAACTTTCTGCTGGTGAGCAGGTATTATCTAAGTTAACTAGAATTCTCATGTTAGATTCTGAATGAATAATTTCTTAAAATTCATCCATTCCGGATCTAACACTAACATCGCCTGTTTCATTTGCTTTGCTTTTCAAAGTCCGTTCTAAGCCATTTTTCCATTATTAAAAAACATTTCAGAAAAATATATAAATACTGGGGTTAACTTACGACACACTTTGTCCAAGTATTACTTAGCTCTTCTGAAGATATATTGAGCCTTGGTTGAAGGAGGAAAACCTTCAGTAATAAAAATCAATAAATAACAAGCAGTTGGTTGAAATGTGGATAACACATGTTCACTTCAAATCTGACAAAACAGCAAGGGAAGGCAGAAACAATAAAACCATATTGCTGTTCACTTCACCCCTCTTTTATTACTCATCATTCTGCTGCTACAAATTAAAATAGTGGCAGAATGTTCGTGGAACGAACATTCATTCATTCTGCTGCTATTTGTTGTTGTTGTTTTAAATATCCATTTTATTTCAATAATTTTTACTTATTCAATTTTAATTTGTTTTGTTTGGATAATTAAAAAATATAGATTTATTTGATTAATTTAATTCTGCCTGCGGACCATAGGTTGTGAAACACTGTACTAGAAGCAATGTCTAAATGTATTTTGAAGGTCAGAAGATTAAATAAGGTAAGTGTGAAATGGATGAATGAAAAGATTAAGTATGCCATACAGAGAAAAAAGGCATTATGGAGGCAACATAATAGGAGTGGTAATAATCACTTCCATGAGAAATACAAAGAACAGGCAAGGAGAGTGGCTCAGCTGATAAGGGTAGCAAGAGTTCAGTACCAGCAGCAGTTAACAAATGAAGCCAAAAAAATAAATAAATAAATCCCAGGGAAATCTTTTGATATATATAGCCTTCAAAAATAAGAATGATTTTGGTAAAATGGCATTGATTGAAGATAATGGTCTAAAGACAACTGCTGCAGAGGATATAGTTGAGATTTTTAATGAGCAGTTCATAAAGGTCTTTCATCCTTGTGAATGCAATATCATGAAGAGTTTCAGAGCAGTTGATGATGAGGAGGAGAGATTGACTTTAAGTGAGCAAGAGGTATATGGGAAATTTGCTTAATTAAGCAAACTTGATATTAATGAGGCTGGGAGACGTGATGATATATCACCATGTATCTTGAAGGAATGTGCCAGGGAATTAACATTTACCTTGACATATTTGTTTAATATGAGTCTTGCACTGTATCAAGTTCCAAAGGAGTGGAAAGGAGCAATATGGTTCCCTTCATAAAGGAAGTAACAGAATTCAAGTATCAAATTATAGACCAATCTGTGTGTCAGATGTTGTAGTTAAAATGTTGGAAAGACTGGTAAGAATTAGGATCCAGAATTGGGTTGATAACAGTGATATTATCTTTGATGGACAACATGGATTTGCTAAAGGGAGGTCATGTTTTAGTAATCTACTTACTTATTACAATAAGGTGACGGCTTCATTGGACAAAGGAGATGGATACACAGTAGTAATGAGACTTGCAAAGGCTTTTGATAGATTACCACATGATAAGATAGTCAAACTAGAGCAGATATGGGGTTGGATATTAGACTAGTGCATTAGATTAGGGATTGACTCTCTGATAGGTATCAACAAATTGTGTATGGAGGAACAATATCCCAGAAGAGGAAAGTTATTAGTGGTGTGCTTCAGGTGTCTGTTTCAGAGCCATTGCTGTTTAACTTGTATGTTAATGATATTGGGGAATATTCAGTTGTCTGCAGATGATGCAAAGTTGGGACGAACTATGGGAAGTAGAGCAAATATGGCCTTACCAGAAGACTTGAATAGACTGAATGAATGGGCACGAGAGTAGGGAGTCAGTTCAATGTTGTGATATGTAAGATTTTAAAATTTGGAAAGCAAAAGTGCAATGTGCAGTTAACTCTTGGTTGGGATGTATTGTTGGAGGAGGAGAAAAGAAGTCTTGGGATGATGGTGGATGAGGATCTGAAATTTAGATGGCATATTGCCAAAATTGTGAGGACAACACAATGAATTCTGGGAATGATGTGAAGGACACTGACTTGTAGGAGTAAGAGGATTCTGTTTCCATTGTAAAAGGCACTGATTAGGCCACATATGGACTATTGTGCACAGATTTGGTCACCTGGATTTCGAAAGGATGAAGAGATGATGGAGAGGATCCAAAGGTGACTGAATAAGGTAGTTTCTAATCTCTGGAATGTCGAATATGAAGAAAGGGCGAGACAATGCAGTCTGGTGGATAGAAAGAGGGACGATATGATAGAGATGTACAAGTTAGTAAAAGGTTGTTATAGGATTAATGTTGAAGAGGTTTTCATAACATGGTGAGAAAAGAGGTCATTCCTGGAAGCTTTATAAGGATGGTGTGAGCAGGGGAGTGAGAAGCAAGTTTTTTGCAAAGAGTTGCAAATGATTGGAATGCATTGCCTGAGAGCATAATGTTCACAGAATTTGAATGTGTTTAAGGCATGGTACGATGAGCTGTATGAAATGGGGACTCCTAGATGAGTCTGAATCTATAATAATAACTGCACTTTAAACCCATTCACAGTTTCTGCAATCACCAATCACTCCATGCAAAGAACCTGCTTCTCACACCCTCCTTATACAGCTTCCAGAGATGGCCTCTTGTTCTGCCCTTGTCTCCTCCTCCTCTATTAAAAATGTCTTCTGCATTAATCTGGTAACAGTCCCTCACCAACTGAAACAACTTTTAAAAATTATAAAATTTTATAAGTTTATGAAATTTAAGGGATGGAGCTAGATAACTGGAAAGAGACCTAAAGTATAGCCTGTAATAAATGCAGAAACCCAACTTGGTTTTCTCACCCAGTGTCCACTTCTCACCTTTTTTGTGGTGGACCCTGTAGTAAGGTCCATCTGGATAATACATGAAAAAATGGATGACAGTTCTAGAACAATGGTAAACTTTATAGACATATATACGCATGATGTCGTAGCATAATCAAACGTCCAGCCCTCTAGAATTTGACCATTTAAACAAGGCCTCTGCTGTTTTTCTTTTAGGAACAAGGACAAACAGTGAAAAGTCAAGTAGTAGAGTGATTATTCTCTCTACTTTTACCGTTTAGAACAATGGTAAACTTTATAGACGTATACACATGATGTTGTAGCATAATCAAATGTCCAGTCGTATAGAATTTGACCATTTAAACAAGGCCTCTGCTGTTTTCTTTTAGGAACAAGGACAAACAGTGAAAAGTCAAGTAGTAGAGTGATTTTAGTGATTCTCAACAGAATTCAAGATATGCAACAGAAACAAAGCTAGTAGAAAAATTACAGGAGTGCTATCAACATAATTCCTGTTTTTTTTTTTTTTATGCCTATAAAAACATCAGTATTAGAGAACTTTTATTGGGTATTGCACAATTAAAGAAGACTGACTAATTTTGCAAATGCCTATGATATAGTAGCTTCATCAGGACTTTTTATGGAAAAAATACCTAAGAGATCTGATTAGTGATTTTACAGAAACAAAGAGTTTCTGTTAAGATAACTATGTGAATGCATTATTATTATAATACAGGTATCTTCATCCATAGAATCAGAAGGCTCATGTCAGGAGAGATCTATTATTCTTACACTAGCCATTGTTCACACAGTACCTATCATACGTCTATTTAAATTCATTGACAAAACACTCTCAACCACCTCTGGCAAACCATTCCACTCATTCGCCATCCTTCGAGCAAAAAATCTAGTCCTAACACACTTGCCAACCACACACTTAAATAATTTCCATGAGTGACCATTCATTCTCTCCCACTTGCCATATACTAAAAAGTCTTCAGCATCAATCCAATAAAATCTCTTTAATAATAACTTAATTGCTTCTATTATGCCTCCTCTTTTTCACCTATCAGCTAGTTTCTGATGTATTTGAAAACTTGAACTGTTTTACAAAATTATGATGTATATCTTCCATGGTATTATGTTTCACCTGAATTATCTTGGAATACAATGTTAAACTATACCTAAATGGAATTAGAATTAAAAGACATTGATACCCTAGGACAACATCTTCACCTTGTCGTGGTGGAGGGCTTACACTTTCCAATCACCTGGAGAGGTATGTTGGCAGTAACATAGTTACTGGCAGGGCCTTCCTTGCCAGACAGGTCAAAGGATAGGAACCAGACTAAGAGACACCCTCATAACTCCAGGTTGGGGATTGTTATGATGGGCTGAGTAACCATTTAACAGGACACTGCTGGCATGCGAAGATGAATGCAACAAGTAATGCAAGCTGTTAAAAAAAGATAAGTATTAGTAGCAAGGAAAGATATTCTCGTGTTTATTTTGTGACAATATTGGTATTTAAGTTTGTGCTATTCGAATTGATGATTTTTTGTATAATTGTGTGGTATTTGTTTGGTATTTAGTTAGGAGGATGGAGAGAATGTCAAAGACCTACATGTAGGTATAGCCTTGGATAGTTTAGCGCATGGAAATGGTTGGTTTGATTGACCATGATTGTGTGTGAATATCAATTAAAAGCAGATTGCGAGGAGAGAGAAATAGAACTGCTGAGAAAAGGAGATGGAAGGAATGAAGATCTTGGGAGGATAGAGAGGTTGGCTAGTGTGAGAGGAATGAGAATAGGTGTAAGAGAACAGCATCAGAGAGGAAGAGAAAATAATGGGAGAGATAGTAGAAGAGAGGAAATTGCAGTAAGATGGGAGAGTGTGGAAGCAAGGGATAGAGAGGGGATAGGAAGAAAGGAGAGAGAGTTTGCAAGTCGTAAGTCAGGGATGCCAGTGAGAGAAGAATGAATGAATCTCTTCCAGAGTGTCATTTATGGAGATTATGCAGAGTGGAGCACCAGAGAAGTGCTTGCCTGATAGAACGATAGTATGACAATGACAGTGAAGAGGGGTGAAAGTGTGGAGGAATGATAGTAATGGTTGGAACTGATGACCTGAGGTAGTGTGAATCATGTAG